>NC_056630.2:217847973-218211723 GCF_002870075.4 Lactuca sativa
GCTTCTCTAGTCCATAACACACTTGGATCTGAAGTAGCAACTCCAGATCTGGTTTCTAACTCAAATGGGTGGCTAACCATGACTTAAAAGCCCCAAATCTCACAACCAAAATAGATTTAAAGGAAGGGAAACGACTTAATACCTTCAATATCTCAGAAAGGTTCCACAATTCCATATCTAAAGCCAATCCTTGCAGCTTCAATGATTCCCCTCTTTCTTCTTCCTTCCAATCACCCAAAAATGGCTTGGAAACTTGAATGCACAGCAATGGAGGCTTAGGGTTCGGTGTTCTGGGTGAAAGAGGCAGCAAAGGAACCCTAGGGGAGAGAATGAGACGTTTAAATAGGCTCCAAGTCCTGAATTTAGGGTTTTCCTTGTACAGACCAGACTCGCCGAGTCTCCTTGGCCGACTCGCGGAGTCGGTCACTTACTCCTCGACCCGGATCCCGCTCCGACTCTCCAAGTTCCTCCTTGGACTCGCCGAGTCGTCCCTTGAACTTAGGGTTTCCTTTCCTTTTCTTGGCCTTTTTGACTTTGGGTGTTACAACTCTCCCCCACTTAAACTAAACTTCGTTCTCGAAGTTTGCTATGGCCCACCGCCTGTGATCTGCTTCCAATACCCAACTAATCATTCCGACACCAGCTTCCTATCTCGCTGGTCTTCTGCCCGGTCCTTCCGGTACTCACCGAGTACTGCACTGAACCTATAGGGTTTCACCCCTTCTTTCCTTGCGCAAATTCCTTGCCTTCCCAAGGCAAATCTCCATAACCAACTATTTCTTCTGTCGTTGTGAAGGTCCTATCCTTCACCAACTCCATCACCCCCACTATTTCCAATACGGGTCATCACCGTTAGTAACCACTGGCACTCCTCTCTGTCATAACTTGGTGCCAAGCACCCCTCGATTCAACTAACTGAAATCCACCATAGACTGCTTACCCGCACTACTACTGACCGAAAATTTCTGCAATTCCTTATCTGCCTTCCGGATGAACTGAGACCACCCTGGTCCCTACCAACCTATCAATGTCTGGATTACCGACTCCCATCGGTATGTAGTCCCAACACCACTACTAGTCGCTCCCAGCGACTTCCAAAGAAACTTCGACTACCTATAACTGCTCGACCTAATCTGCCATTCAGGCACTACAAATGTGGGATCCCCGATCCCCTAACTCAACACTAAGGTCCTTACCAGGTCCCACCTGTGCTTCTAAAACTCACGGGCCTCGCCCACGGGTCCCACCCGCCTCTAACCTTCTAGTCCCACTAGTCTAACCACTCTCGCTCGGGCCTCGCCCACGGGTCTCACCCAACCATACTACTGAGCAACCCTGCTATCAGTTCTCACCTAAACTGCTAATCTCATACGGGCCTCGCCCACGGGTCTCACCCAACTATATCCTGGAGCGGCCTCTCCCAAGGTCTCACCTCTCTAGGGCCATACAGGCAAACTCCCTACCATTCTCATCCACTATCCATTCCTAATCCCTATCTGATTACTAGGAGATAAGGGCCTCGCCCCAACTCCGCTAACGAAGCTACTAAGGAATGCTACGGCTTACCCGTAGTCTTACAACACTTCCACCACTGACTGCTAGCGAATTCTACGGCTGCCCCATAGTCTTACATCACTTCCTACCACTGACTGCTAATACAAAGGCATCCATGTGCCATTAGCTCTCAAGATCCTCATTCCGACTCCCTCGAGTCCTTCGGGCGATCCATAACCTGAATTCCCAACCACGTACTAACCATTACCATCACACGCACTAACTGATGGGGAGTTTCTCAAACTCCCAACCCTGAATCCTCAATCCATCAACCGCTGAACTACTTCTTTTCCTTCTCAGAGGTCACGTACTCATTATGGGTCTGCGTGCTCCTACCTGGGCACACTCGGAGGATTCTCCCCCACTTCGATCCTTCTTACCCCTTGCTGCTCAATACTCAAAAGAAATCCTGATCTTTGCTACCATTCCATAATCAATCTACTAAGGAACCCAAGCTTGCCATGGCTAGGGATCTAACCATTCCATCTCTAACACTATGCCACTCCGAACTAGCGAGACGTACCAAATCCCTTCCAAGCATGCTACAGTTACTGCATCCTTTGTAACCTTCTTCTATAGAGCACATCCCCTAACTACCATACAAATATCCAAGGTATGCAGATGGCATATAACATAATCACAAGCAAGCCACACCATAATACAATACTCATACCAAAATTGATGCAGAACCATAACAATATAATCATGCACAAATAAAAGAACTGAAAAACGGAAGTCACATGCCTGCAACGTCCGGCGCTACTCGCGCCTCCAAGGTAGTCATCTGAAAAGCCCTGCTTCCTGCTGCAGGCACCTCTGCCCGGCCCTGACGGCCATCCGTGATCCTCAAGGTTGCAGGGGCAGGTGCCATCACTCGTCCTGCCGAAAGCAAATTGGGACACTGGGCCTTCTTGTGGCCCCGCTGGCTGCAGTGAAAACATATCAAGTCGGGTCCCTATGTGGTGGTAACAGTACAATCCCTACTAAAATGACCAGTCCGACTGCACTTGAAGCAGCCAGACTCACCACCGCTACTACTCCTGCACGTGCCCCCGTGCGCCCTGCCACACTTCCCGCACCGACTGCGGTCTTGATAATCCCTCGATCTCGAATCCGATCCCTTGGGCCTTTTGCCCGAACCCGTGGCTACCTGAACCTCATCCGGCTTCCTCTTCCGGATCTGCTCCAAATCAATTTCCCTTTCTCTGGCCCGAGAAATCATATCTTCCAACGTTTTGCAGCCGGACTTGCTCACGAACTCCTTGATGTCAGCCCTCAACATCTCGTGGTATCGGGCCTTCTTCATCTCCTCATCCGCGATGTACTGCGGTACAAGAAGAGCCCTCTCCTTGAACTTAGCGGTGATCTCCGCCACAGTCTCAGTAGTCTGCGTCAAATCCTGAAACTCCCGAGCCAACTGTTGCACCTCAATAGTTGGCGAAAACTCCGCCCTGAACCTGGCCGAGAAATCGCTCCAAGACATCGCGTCCAACGTGGCATCATCACCAATGGCATGGCCAATCTCCTCCTACCAATCCCTAGCTCTGTCCTTTAGAAGACAGGAGGCGAGTCTGACTTTGTCCCCCTTGGGACATCGGCTCGTACGGAACGCGTTGGCAACATCAGCCAACCATCTACTGCTAGCAATGGGGTCCCTAGCCCCATGATAATCTGGTGCCCCGCAGGCCCTGAACTCTCGGAATGTCAAAGTGCGAGCTCCCATCAAAGCCATCACCTCGGTACGGAAGGCTCCCAGCCTCTCATCCAAGATCTCCAGTATACCATCGTTGACCGTGCCAAAGATAACAAGAGTCTGGTCTAGTATGTTGCGCATAACCTCAGCTGATATCAGCTCCCTCATCCGCTCCTCAAGCGGCTCAGTTCCTAAACCCGAGCCTGATCCCTCTCTGGCGCCTTATCCGCCCACTGGTCTCTCTCGCAACGTCACCATGCTGCACATATAACACAATCACTATCAGAATACTTATCACTGCTGCGAGACCAAACACACACACTACCAGGTTCCCAGTCTTGTCTCGGCCTTTCCCGAATCGAGTACGGATCCTCTGCTTTTAGTAGTACGGGCCCATACTACCTTCCACATATATCCGTACTTTCCTCAAGAACTGCCTTGACTCCACCAGGTCCCTTTTCTACTACTTCTGCTCCCAGCACTACCTCATCCTAGGCTTACCCTAAGGAAACCTCTGACTCAACTCAAACCAGTCCTCAGCTGCTGAAGGCCTCCTCGCGATGCCAATTAGCCATCACCTGGATACCATCACATGTGATGAGGCTCAGATAATTCTTCGAGTAAAAGACTCGTCCCTACAACGGTTGGACTCAAACAAGAGCTGCGAAATAGGGTCAAATCCAGCACTCTGAGATTATTCAACCCTGATCACATGTGACGTGGCGTATCCACCTAATAGCTAACTCCCATCACTCAAAATCCCACAATGCACAAAGCAAGCAACATTCGAACAAGGGGAAATCTAACCATAACATACTCAAGCAATCATATCCACATAGCAAGAATCTGAACTAGCATGCAACACAACTCATAAACTCATGCATAACCTAAACAGACTATCCTACTACTGTCTAATCAGCATTATCATGCAGCTCAAAGCACATAATCAGGCACATAAGGCATCCTCCCTAGATCCTTAGTCATATTCTAGCATGCTGTTTTACTACTGATAATCAAATCATAAACTTGTATGGGTATTTTGGGGTACTTACTTGAGCTCGGCTGATTGCATGCACCACACCCTTTTTCTCTTTTCAAAGTTCTTTTCTTTCTGAATTCTTTTTTGCTTTTCTAAAATCGTTTTCCTTTCTCAAAACTCTCTTTTTACAAAACTATCTTTCCATTTTGAAAACTTTTATACCAATTCCTCAGTTTGAGTTCAGACACACTCGAGAGCATGTCCGAATCCCTCAAACCAAGGCTCTGATACCAACTTGTAACGTCCCAAAATTCAAGACTAAAAATTTCTTTTAATAAAACATCACTTATAGCAAAATCATTGATTCAAAACATAATCAGAGTAATAGTTTCTAAAACACATGTTCGTTATCAGAGTAAAACATTCCCAGACTGACTAATCTATGGTGTGTGCCATGCGATCATCCCGAGCTCCATCATCCGCTACCGGAAGTACCTGAAACCAAAACTGAAAACCGTAAGCACGAAGCTTAGTGAGTTCCCCACCCTACCACATACCATGAGTAACTACATACTGCACATACTGGGCCATGCCCGCTATTCTGGGCCTCACCCCCTACCTCGGGCCTCGCCCGCTACAACGGCCCCGCCGCTCCAGGCCCCGCCTGGCTTCGAGCCCCGCTCAGATACATATCTGTTTCACTTAGGCCCCGCCTGTCAAGGGCCTCGCCCGCTAACACATAATAGCACATAAACATATCACAACACATAAGCTAAACACCTGCTAACGGATTCTGTCCAAAGGCCTCGCCCTTATCCTGCTACTGATGAGTCATGGAACCCCGTCCATGCTCCTACCGATAGTGAGTTACGGGCCCAGCCCACACTCACTCTTTCCTAACTTGGGCCTCGCCCCTGATCTGTTGCTAATGAGATGTGGAACACCATCCACACTCTGCTATTGGTGAGATACGGGACCTCGCCCACACTCACCCCCCTACCAGGCACATACAAGTATCAAACAGACAACAAGTATAAACTATCAATAAATCATTCCTGGGGCACCCGCCCGCTATCATTGTACCTCGTCCCGAATGTCATACTAGCATGTTATGCCTAGGGCTAACCCCCGTGTCTTCTACACATAACTACATAGGTCAGCATTGTGGCCGTAGACCCATTCACACAAAGGGAAACTCACCTGCACTGGCTGAACTCGCTGATGATCCCACTAGCTGCTGTTCGGAAATTCCCTGAACTCTTGCTCCACTAGTTCCCCGAGCTGCCAACATCAATGCAACACTTAGTCTAACTGACCCCCGACAGCCAACCAAGTCAACTCTAGTCTAAGTCAAAGTCCTGGTCAAAGTCAACCTCACAGGTCAACCCTACTCGCCGATTCCACCTAATGACTCGCCGAGTTCATATGCTCAAAGTCCTTCCAATCGCGACTCGACTCGCCGAGTCAGTCCATGACTCGCCGAGTCCACCGATTTCCAAGTCCTGACCTGCCTAACTCGCTGAGTCTCCACCCGACTCACTGATTCGAGTCTCAACTCGAAGGGTTTGGGGGTTTCGCGACATGACTCGCCGAGTCCAAGAACAGACTCGTCGAGTACAAGGCAATCTTCATCCAACTCGCCGAGTTGTTCTTCCAACTCGCTGAGTTCATGCCCAACTTCATCTGACTCGACGAGTTGTTCATCCCACTCGTCGAGTTCCTCCTCATCTTCATGCTACTCGCCGAGTCCACTCGAAGGACTCGCCGAGTCCATTCAGATCTACATACATGCAGAGGACTTTTGAGTCATGCATGGACTCCAAACTGTAGATCCACCTTCCCATGCCTATTCCTCACGTAAAGTTGCAAACTTTACGTGTAGAGATGGAAAACTGGGCAAAATACACCATAGACTAGGGTTTAAGGCCAAGAGGCTCCAAAATCGACTCAAGGGCTGATACTTTGTGCTTCTCTAGTCCATAACACACTTGGATCTAAAGTAGCAACTCCAGATTTGGTTTCTAACTCAAATGGGTGGCTAACCATGGCTTAAAAGCCCCAAATCTCACAACCAAAATAGATTTAAAGGAAGGGAAACGACTTAATACCTTCAATATCTCATAAAGGTTCAACAATTCCAGATCTAAAGCCAATCCTTGCAGCTTCAATGATTCCCTTCTTTCTTCTTCCTTCCAATCACCCAAAAATGGCTTGGAAACTTGAATGCACAGCAATGGAGGCTTAGGGTTCGGTGTTCTGGGTGAAAGAGGCAGCAAAGGAACCCTAGGGGAGAGAATGAGACGTTTAAATAGGCTCCAAGTCCTGAATTTAGGGTTTTCCTTGTACAGACCAGACTCGCCGAGTCTCCTTGGCCGACTCGCCGAGTCGGTCACTTACTCCTCAACCCGGATCCCGCTCCGACTCGCCGAGTTCCTCCTTGGACTCGTCGAGTCGTCCCTTGAACTTAGGGTTTCCTTTCCTTTTCTTGGCCTTTCTGACTTTGGGTGTTACAAATAAATGGTTGGGCCTTAAGGTAAGACCATGTACAGGTGTGAGCCTAATTTTGGAAAATTGGGCCATATGTTGGGCCTTGAGTTATTATTTGGCTTTTGGGCCTCCAGAATTTGAGATTGGGCCTTGGTCTTGGACCAAACCAGGTTAGGGGTAAAATGGTCTTTTTTACCCCAAGTATGGACTTATGGTTATGCATTGGAACCTAATTATTTAATTGGGTGTTGTTTTTATGTTGACAGTTTGGGGATCTGTCATCCAGCAACCATAGTTTTATCCATGGGACTTCAGCAACGCGAGGTGAGTCTCTTCACTGTTTGTATGTGTCGAAGGCACCAATTTCATCCTATTTATTTGATGCATGGTAGGAAGACCCGGGGGTTAGCCCTAGGCATTATGTATGAAAGACCAAGAGACGGCTCCTGACACACTCTATGTTATTATGTATGGTAGGAAGTGTAACGCCCGGGTTCCGGGGCTAAGCATTTTTGATAATGTAGTAGTCTAGGTTAACAATTGTAACTCATTTTGAAGTAATAAGGATGAAATATTTGAGTATTATGTGAATTTTTATGCTTATTATGTATTTATAAATGTTTAATAAATAAAGAATAAAAATAAGCGTCAAAATTGAAGTGCGAGATAAGCTTGATATCTCTACATAAAGTTGTAGTGGTCGAAACAAGGGTTTCTGGGATATAAAGAACACCGAAATCCGAGTTATAACGAAGAAGTTATGACCCGTTGAAGTTTCGCGATGGAACAGACACAATACCGGGAAACGTAAATAGTGAATTTACGATAGAGAGAGTTTTAGCCTTAGCGGTCTAAACAAAAGTCATAGAGTATGTTAAACTAAGAGCGTCGATAAAAAAAACGCCCAAATCTGACTTCATATGAGGAAGTTATGATTTTTTGAAGTTTCGGCTTAGCAGTGTACAACCCGAAATTCGAATATTAGATCGAGCGGTTTTTAGCCGACACAACCTAAACGAGAATCGAAGATCTCGTTAATAGTAGCATAACGATTAAAATACAAACGAAAACGGACGTCGGATGAAGAAGTTATGAAATTTTAACGGACCAATCGCGTCCTGGTCTGTTAATAATATGACTTTTAAAATAAATTCAAAATTAGCCGACAGAGTCTAAACAAAAGTTTTAGAGTACGTTCCCACCTTCACGTGGATATAAAGAACGTCAAAAACGGAGCTCGTACTCGAAAGTTATGAATTTTTAAAGTTGAAGCATGAAATTGCGAGACTTGATGAAGAATCGATGACGTGGCAGTGATCTAGACCGTCCATCGCAGATTAGAGGTCGCTCCGGATTCGCGACACGTCACCCTCGCAGTACGCCCCACATTCGAAGAAGTTATGCCCATGTAGCTCCGGTCTGATCCATCCGAAGGTGCGAGACAGCTGGCTTCGGTTGGCATTCTTATCCGAGGACTACGCCCTGCGTAAAGTCTGAAGCTCATCCCTATATAAAGGGTGCGAATTCATCTGAATTTCTCACACCTTTCTCATATCTATTTCTCTCTAAACTTTCTATCTCTCTAAGGGTTTTAACCCTACCCTAAGCCTAGGTGATCCCCTAGCACCCTAAGGAAGCCCCAAGGCTCCCGGAGTCCCGAGAAAAAAAGGGTCTTTCGGTTTCGGAAACGCTGCTCCGAACGAAGCCCGGTTTTCCTTAAAATCCGCTGTAAGTGAGCTACGCTTACGCAATTTTTAATATAGCTTTCAAATAATTATAGTAATGTTATTAGGTCCTTAAAATAACTACTTGGGCTATTATTATGAGTTATATAAGTATCGTTTAACGCTTATATAATAGTAATAATAGTCAGACTATTAATTTGTCGAGGTTATCGTTAGACTAAACCCTAGTGGTATTGATACTAGGTTTTATCGAAGAAAAATTGTTTTCAGAGTATCGAAGCGTTGTCCAAGTGCTGAGTCACCACCTTTCGGGTGAGTGCATGGTTACTTTTAGCTTACACATAGATATGAAGTATTTTATATAAATTACGTACTATGTGTCCATATTATCTGAATACTTGCTATCTATGCTGGATGAACGTTTTTATACATGTTTTCAATGATCTAAACTGTAAATGTATTTTATATCTACGAAAATGTTGGGGTAAAACTGATGGGTTTTATGCATAAGAACAATCCTATGTGCTCATACAAACCCTAATGCTTGGATCTAGGTTTCTCTATTGTACATACTTTGAATCCAAGACTAATAAACTTAGATCTAACATATTATAAACTGAATTAGGGTTTAGAGAATTACCTTTGATTGTTATATAGCAATAACAATCAATTCCTTGCTTGGATTGGCCTTAGAAAGCTTAGTGCCTCAAGTGCTGCACCTCTAATGGAGTCACAAACACCATATACAACTTGGATGAAGAGGAGAAGAGAGAGGCTGCCCAAAAACGACTAGAAACCCTAGAGAATCAGTTGTACACGTTTTTAGAGCCTAAGGGGTCCTTTATATACTTGTGTGGGCTGCTAGGGTTTCAGTCAAAACCCTAATGGACAGCTTAAACTCTAAGCAGCCCATGGAACTTTCTGGATAAGGCCATGGACGAAAATATGATGGGCTTCCATCATAATTTTGTTCACCCCTTATTCCTTTAGCATTTCTTAGCCCAACAACTCAATTATCCAATAATTGCAGTCCAGTCCCCTAAATTTAATTAATCTCTTTTAGCCACAAAATTAATTATCAATTAATTCTTGACTAATATTAATTAAACAATATGATTTCTCCTTTAATATATTATTCTCATAATATATCAATAAATCATATTTAAACCTCTCTCTTCTTAATTCATCCTACATATTGCTATGGTGAAGGCAACCCAAAAGGACCATGCTCATAATCGGGTCAAGTACATACCAAAATAGTTATGGACTTAGACACTAATCCAACAGTCTCCCACTTGGATAAGTCTAATAACTATTTTCCGTATGACTTCAGAACCTGATCAACAATCGTAGCTTTCAAAAGCCGCTGTCAACTCTAATCTTATCAGATAGCGTGTCCTTTAGATAAGGGATTATATATTCCTCCATTCTCAAGATATCGTATAAGACATGAATTTCAATCATTCTCTCTATATTGTTTCCCGACTTCCGATTTATGACGACTGATAATAGACTACAATTTGAACACATCAACTTAGTCCCGGATTGGCCAAGCGCTTAGGTGTCATCACTAAATCATCGAGAGGCCCAATGATATCGCTTTTATCCCAATTTGGGTAAAATGAATGGATAAACTTTGGCTCAAATGTTCGCTTACATTTACTGATCGAATCACACACAACAATAAGTTTTATAACACCAAGTTACTGGTGTGTTTACTTATTATCAATGTGTAACCGACCAACAAATAACAACTCACACGTCTCGGTTTCAAGAATATACAATATTATCGTCTCACTAATCACTCGTGATAAAACCATGAAGTGATCCAAGTGAGCGTGGGTTTAATCCAATACTCTAATCTTATCAAACCACTCATGAACTCTGTAGCAAACTTGTGCCATGTCTAAACACTTCAGACAATCTACAGACAGATTCATGACAATCTTTATTCATACCTACTCCCAACGTATGACCGACTGTGGATGTTTGAATAACCTAGTTATTCTGAAAGTCAAAACATGCAAACTGAAACATGACAATAATACTTAATCCTATATGGCCCCAAACTTGTGAGAGTAAATAAAACACTTCTATTTATCCACCATATTGATCACTCATTATTTATCATTTAATGTTTCGGATAATCAACTCATTACTTGAATTACAACAACAATTGTCCCATGCTCTAAGGATGCACACTTTGTTTCCTATGGTCCATGCTTTGTGAAATAGAACAATTGAAAACTTTTCCAATGATTCTCATTTCACAATTCCTCAATCCCCATTATTAGTGTAAGAACACAAGGTTCTTCCACTACTAGAATATGCTAGATTCTAACATTTTACGCAACGATCCTTTCGTAAAGTCATAGCACAAAAGTCACCAAGACTTGGCTAATGAAATTAGAAAGTACTTTCTTAGAAATTGTTACAAGACAATTCCATAGACGTGAAGTCTCACATTCAAAGTACATTCCTTTGAACATCCTTCTTGCATAAAGTTTTCTAATCTAGACACAGAATCTCAATATCCAACTCCCAATATGGAAACATTTCTACATTTGCCATATGACAGCTCATTCTTAATAGAATCTTATCTATTCATAATAATGTCGATATGGTCCATCCTATACCATACTTCCAACTACTCACAAGCGACCAATCCTCAGCGAACCTTGGATCATCCTTTGATAGTTGTTTAATAATTTTAGTCAAAATCCATTCTAGTCCTTTTTCCCTCTTAATGTGCTAGACATTTGAAAAATTTTAGAATGGTAAATATTATAGCATTTGCAATCGATCCTATACCTGAAGCGTATGGGACACGATGCATAATGTCTTACATAAAGATATGATACTTTACCAATCTTTTGCCATAATATTTTATGTGTCATGTTCTCACAATTCGAACTATGAAGAGGGATGCCGTAATCATAATCGAATTTTAAGAACACACAATGTATCCTTTGACTAAAAATGTTAAAATTTCTCAATCTAAGCTTTAGATTTTGAAATGAAGTATAATATTCTCTCCCTTAATTATATTAAAACAACTTTTCAACCCATGCAACTTTGCAAATTGAATCTTTGTTTTTCTATAATTAATATTGCTAACTTGCAATACTCGCCATAATAATCATACAAGCATAACACTTATGCTCCCACTATCATGACGATTATTATCATATAAGCATAACACTTATGCTCCCACTAGCTTTGACATGTATTCAGAAAACAAATGAACTTTCAGAAAACAATGCCTATTGAATTTCTGAAATTCATATTTATAATACCAGATGCTTCGATAAGCCTTTATCTAGGCTTCTTAACCTTATACACCTTTGTCTTAGATAGCTCATATGTGTGTTTAAACAATTCAGAACTTATGTTACTAAGTTCCAAATGTTGAAACTAATTGCCAACTCTCATAATTCGAACTATGGAAAGGGATGCCGTAACCATAATCGAATTTTGAGAATACAATTTTCACAATCGCTATCTTCTTAAAATCTCTTTTAGTGAAAGCATTTTCTCACAGTCATTTTCATGAAGGAGGGAATCTTATGACACTTAGATTTTATGGTGTATGAGTTCCTATCCATGTGAATTTGCCAAAACCAAGGTTTGCGACAAATCCAAACTCATATGGACTGAACTTTCTTAATCTTGATTTCTTGCCTTATGGTAACACGAGTGCCCATCATGTCTTCCAAGTAGTTTAGTAACTTGTCCTTACATATCAATGTACTTTCCATCGACTAGGGCTCTAGTATGCATTCAAATGAGAACTCGTAGAACTCACATACGCAATTAACTCAATTGGAATGGCACAAAAACAAAATAATGTCAGCACGATAGGTTGCAAACCTCAAGTTGTGTGCTAGTGATGATCTATAAGGTTTATTCTTGATTTGTTCTTGAAACCCTTCAAGACCATTAAGACTCCCACTGACTCCTTGATATATAAGATTCTCTTGTCAAGAAACATTTCTTGACAAAGCAAATATTCAAGAGTTAGTGTAGTTCTTATCAAGACAAAACACTTCACAAATTGGTCCTAGTTGTTCTTTGTCTTATCCAAGACATCACAACTTACCAATTTCTAATGTGCAAGAATAAGAAAACTTTTCCAAATTCCACATTTGATGAGTGTTATAAACCTACCTAAGACTTGTCACTCAATGTCACAATCTTGGAGTATGACTCTAAGACGTGATATTGGAACGAAGTATGATTGACTCTTTGATTTAACCATTTCTACAATTCTCGATTCCTCTTCTTAGACATGCAAATGCACTAAGACTCACTTAGAGGATCAATTGAGATATGGTTCTTAATCATTAAGACTTCATCATAAAACACAATAAAAGGTACTCTCCCTTCTTCTTATAATGGAGAAACTTTTATCTTTCTGCCTTCTTGATTCTTCTTATTCGTTCTGCTATTGATTGAAACTATTTCAGTTAACTCAGAATTATACTCAATCTTATAAGTATAATCATATTTACTAAACTTTAGTAAATCATGACGAATATCTTTGTCACTCTTATGGTAGACTTGATCAATGTACGACCTAGTGTACTCGATCTCCTTGTCTTTCAATTGACACTTTGTCAAAGAATTAGTCTAAGTTTCCCAAATGTGAAAGTTTTTCATTCATAATACAATACACATTGCATGATTCCAAGTTTCTGTCCAATTGAAACTTGGGAGATGAGAAACTCTCCCTATTTGCTAAACTTTTGATATGTCCACAAATAACATAATTAAGAATCAAATCCATTATTGCTAATAATAGAAACATTCAAACATCAATTTTTCATACATGCCATTGCAAGGATAAATAAATAAGATAAAATCAAAATTCATTTTATTGCGGAAAAATTTTGTCCTTACAATGCAATTCAATTGAAAAACTATGTTATTACATATTTCTTAACAATCTATTCTAACTCCAAGTAGTAGCTCAAGAATCCATTCTTCAAGTAATGAGATCGAAATCCATTTCATCACGATTAGATTCAGCTCACTTCTTCCCTTAAGCTTCCTCGCTTTTCTTTGATCCTACAAAACATCAAAATGTAATCTTATTACATCATGTATTAAGAATCTAGAATAGGAACTTAAAAGAGTTAGATAATGGATTTTACCTGAAGTGGAGCCATACGTCTTGACTCTCCCATCTCTTAGATCTCTCAGGTAAATAGGGCAGCTTCGTCTCCAATGCCCCTTCTCTTGGCAATAAAAGCAAATGGACTCCTTTGGCACAGCACATCGGACAATCACATACTTAGTTCTTTCTGCACTTCCAATGTTGCCAGTGTCCATTGAAGTTTGGGAGTTTGATTCACCAGACAAATTTGCTTGACCAGCACGCCAAATCATTGCTAATTCAGCAGCTATAAGCAAATAAGTGAGATCAATTAGGGTCACGTCGTGGTCCATCATACAGTACTTTCTAACGAACTCACTATATGATTCAGGAAGTGACTGAAGAACCCAGTCAACAGCTAACTCACTTGAAATCTCGACACCCAACATGTTTAACCTATCAATGTGTGACTTCATCTCTAAGACGTGCGCACACATAGGTTTCCCATCTTCGTGTTTATTTGCCAAAAGGGCTTGAGTGAGCTTGAAGTTTTCAAGACTTTGAACTTGTGGGTCAGGGAGAATAATTGGAGGAGGTGGAGGAAGTGAAGCATGACTCTCATTTCCTTGATCGTATCTCGGAACGTCATCTTCATTTGGAAAGCTTGTTCCAAAGGATTTGGGAAGACCATTGTAAGATGTAGACATCTACAAAACGGGAGAAAATTCAAGTTAAGTTGATTAGAACTCTTGATGCAACACCCAAATGAAACATCAAGCTAGGATCCAACACAATACTCTACAACCTAGAAGAGGGATGTCGTAATCTAGTTGCAAAATATTTGAAGGTAGGTAAATGACGATTTACCAAATTCCACCATGAAAAACGAAAAGGAAGATTAAGTTTTAAATGAATTGAAACTCCTAGATCTTTTGAGATTCATTGAACTTTTCAATGGCATGTTTAATCTCGATTATGCCCTACTATTTGTGACAGGGATGCCGAGGATCACAAACAAGGTGTGAATAACCATACGAATCACGTGGTGCACCCAATGCTACTATCACCTAATCAATGTGCCGGTTAGCCACACACGCTCCGTTGATCTATGACAAACATCAAGTCACCCTTCGCTACCAATGTCATCCCCAAAATAGTGTGCCGGTTAACCACACACGCTCCACTAACGTTTGACAGGGGTACGAAGTGTAATTCTATGGATTAGCATACAATTTCACATTTTTCCTAAAGTAACTATGATTTGGGAATTTGAAAAAGCATTTAGTTACTTTGTACTTCATTATACTTATAATGGAAGGTTTCTGTCCTATCCTACCCGTTCGGCTAACGACCCTCCACTAGTCAAGCGTGCGGTGGGTAAGAGTGGATACCCATTCAATCGCCATTTTATAGGCAATTTCCTTAAACACCCCTTATAGACCATCTTCGTGAATGAGGCCTACTAACGGTAAGATTGACTGTTTACTCATACATATATAATATTAGACTTTTAATGTTATATATATATATATATATATATATATATAGTATAGGGTGTATTTTATACTTTTAAAATACTAGTTGGTTTAACTTAGTAAATTATACTTTTAATTTAATTAAATGTAAACCAAAACTTTATGGGTTTATTAAATCACTTTTAATTATACACTTTAATTAATTAATAAAACCATAAGGGTGTGATTTGAACTTTTCAAATTACTAGGGTTTTAGAATTTAACATTTCAAAATTAAACTTTTAATCAACTTTTAAATTTCAAAACTTGAGGGCAAGTTTTGAAACATTTCAAAACATTAGGGATCAAACAACAAATAGTTCAAATTAAACGATTAATTTCATAATTATCTATATTTGACCTAATCTTATTTTAGTCATTAGATAATTACCAAATAACTTTAAATAATCTATATTTATCACATAAACAACCAATATTTAAAAGATTTGAAATTATCTATTGTTTTGGCAAGGATAAACATATAATTAAGATAAAAATCGGATTTTAACTTCAAAAAACAAATTAGGCATCAAAACCAAGTCAAAACAGCAGCCAAAACCCAAAAATCCCTCTGTCTGACCCCTGGACTCGCCGAGTCAGACAGACTCGCCGAGTTCATCCACTGACTCGCCGAGTCAGGTCGGGCAGAGGCCAAAAAACTCGTTTTTCATCAAATAAAGCAGTTAAGCATCACATACAACTGAAACCAATCAAGGCTCTGATACCACTGATGGGTTTTATGCATAAGAACATTCCTATGTGCTCATATAAACCCTAATGCTTGGATCTAGGTTTCTCTATTGTACATACTTTGAATCCAAGACTAATAAACTTAGATCTAACATATTATAAACTGAATTAGGTTTTAGAGAATTACCTTTGATTGTTATATAGCAATAACAATCAATTCCTTGCTTGGATTGGCCTTAGAAAGCTTAGTGCCTCAAGTGCTGCACCTCTAATGGAGTCACAAACACCATATACAACTTGGATGAAGAGGAGAAGAGAGAGGCTGCCCAAAAACGACTAGAAACCCTAGAGAATCAGTTGTACACGTTTTTGGAGCCTAAGGGGTCCTTTATATACTTGTGTGGGCTGCTAGGGTTTTAGTCAAAACCCTAATGGACAGCTTAAACTCTAAGCAGCCCATGGAACTTTCTGGATAAGGCCATGGACGAAAATATGATGGGCTTCCATCATAATTTTGTTCACCCCTTATTCCTCTAGCATTCCTTAGCCCAACAACTCAATTATCCAATAATTGCAGTCTAGTCCCCTAAATTTAATTAATCTCTTTTAGCCACAAAATTAATTATCAATTAATTCTTGACTAATATTAATTAAACAATATGATTTCTCCTTTAATATATTATTCTCATAATATATCAATAAATCATATTTAAACCTCTCTCTTCTTAATTCATCCTACATATTGCTATGGTGAAGGCAACCCAAAAGGACCATGCTCATAATCGGGTCAAGTACATACCAAAATAGTTATGGACTTAGACACTAATCCAACAAAAACATGGGTAGATGTAACAGGTGATGTGTGATAAAATGATGAGAGGCCTCGATGTTGATGTTGTTGATTCTGTTATCTAGTGGAGTATGGATGAAGACCATGGACTCTTCTAGACAGTCCAGTGGAACACTAGCAGGCTTGCAACCTGTAGGTGTTTGTTAACGATGTTGTAA
Source organism: Lactuca sativa (assembly GCF_002870075.4). NCBI lineage: Eukaryota > Viridiplantae > Streptophyta > Magnoliopsida > Asterales > Asteraceae > Lactuca > Lactuca sativa. The sequence continues at coordinate 217,864,679 of NC_056630.2, forward strand.
CAACCCAAATTTTTACAAAGGAAAATTTTTGTTTTTAATTAATCAAACCGATTACACATTCCATAGGTTTTCAAACATTTGTTTCCTATTCACATTCATTACATCATTGTTGTCTTTTCTGAAAACATCAGAGAGTCCCAAAACATCCAAAAGAGAGGTAGATTACACGCCACGTCATCACGCCTTGCCTTTGCCCTTAGGCTCCGAAGTACCTGCAACAATCAACAACCTGTAAGCGAAATGCTTAGTGAGTTTCCCAGAGCATACCACACACAATCCACACATCACATAACCTGATAGCCATAAAAGCTACAGACATAACACATAAGCCATGCATACATAAAATCTGTAATAGTGTCATGGGCTACCCCACATGGTCTTTACATAGGATTGCCATGGGCTCCCCCACATGGTCTTACATCCAATTCCATGGGCTACCCCATATGGTCTTCACCTAGGACTGTCATGGGCTACCCCACATGGTCTTACATCCAATGCCACGGGCTCCCCCCGGGGTCTTCATACAACATGCAATCACATATCATAGCAAACACAAAATATCTATCACAACTACCATAATCACATAATGGGCCGGCCTTGGTGCCTTAGACCCATAGGTATGGTGAGAAGACTCACCTGACGCGAATGCTGAACTAACATTTTTTGACTGAATATACCCCACAAGCTGCTCCAACTCAACTGCCTAAAAAGTGACATATAATAACCAGTCATTACCCTCAAAGTCCGCCCTGGTCCAATTTTGTTAAGATCAAGTCAACAGTCCATGTTGACCCTAACTCGCCGAGTGCAACTAGTGACTCGCCGAGTTTCGGGGAAATATTCTACATGTCGAGTCACCCAGGTGACTCGTCGAGTTCACGAGGTCCGATTGATAATCTAGGGCTACACGTCGAGTTTCCCTGCTTGCAACTCAACACGCCCACGAACATTCCACAGATGAGGAAAATCTTAATCGACTCGTCGAGTTGCTCCTTCAACTAGTCGAGTCCACGACAATCTTCATCCGACTCGCCGAGTTGTTCATCCAACTCGTCGAGTTTATGGTAGAATTCATCGGGCTTGCCGAGTTGTTCATCCAACTCGTCGAGTCCATGCCTATCTTCATATGACTCGCCGGGTCACCCTATGCGACTCGCCGAGTTCCTACAGATCTGAGGCCATACAGACTCATTTGAGCCATGCAAAGCTTCCAAATTATAGATCCAAGCTTCTAAGGTATGCTTCTCATGTAAAGTTGCAAACTTTACGTGCATGCAAGGCTTTTAAGCTCTCAAATAGCAATATAAGCTTAGAATGGAATCATACACTTGAGGGGGAGGCTCATGCTAGGCACAACTGATAACTTTATGTATATAAAGTCCAAAGGGAGTCCAGATCTAAAGTTACAACTTTAGATCTTGGCTCAAACACAAAAGCCCTTTCTTAGATTTCATGCAAAAGAGGGTTTTAGGTGGAAATGAGCCAAGGAATGGCCTAATACCTTCAGGGAGTGCTTCACAGCTGAAGATCTTGAGTTCCCACGAGTTCTTTGCCTCATTTAGCTTGCTTTCCTCAAGGGTTCCCTTCACCAAGTTCTTCCTTTAAGCTTAAAATTCACCAAAGATCACACACACACGAGTCAGGATTTTGGGAGATAAAGAGCTGTAAAAGGGAGTCTGGGGGAGGCTAATCGCCCCTTAAATAGGGCGCATGACCCCTATGACAACCCGAAATTTATTCCGTCACAGTAAACCCTTATTCCGCTAATAAAACTTGTTTTATTAAATTGTTCCGTTAACCTTTTTGGATTAGGTTAATTAAATTGGGACTTTTACTATAACTTCATAAGTGTTCAAAATGCAGTAGAAACACATGAAAAGCCCTCGATACATTTGTTTAAAAGTTTCTAATTCACGACCCCGTCGAGTTACAACCATTATCGGGTACGACCAAAAGCCCCGTTCAACGTCAGTATCGGGTAGATTTCCACCGAGCCATAAACTCAAAACCCTATATAAGGGTGAGTGAACCTCATTTACACCTTTTTCACTCTCTCTCTCTACAAGTTGCTTTCGATCCAAAAACGCCCATTTTGAGCTCCATAATCGTAAGTAATCTATCCTACCCTATTGTTTAGATTGATATATGATGTGTGTAAAACCCACTAGTTTTAAACCTACTTTTAATTATCAAATAACACACAAAAGGCAGTGAACCTATCAATTGTGGTATAGTTCAAGCAAGTAGGGTATCGAACACAGGGAACGGCAAATTAAATACTAAAAACTAATTTATCTAATTTAATTAAAAAGCAGGGGTTTTCTCTAGTTTTACAAGACTAGAAACTTACTAATGATTACTAATTCAAACTAGAAAATAACGACTTTGACTAGATTCAATAACGGAAAAGTACTTCTATTTAGTTCAACTTAATTGATCCTATGGTTGATCTCAAGGTAAAAGTGCAATGGATTAATTCTTTTGCTAGTTACCGATTCAATTGATTAGTTCCGTATTCACTTCATTAATCCTTAGCAAATAAATCAATTTAAACAATGGCCAGTTGTCTATTTTAATTAAATTTACTAGATATAATATTCGGGTTAAGTTAGACTTGCAATAGCTAATTAATTTATCTTTTAATTAACTTCTTGTTTAATGGTCATCTCACAAGCTTGCACATAAATTTACTTGATCTTCTTATTAATCCTAGTTTCATGTTCATTACACTAGACATATGACAAAAAGTGTTCACTAAGCATATGAGATTGATAACTAATAGATGTTCATGCTAATTAATTATCTCCCTATTAACAGAAAATCAATTATCATTCACACACAAGGTTCTTTAGCAAGCTAAAATAACTAAATTAACCAACATAGAATTAATCCTACCAAGAATCAAACCATATTACCAATTTCGTATCCCCAAATAGAAGTTTAAAGGGTTTAGCTCATAACTAAGGTAAATAACAGCAAACAAATAAGTTCAAGTTGCTTAATCATGTTGACAAAACAAAAGAAATAAGTAGAATGGTGAAATTATGCCTTAATTACTTCCGGAATTGGATTCTAGCTTCCTTGGTCGACTTCTAGGGTTCCTCTGGCTTCTTATTCGCAGCTAAACACTTCTGAAACTTCCCAGAACTCCTCCAGAACTCCCTCTGGACTCTCCCATCTCGATCTGTGGAATTATCTTTAAATAAGCGGTTTGACTCGTCGAGTCAAGTGGTGACTCGTCGAGTCCCTCTCACATTCCCCGTATTGCGATAACTATCTGGGATCCCGAGTCGTTATCCTTCTGATTCCTCGACCGGACTCGTCGAGTAGCTACCTGACTCGACGAGTAGAAGCCTTTTTTTGGGTGTTTCCCTTCTTCATTCCACTCTCGAACTCCTAACTGTTTCTCTTGCTTCCTTTAGCTTCCGAGCTTCATTTTTGGACTGAAAACATAATTTAGCACTTTTAAGTACCTTTTGTCCATAATATGCGATAATTTAGATAATATATGAATAAAAAACTATACTAAATATGCACATATCAATATACCTGCAAATTCGTGTTTAAATCACCCAAACCCCTCATAAACATGTGTTTACGACCCAAGAACACTCTTGGCCTGCAAACAGTCATAAATGGGGTTTTGAAGCCCCAAAACCCTTCCAAATCACTCCTAGGGCTTAGATATGACTTGTGGACTTGCATATATGAGCTTAGAACACCAAAACCTTGTCTTTTGAGAAGTAAACGTGAGTTTACGGCCCAAGAACACTCTTGGACCGTAAACCCCTCTTCATGGGCCGTGAACACCATTTAAGGTGTTAAATTTGCCCTTAAACACCTCCTATGGCTTGGGTAAATGTCTAGAATCAACCAGCATTGAAGTAGGGGCATTAAACATCAAAAAAAACTATGGACTTAGGAGTTTACGTCCGTAAACCCCCAAGGATTGGTTCATGGGTCGTAAACTCCCTTAAAGAGGCCAAATGATGCCCCAACTTCCCCCTATGGCTTGGAATAATGCATAAAACCTTGTATTCTTCCATTTAAGACCTTAAATCATGAATTGAAGGACCAAGTGAGAGTTTACGGCCGTAAACTCTATGTTTACAGTCGTGAACTCCCTTAAATGGTTCATTTGGAGCCTTAACCCCTTCCTATGCCCTAGAATTGAACCTAGCCTAATCCTACAAGTGATATAAGACCTTTGAGCATCCAAGAACACAACAACCATGAGTTTACGGCTGTAAACTCATGGGGATATGGTCTTAGGGCCGAAATCTCCATAAAGAGTTTACTCTTGAAGAGTAAACTCCCTAACTAGGCCATACACTCCCTTATTGCAACTTAATAGCCTCCTAGCACTTGATCAAAGTGTTTTCCGCACATTAGGATGCTTATACGTGTTTAATTAGTATTATAATCACTAATTGTATGTAAACATATGTCTTCATATGTTATTAGGTCATTAAGTGTGTTCAAGTCTTTACTTGACACCGAGCACCCAACCGACACCTCCATCCGATCCACTTACATCAGGTGAGTTCATACCCCTGAAATAACCTTTTAACTGATTTTAACTGCTTTTATAGGGGGCAATACAAGTTGAACTATACATTTATTAGATAAATCACATGTGATTGATAACTGTATAGTAAATGGATTTTTACATGTTAAACTGTTTCATCTAACAAAAGGTTTTCCCAATCTCGCTTTCAACTCTTGTTACAGTATGAATTTCTCTTGTAGATTATCATAAGTATTCGAAAGGTTTTCTGAAGGTTTTCCAAAGGCTAGTTCGCCCTATTTCCTTTTCCTCATTGGGATGTGGTCTGGTGGGTATCGGTTATTCGTCCGAAGGTCGTTTAAATGTTAGTTATATATCATGTATACATGTATGGACATAAAAGCTCTCTCTCTCTCTCTCAGCCAATTCATCGCCTTGAGTAGTACAGGCATCCTTCTATTATTCATGTTTCTGGAACCCTAGTAACTATTATAGGAATAGTTAGGAGACTCTCTCTCTCTCTCTCTCTCTCTCTCTCTCTCTCTCTCTCTTTTACTTTAGAATGTGACACACTATTTCCCTCTACGACACTTCATCGCGCCAACGTTGTGTAACCAGAGTCTCTGGGAAGGAGAGCGAACATCATGTGTATAGATCTATACGGGAATGACACTCCCACACCCAGACTACTAGCTACAGTCCGTGCCGGTAAGGCCCATGGGTGACATAATGCCACTACCTCTACGCGTGACCTGGAGAGTCATCAGATACTCTATCGTCGATCAGCATGGTTACATACAAGTTCACATTCACCCTTTGTTTTAGACTTTGGTAGCTGTATCGTTCATTCAATACTGTCTAGAGTCTGTGTTCCCTTTTGTTAGACTGAGCCAGGCGTATCGTTCATTCGATACTCTCCTGGAGTCTATGATTTCTTTTGCTTTAGTCAGCAGTATTACTGCTGAGGTATATGTTATTTTCCCCTATTATTTTTACTTGTGATCTTTTCGCAATTCCTTTAAAGTCAAAACTGTATTTTGGTAATGATAGTATTTTGGGGAAATTACTCCTAAAAACCTAAATCTGTCGAGTCTTGGTAGAAGACTGCTTTTATTTAGAAAATATAGGATTTTCTGGAAGAACGCTAATACACCGTAGATTCTAAACTACTTTCTTTCATAAAGTTATTTTGAATAGAAATGTGTATTTATACAAATGGCACTAAATACTTATGAACTCACCAACATTATAAAAATTTTGATACTCTAACTTGTATTCTCAGGTCATCGATAGACAGGTACATCCCAGGAGCTTGTGTGAAGTCAGCCTAGAACCAAGCGGCATCTATACTATGTTCTGTATTTACTTTTGGTGTTTCTATGTAGTGTAACCTATGTAAAGTTATTACTATTAATGCAATGGTTGTTGTACTTTGTTTACTATACTGCATATGTTGTGATACTTGACATGACGTCATCCACCCCAGAACGTTTCCGCCGTTCTCGGTTTTGGGGCGTGATAGCCCCGAACTTAGGGTTTCAACTGCCAGCATCTACTCATTGAGTGCCTTCCTGGACTCGGTGAGTAGGTAATTAAAATTCACGGACTAACCTGCTACTACTCGACAAGTAGGGAAGCCAACTCGTCGAGTAGGTCCTTCAAAACTTGATCAAAGCAATACAATTATTAGTACCTGAGGACCAGGGTGTTACAGATGTGTTCAACGGTGTACTCCATCCCACACATGGTTGCCTTAAGGATATTTGTTGCTGAGGAATCCCCTTAGTAGTAGTGTCCACCCCGACGATGATCCTTAGGCTAGGTCCCTTATTGTAACATCCAAAAATACGACCCAAAAATTTTTGTTTTATAGTGTTAAAAATCGTGATACTGAAAACCATAATATATAAAACGTATGACATAAATCTCATACATAATAAAATGTATCATATCAAACTGAATTAAACATGTGAAGATGTCTAATCAACTCCAAGGAAAACTGCTGAAGCTGTGGTGTGTGCGATGCTATCAACCCGAGCTCTTCCCTTTTATTGCGGAAGTACCTGAAACCAAAACTGAAACCTGTAAGCACGAAGCTTAGTGAGCTCCCCCAAACTACCACATACCATACAATCACATATAACAACTATTGGGCCATGCCCACTGCATCGGACCAAGGTCCGGAAACTGCATCAGACTGAAGTCCGGGACTAACCAGGGCCTTGCCCTCTGCATCAGACCGAAGTCCGGAAGCTGCATTGGACCGAAGTTCAGAACTACCGAGGCCTTGCCTCCTACATCGGACCGAAGTCTGGAACTAACTGCATCGGACCGAAGTCCGGAACTACTGAACATAGCATAACATAAACATATCAACTAGCATGAACATATATATACTGCATACTGTATAGGGCCGTAACCCGGAACATGTAACACATAAATCTGTCTGAGCCACGAAGGCATCAAACACCCTAACTACTGCATCGGAACGAAGCCCAGGAACTACTGCTAACTAGTCGGGTCGACATTTTGGCCGTAGACCCGTTCCTACTGGAAGGAAACTCACCTCGTGCACAGGCTGCTAAATGAACTGCTCTGGAAACTGTCTGCTGCTGCTCCGGTACCTCCCCGGCTACAATTTTCATAAATACACTCAATCAATTACTGATAACTGTACTGAGGGTAAAATGACTATTTTACCCCTAGCCAAAGTCAACTTCCTGGTCCAGGTCAACTTCCAGTTGACCGGACTCGCCGAGTTAGGGCGCAGACTCGCCGAGTCCTTCCTTTATTGACTAACTTTAACTCACCGAGTCCCCTTTTCCACTCACTGATTCATTCAGAACTCTTGACTCAAGAAAGACGGGGACTCGCGACTCAACTCGTCGAGTCCGAAGAACGACTCGTCGAGTCTGAGGAACCACTCGCTTAGTCTGAGGAACTACTCACCGAGTTCTGCCGTGCAGACTCCATACACTACATTCGAATCCGCTCTATGGTTCCTAACTCGTAGATCTGAAATCTTGGAACCATTTGAACACGTAAAGTTGCTAACTTTACGTGTAACTATGAAGGAATGAAGCCATCCTTCTTTGACACACTTTACTCAGGAAAACTCATCCAACTCGCCGAGTTGCTCATACAACTCATCGAGTTCTAAGGCAAACTTCATCTGACTCGACGAGTGTTGTTCTTCCAACTCGTCGAGTCGACGGCTAACTTCATATAACTCGCCGATTCGCCCTGGGGACTCGCCGAGTTCTTTCAGTCCTTTTTCCATACAGGTCCGATCTGAGCCATGCAGTTGTTTCAAATCATGGATCTGAACTTCTAGGGCATGATTTTCACGTAAAGTTGCTAACTTTACATGCATGCATGGCTTTAAAGGCTTCATATGACCAAAATAAGCTCTTAATGAGGTTCTAGTCTCAACATGGACTTCAATCACAACCACAACCAAAACTTTATACTTCTAGCATGCCATGAGTGTCCAGATCTAAGGTATAACCCGACCATAAGGCCTAATCATAAAGGATTTGGGGTTTTAGGGATTAGAAACCACAAATTAGGGACAACATAGATCTATATGATCAATAACCAAGGTATAGAATTTAATACCAGAAAAGATGACCAATAGAGTGTGTATTCTAGATCTACTTCCTCTTCCTTGAACTCTCCAACTTTCACCTTCTCCTTCTTACTCCAAAGATGTCTTCACAAGTAATAAACATACACAAACTCACTGAGAAGATGGCTAGGGTTTTGTTAGTAGGTGCTCTGGGGTGAAAGGGACGAGTTTGGGCGCATAAGAGGGTTTAAATAGGTGCAAAACCCTAAAATTAGGGTTTTCCTCCAAACAGGCAAACTCGCCGAGTCCAGCGTATGGACTCGCCGAGTATCCGGCTAAATACGCGTGCTTATCCCGTCTCTACTCGACGAGTCGGGCAACGGACTCGTCGAGTTCCTCTCAAACAAAAATGGAAATCAACATATTTAAATACATACCGAGAATGAGGCGCTACACTTATGATAGGTGTTTAGGGACGTAAAGTGAGGATAACGGGAACGGGTAATCAGGTTATTGTTGATTGATGAATTTAATAAACTTATTTATTATGAGTTGAAAACCCTATGTGCTCACCAGGCTCCCAAGCCTGACCCACTCAGTTTCATGTATTACAGGTAGTGGCGCTCGAGCATAGATGTGATGTTTTGGATGAGGGATTACGGATATAGGCCTGTAGTTATGAAATAATGTAGTAAGGCTTATGTTGTATTGTTTATGCTTATTATCTGTATCGAACATTTCATCCCGAGTATTTTTAATGAAATACATTTCTATGGAAATGCTTTTGATAAATCTCTATCATATTTTGTTTTGGGACAAATTCCGCAACACTTTTATTTAAAATGTTACTCTGATTTTCAAACAAAGCATAAACAAAATCGGTCTTTTCTGGACGTGAAAATGGGGATGTCATAGTTGGTATCAAAACATTAGTTTAAGCGAACTAGGACTTTGTAGGATTTATAGACTTAAACTTAGAATGCTAAGCGATGATTGTGAGGTGTGAGCACTAGCTTATTTTAGGAATTATGCCTAAAATGCCTTTATGTGCTAAATGCTTTGAGCCTTATATGCTCTTATTTATTCGATCTATGGTCTGTTGCCAACCGGACCTGGAAACCTTATGTGTTTAGGATTCTAAACGTACGACTACGATATTAGAACTAGCATATAAATGTTTCGGAGAGATAAGGATGATTTAAACGTCTATCCTAAATAAAGATCTAAATTCACCTTATTCAGTGTATAGATCAAGATGGAAAGGATCCGTAGCGGAAACGTGAACGCAAATGGGAACATAAACCAACCCCCAGTGATTGAGCAAATACCGGTTGTGGTAGCCGCTGCTGAGCCAATAACGATGGCCGGAGTGCAAGTGATGATCCAGGCGATGTTGGATCGTCAAATGGAGGAAACTAGACATTTGCTCCAACAAAATCGAGAGGAAGTGACCATACAGATCGAACAACCCGAGTTGAACGAAGGGCAGATTGATGAAGGAAACTACAGTGGGACTGTTGGTCAGGCCGACCCGAAAATAGTTAGGCGAAACCACCAGGACGGAGGAAATGATGGACGTGGATGCAAATACAAGGATTTCATGGCATCCAAACCACCGTGTCTATCTGGAAGCCCGACACAGATGGAAGTCATGAACTGGATCTCCGAGATGGAGACAATGTTTGAAAGTTGTGAGTATAGCAACAGGCAGAAGACCGCTCTCGCGATTCCTCTGTTGAAATTTGGAGTACTAAGCTGGTGGAAGCTACTAGCTGATTCAATGCCCCAAGGTGAAGCAAGCAAGATGTCGTGGGAGGAATTCCTGGTGCAGTTAAAGATGCAATACTGCTCTGAGCAGGATCTTCTGGAGATCAACAACGAGTTCCAGAATCTGAAGAAGGAAAGAATGAGCGTTACTGAATATGCTGTGAGCTTTACAGAGAAAATGAAGCTTGTTCCTCACCTCGTCCTAACTGAACTCTCCAAGGTTACAAGTTTGCCCTCGTATTACCAGCGGACTTCGGTCCAATGGTCAAGCAAACAACCACTCTAAAAGCCGCCATCTGGGCTGCTAAGAACGTGGAGACCCAGATACAAGAAAAGGGTCTGGAGAGAGCAGAGGTGGGAGAGAAAAGGAAATTTGACGGATCCTCGAGGTCCGGTAAGAAAGGTAAATTCTCGAAGACTGGTTAGAGAGGAGGAGGAGCCGAAGGAAAATGGTGCGACAAGTGCAAGAAAGAAGCACCAGGGGAAATGTGACGGAGGAGTCACTTGTTTCAAGTGTGGAAAGTCTGGGCACTATGCCAACGAATGTACGTTCACTAAGAAGGTTTGTTAATGAGTGCAACAAGGAGGGGCACATTTCAAGGGATTGCCCGAAGAAGAAGGAGGCAGGAAGACCCAACATTCCACCGAAGCCGAAGACAAGAGCCTTCCAGATGACGCTCAAGGCTGCAAAGGAGGCAGCAGACGTCACTTCAGGTACCTTTCTTATAAATGGTTTGCCTGCAAATATACTATTTGATTCCGGAGCCAACTACTCCTTTGTGTCGCATAAATTTGGTGGGAAATTAGCATTGCCTGTAGAAAAACTTGGTAATGCCCTGATTGTAGAAGTTGCCAGTGGCAAATTCATAGCTGTTAGTGATCGTATTAGGAACATCGTCATCAACCTAAACGGAAAAGAATTCCACAAAGAGCTATTACCCATAGAGTTAAACGGTTTCGACATTGTTTTGGGTATGGATTGGCTTAGCACTAAGTAGAGTAGTATTTATGCTAGTTGTATTTGTGATGCTTGCATGGAAGACCAGGAGGTGGCTCTTGGCACTTGTCTGTAAGACCGAGGGGGTGGCCCTCGGCTTGGCAAGAAAGACCACGTGGCGGCCCGTGGCATAATTGCAAGATTATGTATTTGCACATAAAACCTTTATTGATTATGATATATGTATGGCTCATGGTTATGTATGACATTATGTGATTTATGTGCTTATATGCTAGACCGTATCTGTTTAAAAGAGACCGAAAGGGTAGGCCAGCACCCAGATATGTTAGGCATTATGTTGATATGTATGGTATGTGGTATTTGGGGAACTCAATAAGCTCCATGCTTACGGTTTTCAGTTTTGGTTTCAGGTACCTCTAGTTTTCAAGTAAAGGAGCTCGAGACGATCGTAGCGCATACACCCGTGTTTTTCCGCAAATGTGTGATTTATGAGAATGAACTTTGATAAATGTTTTATTTGAAGTGCTTTTTTATATGTGAACAAAGTTACACCAATGTTTTAAATATATTAAAAATGAAATTTTTGGTCCTGGATTTAGGGGTGTTACAAGTTGGTATCAGAGTCTTGGTTTGAGGGATTCAAACATACTTTCGGGTGTGTTTGAACTCAAACTAAGGAATTGGTATGAAAATTTTCAAAAGAAAATCATTTCTATAAAAATAATTTCTAAGCAAAGAAATGGGTGTGATGTGTGCAATCGACCGAGCTCAAGTAAGTGGTTCCCAAAACACCAATACACGTTTGTTATGTGATACGACATGATTATGTGATTCGCATGCTGGATTAGAGCTAAGGGTCTAGGATAGATGCCTTTGTATGCTTATATTAGCTTGTAGATTTTCATGTTAGAACTGATCAGCTAGTGGTAGGATGGCTTGTTTAGGTTATGCCTAATTGTATAAGCCTTCGAATTGCATGCTAGTATAGATTCCTGATTAGAGGATAGAATGGTTTGATTGGGGTAAGTTGGTTAGTTTTTCCATTGTCCGAATGCTACTTGCTTTGTGCTTTGTAGGACTCTTAGTAATGTGAATTATATACTAAGTGAATATGCTAGGTCACATGTGGCATAGGCCAGATAATCTCAGAGTGATGGATTTGACCCTATTGCGCAACTTTTGTCTGAGTCCAACTGTTCTAGGGATGAGTCTTTTACTCAAAGGATTATCTTATCTCTGTTGCATGTAGCTATATTCATAAGGTAGCTGGTTGACATTAATGAGAATCCTTCAGCAGTTGAGGACTGGGTAGGGTCGGGAACCTAGGAAAGCCTAGGATATGTTGCAGTGGGTTAGTAGTATGGTTCATTGAGTACTGGCATAATCGTTAAAAGAAGTGACTTAGAGGATTTGGGAGGATTGATGAGGAAAGTATGGATAGGTGTGGAAGGTAGTATTGGGCCAGTACTTCTGAAAGCACATAATCCATACTCGAATCGGTGAGAGTCTTGGAGAATCTAAGAAGCTTATAGGTAGGAGAAATATTGGTTATGCTCTGATCGTGGGGATAACTGCTTTACCATATGGGGATAAGCACACATGAGGGAGGACCAGGGTTTGGTTCTGGCTCCGGTGGTGAGCCAATTAGTGGAAGGATTGCCAAGGATTTGAGTTCGCGTTGGATTAAGGAGATGGAAAGTGTTTTCCACACTAGTACCTACCTTAAAGGAGCCAAGGTTCGGTTTGCCTTGGATCTCCTGTATCGGGCGACAAGGAGTTGTTGGGAATTGGCTGCATAATCTATTGAACTTTATGAACTGGAGACTATGTCTTGGGAGGAGTTGTGACCTGGTTTGGGGTAGAGGATGTTCCAGCTATTGCAGCTCGGCCATTGGCATATAAGCTAGTAAGCGTGACAGGGGTGTCAGAACCTGAAGGATATGACTTCCAAAGTCCGAGGATGCGAGATCGATTTGGAGCACTTTGGGAAGAGAGGGTCGTGCCATGTGCATATAGTAGAGGGTCTCGTAAAGAGACCCAAGACTTATGATCATTGAGTGACAGCCCAGCAAGGCCGGATTCAGTGCAACACATGCGGGAAAGTGCATAAGAGAGTTTTTCGTTCCAGGGGTTTAGGTTGCTACAAGTGTAGCGGGGTTGGTCATGTCAGTAGAGATTGTTCTCAGGGGACAAGCCCACTATATTTTCACTGTGATCAGGTGGGCCACAAAAGGCCGATTGTCCGAGGAAGAGGGAAGGAGCAGTGAAGGCGCCTACTCTGGCTATTTTGCAAATCTATGATGGTCGATATGGTGGGGCAGGAGCCCCAACAGATAGGATTCAGGTCCTACAATGTCAGACAGGAGAAGTCAGAACTCCAGCAGATGATGTTGCGGGTATGTAACCTTGCCTTCTTTCAGTTTTATCGGCACATTGTTGTGGGAATTTTGCTTTGGTTTGGAATATTGTAGCAGGTTGGGTAATTGTATCCATGGTTTATTTCTTTGCTCCTGTTGGGTTAGATCATCAAATATTGTCATATACCAATTACATACCGTGAATTACTGAGTAGTTAGTAATAAGTCATTTCCCTTTTTCTGGACCGGGGTGTTCAGTGTTCTCTCGGTTCATAGTAGAGATCAATCAGGGGTATTATATGGAAGGCATGTGGTTAGTTTCATCAAGCTAGTCCACCCACATCGATGGGATATAGTGGTTTCATCATTTGTTCTGATATGATTGGTGGTTGCCTATAGGAGAAATTCTGGGTTCTAGCATTACTGACACTAGGAGAGGATCGGTAACAGGAAGATATGGGTGTAACACACACGAGTGTTTGGTTATTGGATGTTCAAGAGAATGATATTTTTGCATGGGTTGTGTTCGGTTAGAGTTCAGTGGTGCTGCGAGAATGGAAATGGGAACGAGGATTCACCAGCCAGGGTAAAGACTAAGGCCTCCAGTCACCAGCATGGGATATGGATTGAGGTATCAGACTGGACCAGATTTCAAGGGTACTCTTTAAGATTTCAGAGGATGGGTGATCTTAGGATTTGATTGGTAATTAATCACTAGAATGGTTAAGCACAGGTTGTCGACGTTAGACTATTAGGAAGTAAGAAGGATTGTGAATCCTCCAATTCTCACGTGTCGTGAAGACTTAGTCAAATATAAGTAGGGGAGAATTGACCAGGTATTCAGGAGCATAAATAGGTGTGAAACTAGGATGAGTTTTGCATCCTCGTCAGGTAGGAAGGCGGTCGAGTGACTGTATACGTTGAGAATTGTGTGGGTTGAGAGTTCAGAAAAGGTTCCAACATTTGGTTCATGCTTTCATTGGCATCAGATAACAGGTTTTGGGGACTCAGGTTCAGTTGAGTGTTAGGTCGAGTGCGTGTTCGACCCAGGATGGGTATAATTGGATTGGCAGTAGGACCTAGGGTGGCAGATAGTATAGAAAGTGTTGTGAGACTGCAAGGGTAGTCGTAACATTCACTAGTGGTCAGATAGTATGGAAAGTGTTGTAAGATTGTGGGAGTAGCTGAAGCATTCACAAGCGGTCAGAAAGTATGGAAAGTGTTGTAAGACTGCGGGGGTAGCCGTAGCATTCACTAGTTGTCAGATAGTGTATGAAGTGTTGTGAGACTGTGGGATGACCCGTGGCATTCATGGATTCTTTCTAGTTATTAGACCAGGGTGGACCAGTTCTCAAGATTGTGGGTAGACCACAACATGATTCGAATCTAATAACGGTAGGTCGTTGGAGCACAGGTGTGATGTAAGACTACGTGGTTCTGATAGCATTCACTTTTCGTATTAGATTCGATGAAGACAGGTAGTCGGACTGTTATGACCAGGTAGATCAGAAAGAATAATGGATCCATGAGTGGCAATATGGTTAGGGCAGATTTCGATAGCCGAAGTCCTATTCGAAATTTGCGTGGGGCGACTGCGAGGTTACTCTTGATCGGAAGTGGTAAGTCACTTGCAGTTTGGATTAAATAATCTCAGATTAATTGATTTGACCCTGTTGCGCAGCTCTCATTTGAGTCTAACCGTTGCAGGGATGAGTCTCCTGCTTGAAGGATTATTTGAGCCTTCTGTCAAGTATAAGTGTTTTGCAGGGACGTTTAGGCCTTTGATTTTGTTTCCACTGGGAACCTCCAGTTATTAGAAGTTGAATAGTTAGTTGAGAGATAAGTGGACTGGATTCAACAATAATGAATGAAGTACCCGGGAGTCGGGATGTTACAATCTACCTTAAGGATCATCTATGCTGACAGTACTAGTTTAAGGATTCCTCCATGATACTTGTCAGTAGGTTTTCTTCTATAGTTATTCCTAAGGATCTGACCTAAGAAATAAGCACGAAATCCATCGCTGCCAGGGCTTATCTAATAGGCACTAAGTCTATAGCTGCCAGAGTTTATCTATTAGGTACTAAATCCATAATTGTCAGTGTTTATATCTTAGGCACTAAGTCTATGGGATCATCTTCTTTATTGACAATATTATTTTAGGGAGTCCACCCACAATACAATGAGTTTTTAGAGTACATCTGATGAACCATGGTTCACAAACACCTACAGGCTACGAGCCTACTAGAGTTTCACTAGACTGTCTAGAATAGTCCATGGTTGTCATCTATACTCTGCTAGATGACGTCATCTTTAAAGTCAGGGTCTCTCATCATCTATATCATCTTTCATCTCCCATCATCTATATCATCTTTCATCTCTCATCATCTATATCATCTTTCATCTACTCATCTTTATCCAATATATTTATAGGTATAAAAATATGTATATAGTTTAAAGCGAGTAAACATATATAAATCATTAATCTAGCATATATATTAGAAATACATACAATAAGCACATACAACATGTAATTATCTTAAATACTTCATATTTATGTGTAAGATGAAAGTAACTATGCACTCACTTGTTAAGGTGATGACTTGAAACTCGGACAACACTTCACTTATATCAACTATCTTTTCCTTTGACGTTTCAGGTGGTTTAGCGAAAAGCCAAACTTTGCACGGGTATAACTTCTAAACCGAAAGCTCTATTTCTTGGGGATTTCTGATGCTCTGGAGCTTCGCTACTAACCCTTAGGAAGTACTAAAACAAGGCCTATGGACCTTGGGAGGGTTTGGGAGAGATTGGAATGAAAATGTGTGAGATTAAACTTCTATTTATAGGTTGCTAGGAGCCTAGTACGTTGGGCGTACTCAACTTACGTTGGGCGGGTTGGATACGCTGGGCATACATAAGCATTACGCTGGGTGTGATGTGCCACATGTCGCCATTTGATCGCAAGTCGTGGGGAGGAAGCGGGCGCACCAAATCGCGACACATGTCACTCTTGTTAATCCAAAAATTAATTATATTGTAAAATTCATAACTTTCACATACAAGCCCTGTTTTTGACGTTCTTTATATCTACACGTAACTATCGAAGAGATATACAACTTTCGTTTAGATTCCATTGACTAAATTTGACTTTATTTTTACAGTTATATTTTAACAGACTTAGACAGTTAAAGTCCGTTAAAAATTTATAACTTTGTCATCCGACGTCCGTTTTTTTACTATCTTTATATTGTTGAACTCCTATTAACGATATCTTCATCTCTCGTTTATATTGTTTCGACTAAAAATCAACCGACCTAAAATTCGATTTCTTAGCTGTATACTGCTTCCCTGAATCTTAGAAAAATCATAACTTCCTCTAATGAAGTCAGATTTAGACGTTCTCTATATGCATGCTCTCAGTTTAATGAATACTGTGACTTTCGTTTAGATCACTAAGATTAAAAAGTATTTTATCAAAATCTCATTTTTTACTATACGCAGAGTCTTGCCGGTTAATTTTGAAACTTCGAAGAAGCATACTTTTTTCATACGAAGTTGAATTTCAGTGTTCTTTATATGTATGAAATCATTGTGACATATACTATTACTTTGGTTAAAGTTATTTATCCTAAATAATATTTTATCAAAAAATCTTAATTAACTAGCTCGAATCTGCGGACGTTACATCGTGTCTAATGAACCCAATCCTAATTAGAAGCTCTGTCACGGTCAAAGTCAGTCGCGTACAATTCCATTGCCACGCATGGAAAATACGCCGCCACATTGTGGAAGAGTTCGTCCAAAACAATCGATAAGTCCCTAATTGCCACGTTATGACACCCTTCACACCACATCGTGGTTACTGGTTGTGAACAACTTAATAGATCGAGTCCTTAATCCATTAAATCTTCAGCTCCAACTTTTCAGAAAACTTTTAAGGATTCCAAAGGCTCATAAAAATCCAAACTTTATGGACATGCATGTCCAATGCATGTCTCTATCTCTCATCTAGGTCAAAATGGTAGAAATAAGATCAAAACCCCATGCATGAACTCAAAGCTACATACCAGTTACCTTCACTCATATACACACCTACACGCAAACATGTATGCTTACACACACACATACACACACCTGCTTCCATACGCATGCCCACACTTAGGTACACACACATATGCCAACACCTACACTAACACTCATACCCGCACCTATACATACACATAATGCCACACCTACGCCCACTTCTTTTCCTTTCTTTAACTCTTTAAACCAGTACCCAAATCTTGACTAATCGGTTATAGACCTAGCTCCAAACAAGATATTTGTTAATTGATTCTATTAAATGCAATTATATATTTTCGTTTTGTAAAATTATCTTTTTGTTATGTATATTACATACGAATTCAATAAAAGTCATTGGTTTGGAAGGTTAAGTTTGATAATTTATCATCTTTATTAAAAATTAATCAATCAAACACGATTCCAATTTTTTCTAGATTCAAACTCTTTTTGCAAATTACATTATTTCCAAAAACATTCTACTAAGTACTAAGTATGGCTTTTAGTATTTGTATTTGACTTTGAGACGGGCATATTATTAATTTCGATTTTGGACGGTATATTTGATATGAAATGCGGAAACCGTATTTTCTTCTCACAATCACCAGCGGCTGCATAACCCTCTGGCTTTACCATAATCAACAAACATCCGATTTCAAGAATCTTTTCCTTCATCAATCAAATCCTCCACCCTCTTCGTTAAGATCCAGCTAATCTTCCGCTTACACTCTCTTTCGATTTTCTCTCTCTCTCTCTGGAATGATGACAGATTGAAGATCTTGAGTATTCGTCTCTTGAGTGGGCGTGCAAAACAAGACGACAATTCGTACAGGCATGGCTGACTACTCAAAGGAAGATTTTACACAGCTCATTAAGAGAATCGGGGCTTATCTATCCGACAAAGTTTCCAAGGTTCTCAACACCCAGGTCCTAATTTCTTCTTTTATCTTCAATCTTCATTTGTCTACCAACTGTTTGATGAAATGATTCTATGAAGTTTCGTTTCAAGATCTTTAGCTGTTTTGTTCTTTCCAATTTGTGTACAAATTGGATTCAGGTTTTATTTTCCGATCATTAAAAAACCTTACAACTTTCACGAGTCAACCAAATTGGGAAATTTCAATTCGAAAAGTTGAATTAGGTTCAGCGATGATAATCGTCGTCTGTGTTTTCAACTCTAGAGACGACTTGTACCTTCCATCGTCTTCTAGTCTCGTGATTCTCACATTCACGTGCACATAACACAACCCGTGAAACAAAGCTACTGACATTGCAGTAAAATTGACTTCTAGTCCATATCTACCAAAACCCCTTTTATTCTCACAAGATCCCGACATCTTTACAGGATATAGGGTCTGTTTGGGCGATAGCAGGACTTGCAGTTGCAGTAATATTCACATGGCGATTGTTGAGGACACCAAGTGAACCTCGAAGAAGACAACCTAAACATCAAGCTCCTTCATCTAGCAATTCTGGAGTTAATAGTCATCCAGATGCAAATTTATTTCCTTCAGGTGTTACTTCATCTTATGAAGATTCAAGAGCTCAAACTGTTATCGATGAGTTTTTTCAGCCTGTAAAGGTAAAATCGACAATTTGAAAACCTTAATTTTGGAAAATTTAAAACCCTTAAATTTAACAACCCTTTATTCTTTATTTCTTATTGTTGTTACAGCCTACTTTAGGACAAATAGTCAGACAAAAATTAAGTGATGGAAGGAAGGTATGCATATGGATGTTTATTAATTATTATTAGTTATTACAATGAATAACATGAAAGTGCTTTGATGATAATATTGGAAACAAGAAACACCATATATATAATATTAAGAAAAATAAGTTTACACATGAATTTTCAACCAAATATTATAAATCATAATGATATCATGATTTTGTTATAATAGGTAACTTGTCGATTGCTTGGAGTTATACTTGAAGAAAGTAATCCACAGGAGCTTCAGGTATTGGATAAAATAAATATTCATATCATTTTATCAATTTAGCCACTTAACTATTATTTTTTTTTTTATGATTATTATAAGTTATAAGTTATAACAATACTTTAATCATTTAAGCGTTCACTAATTTTTTTTAACAGAATCAAGCAACTGTGAGATCATCTGTTTTGGATGTTCTTTTGGAGATAACAAAATTCTGTGACCTTTATCTCATGGAAACAGTTTTAGATGATGAAAGTGAGGTATTATAATTTATATCTTTACTTATATTGTGGGTCCCATTTATGTGACATAAGAGAATTACAAAGTACAAACATGTTTACTTTGTTATCTTGTTGGCTAATTGAGATACTATTATTTGTTGCAGAAAAAAGTTTTAATTGCATTAGAAAATGCTGGGATTTTTACATCGGGTGGTTTGGTTAAAGACAAGGTAAAAAGTAAAACTAATTAGTAACGATTTTTTAATTATCATATCTAGGGTTTTGACATTGAAAAGTCAAAATTTGACTTTTCCTATAATTGGAATTTCAGGTACTTTTTTGTAGCACAGAAATTGGAAGAACGTCATTTGTTAGACAGCTGGAGCCAGATTGGCATATAGACTCGAGTCAAGAAATTACGACTCAGTTGGCAGTATGTATACGTAATTTTAAATTTTAAATATTAATATTATGTCAATTTAACCTAAATTATAAAAAATAAAAATATTGTTATTCATGTTACGAAATCTAATTCCATAATTTGTTACATTTTTTGTTATATGATAACAGAGGTTCATCAAGTATCAGCTTCACATCTCAACAAACAAAACCGAACGAATTGCTTCTAATGTTTTCAGTTCTTCGTCATTGGAACAGTTTTTCAGTGGTTGACTTTTGAGAATTGGTCAACGGATTTAATTTTTTTTGGGAATTTGTGCCTTATATGATGTTATATGCGCATTAAATGCTCACATGAGGCTTGATTTAGTGCAATAGATTTGGTCAAATATATTGAATATTCCAATTATTATTGTGGTATGTGTAAGTTTATTTATGTTATAATCTAAATGATAAAGAACTTGTAGATCTTTATAAATTAGTTGTTGGAAATTTATGGTGCGAGAATAAATGAATAGGGTTTAATGTAAGAAATGGCAACATATTTTTATTAATGTATAATTTTTATATTCTGTTGAAGCTTGAAAAATCTATGCAATTATAGCAATACTAATGGATGATGCTCTAGTAAGAAAAAATTGAGAGTGCAATGTTATGCTTTGATAAATTTTTTAAACTTAATGCCTTAATATTTGAAACAATTTAAGTACACAATGCTACACCCTAATGGAATGAAACTAGGATGATGTAAGTAATAGATAATAATATATATATTTTTGTATGTTATAGCATTATATTTTCATTTGCTTCTATTATAACATATTATAGTTTTAATTTTTTTTCCTTACTAATGCATTATATTTTTAAAAAATCCAACTAGTGCATTGTACATCTAATTCTGTATGTTATTAGGATGTTATTCTTTGAATTATATAACAAGTGTAACAACAAAAGTTGTTTTGTATTTCGATAAAATGCTATAGTGAAAAGAATTTATAACTACAATATGGCAATAGGAAAAACAAAACTAGAATATTACTATAAACAAATCAAAGTACATTTTGTATTTCTTGTATTTAATCTATTATGTTGTATGCTTATGTATACAATTTGTAGAAAGATATGTAACCTTTTTTTATCTAGAAGGACTTCATTTGTAAATCGGTCTTTATTTAGGGACCGTTATTGTAAAATTATTTTTACCTATAGACGGTTATACCAGTACATGTATAAATCCCAGCGTCATCGATTCTCTTGAAGAACACCTCATATGAGTGGACTAACTCAGTCACGCGCCCTGGTCAACTCGGTCGAGTTGCAACTATCGAAACCCCAACGTAACTACAAAATCGCCTCTTCATCGCTCGTCGGATTGTTACCCCGGAAAACCCCCAGCGGAGTATCGACAAGAACACGCATTTTCACACTCGAACACACACTACAACAATTCGCTGCACCTTCAAAACTCCACCGACGATCCACCGCTACTCTCCGCAACCGTAATTTGACGGCGATGGATTCAGATTCGCATCCGCACGCGCCGGAACTGGATGCAAGAACAATTACAACCTCCGATGACGGAGCCACCTCTTCGAGCTTGGATGATCAGAATGTTGTTGTTGCCAATGGAGAAAGTCGCGATGCGAACGACAATGAAGTGGAAGGTGCGAATTTATTGAATTATGTCGTGTTGATATCGCATCATTTACAGATTTTTGGTAATTTATACAACAAAGTACAATTAAATGTTTTACTGAGGAAAAATGAATTGAAAATGTTGAACAGTTGAAGGTGGGCAAAAGAAAGTGCTTCCTGAGGAGCTATCACGGAGTGTTGTGACGCTTTCGTGTGAATCCTCCGCTGAAGGAGGAATTTGCGAGGTTTATTTGGTTGGAACGGCGCATGTTTCTGCGGTAATCAACTTGTTTTAGATTAACTCAATTTATTTATCACGTTCTTAATCTGTTTAGTTAAATGAATTGAATCAATTGTCCATTTCTTCAATCGATTTGCTCACTTATCTTGATATTTCATGAAGAATATCTGAGTTGCTTTTCTGGATTTCTAGTTTCTTTAGCCTCCTATAAAGTCCAAGAATGTTGAAGTTGCTAGTATTGTTTGCTTAGTTGAGAAGCGAAAGATATAAAAGGTCAATGTTGATCACAATGAATTACTTATATTGTAAAGAACATTGCTTAATCTGCACTTCATGTTCCAACTCTTTTTCCTGCTCAAAAGCTAATCTGTAGGAAAGTGATATGTTGATGATTGAGTTGAAGAACAGTTCTGTTGCCTCAGGTTAAATGACTAGAAGCCTTACAAGATTTTAATCAATAACATTTACTTTTGAGAAGTTGATTCATGGAAACTTTGGTGCTCAATATGTCTTGTGTTTCATCATCAAGTTATTGAGTTTAAGGAAGTTCATGAGGAACCCCTGATGGATTTTTAGTGTTGCAATGTGATGAAATTGAAGTTTCAACTCAAGTTTTTGTTCAAGAATATCTGCCTGTAGGATAATAAGTAGAATTTTGTTTCAGAAAATCTACGGATCTGTTATATTCTTTGCTACAGATATACAAATATAATGACATAGGGAACATTTCCAGGTTTTAAAGTTTCAAGGTGCTTTGAGTTTGTAAAATCCCATGAATGACATATTGCTACTTTTGACCTATTGATTATTCATCGTCGTTTCTGTAGGAGTCTTGCCAAGAAGTTCAAGCTGTAGTCAGTTTCTTAAAACCACAGGTGATTCTCTTTATAACTCATGACACTTTATTGATGGATGCACCTTTTACCATATAAATTTCACTACACAATAATAAAATGCAGGTTGTCTTTCTGGAGTTATGCTCAAATCGTATGGCAGTTCTCACTCCACAGAATCTGAAGGTCATTCTGTATACTTATCATCTACTATTTTCTCTTTTTTTATTGTTAAAAACCCAAACCAAAGAGTGTTAAATCATAAAAATGACCAACACAAGTAATATCCTTTCACAATATGACATCACAGTTTCGTGAAGTCCATTTTGCAAAATGGGTTGTTATTTTGTGATAGGATACCACCCATTATGATCATTTTAGTGATTAACCTAATAAAAAAATCTAGGATCTAATTTATATATTCCTCTGAAAAATTATAATACATAGAAAAATCTCACATTAGACTATTCCTCTTGCAAATGTACTGATTCTTAGGGTGTGCAGATACCTACAATGGGAGAAATGGTGGATTTGTGGAAGAAAAATCACAACATGTTTGGAATACTTTACAGCTGGTTTCTAGCTAAGGCATGATTTCACTCTTCAAATGTTTAACTTCAAGAAATAGCAATGTACTTTCATTGATTTGTTTTATAATATTAATATCATCCTACTTCCATTCTTTCCTATAAAAATTACAATGCCTTAATAATAAAATAACTGAAAGTATGATGCTATAAAAAAACATAACAAAATCAAACCACAGCAAAAAAAAAAAAAAGTTAGGGACCAAACATGCAATTTTAACCAAACCATAGGGGCGATTTCAGTAATTTACTCTTATTTGTTTGTTTTCAGGTAGCAAGTAAGCTTGAGGTTTTCCCTGGTAGTGAGTTTCGTGTTGCATATGAAGAAGCCATGAAGTATGGTGGCAAGGTTATTCTTGGTGATCGTCCTGTAAATGTAAGAAATAACAATCTACTTTTATATATTTCCTTTTTCTTTTTTTTTTTATTAAAAAAAACAGCCTATTTTTATTTTTTCATATCATAAAATTGCACATTCTGAAAACTTATCCACTTATAGCAATATCATCCAATTACAAAGCAAGTTATCATTGGTAGATTTTTCAATGTATCAATAAGAAAAAATAAATTGAAAGTACAATGCTGTGTAATTTAACAAAATATATAAATCTTTAATGTTTATGTGATGGATGAACAGATTACATTACGCAGAACATGGTCAAAAATGCCCCTATGGCATAAAACAAAGCTGATGTATTCCTTGATGTTTCAGTCAATATTTTTACCAAGCTCCTCGCGTCTTAATGAAATGGTATGTGCCTCATTCTCATACAAACTAAACGAGGGCATATTTGTAAAATGTTCATCTTATGTTTATGTGTTTATATATATATTTGTTGTTATCAGTTGAAGGAATTGGATGATGTGGACATGTTGACACTTGTTATTCAAGAAATGAGCAAGGAGTATCCCACTCTAATGGAAACCCTTGTACATGAACGTGACAGGTTAGTATCTTCTTTACTTGAATATCATTGTTTTTATAATATATATAAAATCTTTACTTGATAATACATTTTTCATGAGTTTTTTTTTTTTTGTTTGTCAGATAATTAATAAAATAAATATGGTTTTGGATGTAGGTATATGTCATCCAGCCTGTTGAAAATAGCAAGTGAGCATAGTTCAGTGGTTGCAGTTGTTGGAAAAGGCCACCTTCAGGGAATCAAAAAACATTGGCAGCATCCTGTTGAGGTCACCAATTATTTTCCATGGTTATTACTTATTTCAATAATAATAATAATAATAATATTTTGATAGCTAAATTGATAACAAAAAAATAATAATCAACAAATGGTAAACTACATTGTGCTTTTCTGTATCTGAAACTGGGTAACCATGAAACATGCATCTATTAAATGTTAAAAAGTATAATGGTTAAATTACTACATTGTGAAATTTTGTTTTTTTTGGAATGTAAGGGTAAAATGGTCATTATGCAGGTGAGAGAGCTTCTGGAGTTGCCTACAACAAAACCAGCCATTTCGGTGACAAAGGTCCTGTCAACGGTTGGTGTAGCTGTTGCTGGGGTGGCCATTGTTTCGGGTATCTACCTTTCAAGCAGGAAATAATATTTTCTTTCCGATATTACCCTTCTTTTTTTATTAATCCAAACGAATTTGATTTCTGTTGCTACTTTTACATCCCTGACAAAAAGAAATGAGAAAGAGAAGGATAAAACATACAACAAAAACATGTGGGTTTTAGATTGGAATAATCGTCAAATTTGTTTTTAGTTACAAAAGAATACATGGTGTTTAATTTACTTTGGTTTTATTTATCTAAAAAAGATTAAAAAAATAAATAAATCAGACAACCAATTTATTTTCAGTATGATCGGAATGATTTCACTTTTGTGAAGGAGATAAACCTTTTTTGTTTTTTTTTGTTTTTTTTTTTTTTTGATTTTATGTAACATGTTGAATTTGAATAGTGTACCCTAAGACAAAATTTCCTCATTTTACAAGGTGTTATATAATTCTAACCATCGGAATGTGTCATATGAGTAGAGTGGCACAAAGACCAGTTTTTTTTTGGTCAGAAAGTAACACTAGTATGACAACAAATATAAAAGCCTTGAATGAAATATGAACTTGTTAGCTAAGGATTGTTTGAACATAGCAAGATGATGAGTGCGACGTATACATGATAACTTGATCATTAAAATGTCGGTAGTGAATCAAATTTAAGTTTTTAAGCATGAACATAATTTTTGTTGTTACAAACCGTAAAAATTAAGAAAACAACTTAATAAAAAAAAAAAATCATTTTGATGGTGTACAAGTATTGACATAAGATCACAAATGAATTATTATGAGTTTGTTTTGTTTAATTCAAGATGAATTGATGAAATGATGATGTTTTACAAGATTTTTTGTAACTTCTGATGTTTGATTTCAAGTTGAAAATACGAATTTTTGATACTTGGATATATCATAAAACTAAAGAGAAGTGAGATCGAGATTGTAGTGTGATTGAAATCGTGTCACTAGTAGGATTTAAAAAAATGTAAGATCTTATGTTCAAAATCAAGATTTTGAAAACCTTGCCAACAGTAAATGAGACTTACGGTTACGGCTTTTAGTAGTCGATAACGTTAGTAAGAATTTTTGTGTTTTGATGCAATAAAAGAAGGGTTACGGCTTTTAGTAGTCGATAACGTTAGTAAGAATTTTTGTGTTTTGATGCAATAAAAAAAGGGTTACGGCTTTTAGTAGTCGATAACGTTAGTAAGAATTTTTGTGTTTTGATGCAATAAAAAAAGGGTTACGGCTTTTAGTAGTCGATAACGTTAGTAAGAATTTTTGTGTTTTGATGCAATAAAAGAAGGCTCAAAACACAACAAAATTCTTAGCAACTTAAAAAACATTTTTGATTAGACATTTCATTCTTACATATTTGAAAAGGCTTGTTTGAAAGTGTTTATTATACATAGAAACAAATTTATCCGTCTATGACTACTCTAATCCTATAATCCCAATGAACCCGTAGGCTTGTTTTCTTCTTCATAACCAATGACGTACACACCGATTTACCTTTTTTCTCATGTCTTTTTTGGTCATTTAATATGTACAAATATAATTTGTCAAATACTTAAAGATATCTCCAATTATTATGTATTAACACCATATTAATTAGTCAAAGATATCGTATATGTTTATAATCACTTTTATAAAAAACCTCAAGCTGTTGTAAATTTAAATGAACCAGCCTTTCTTGTTTTCGTTTTTGTAGAAAAGCCACTTATTGTTCTTTTAAAGTTTATTCTTGGATAGAGATTGGTCGTACACAAGAGTATCACAATAAAATACAGACACCTAATACACTAATCTGCTGTACTTCTGTATTTGACCAAAACTTTCACCTAATACAACTTTTTGTTTCACATTAGCTAATGTTACAATATCCTAATAAATCAACCAATAGCCTTGTATACATTATTATATATGGAATTTTGATAACTAACCTATACTGTAATCCACTCTGCTTTTGTATTACAACAAGAGCTCGAATGCTCATTTTTCGTAACCAAGGCCTCTAAAAGTGCATTCATAGTGATCCTGAATAAGAAGGACATTCACGTCTTTTTGTCCCACTGAAAGTAGACAAACGTGGCCCGTGTGAACAATATTTTATACCATGTCTTAATTTCTTTGAATGGATTTCACAAAAAAAAAAAAAAGCTAAACCAAATTACCTTGTATTTTGAAGTAGGCAATTGAGAGGATGCCTTGCCATTAAGTCCCATGATATAAAAGAACCTTATTTATGCATCGCAATTAATTCATCTTTTTCACACCGCCGCAAAGCAATAACCATGGTTTCGTTGTAAGGCGGTAAGATTTCACAACATTGACGACGGGGTGTGGTCACCTAGAAGAGTATATAGATGTGCAAGTATTAAAGTACATGTCAAATGTCTAAAATACCCTTTTGTAATGATAACAAAGCGCAAAAAACACACATCTATCAAAATATCAAGACCATAATCAAAAGGGATAAATATGCACATACCTCTTGGCTCTCTTCATCGAGTTTTCTCGAGAAAACCTTGATTTCAATCAAATCCCGTATCGCATTACTTCTCGAGCAATTCACCGACACATTTCTTTTATACAAACTATGAAACTTATCCGTATCATAAACAACCCCTTCCAAGAAAAAAGTATCCGGACCTTTACACACATCTTTATAATCTCGTGTATTAAACATATGAAGTCTCGAAAAAGCATTTTCTTTTCTCCTCCATGATCCAAATGTCTTTTGAATTTGAATCAAATCTGGAAGGAATTGATTCCCTTCAAACACTTGAACCACATAGCCCCAAGAAACCGATACCGTGATTGAGTTGGAAGGATCATAGCACACGGTTTGTTGAAGGATCCGAGCGGGATCGTGTTTTACAGGTTCGAAAAGACGTTTGACCGCTTCGAGCTTGGTCAAACCGGGAAAGATGGGATCTACGAGGTCGAAGTGGTGGAGGGATAATAATGGTGATAATGGATGTGCCGCAAGGATCCCGAACATGTTGCCTCGAATGTCCACCTGGCACATGGTTCAAGAAATTTTAGTTATTTTTCTACAAATCAGTCTTCTGTGTTTGACATATATTGGACTGAAAGTCATGATTATCCTCTTTGTTGTCTTCATTGGAAATAATCCTAATAATTATTTTGCTTTCTAGGGATATTTGGGATATTTTTAACGACAAAGATAGATATATTTATATCTTTGTAGGACAAACAAATGATCAATTTTTTGCCTCATGGAACCCTCTCAAAAGATACTACTTTCATATCTAAAGTGCCAAAATGTGTAAAATACCTTTTTCACACAAGTGAAAAATGTCCAAAATACGTTCTAATTACATGTGAAATGTCTAAAATAACCTTTACTCTCAAATCAAAATAACTAGCTAACTTAAATTTATTTTGAAGAAACGTCGAGTCAAATTGAAATATAAAAAATCATGAAAAATCTAAAATTTGAATGTTTTTTTTTCATCTATGAATTTTACAAGGTCAAAGGGTAAAGCATTTTTCACCTGATGAAACCCTGGTTCATGGGTTAACTCAACACCAAGCTCCACCAAGCATGAATAAACCCTAGAATCGCTTCCGTACACATGGGGATACCTCATCAAACACGAATCCAAAACCCTCGCCAAAACCCTACCCAACGATCTGCTGATCGCGAATCCACCGCCGCCGAACGCCATATTAAACGAATGCTGGAAGTTCTGTTCGTAGCTTTCCGACATACTTCCGATGTAAAACCACCGTTCATGATCGTATTTCGCCAGAACCCTAATTAAATTCTCCGTGAAAAACACCGTATCGTCGTCCCCAAAAACGTACCACCGAATATCCTCCGATTCATTCGATTCCACCGCTTCTTTTACGATCCGCGCGACACGAATTGCCGACCGGAGTCCGCGCGGGAAGGTGTAGGGGAACCGTGACGTGTCGCCGGAGATAATTACAGGAGGTAGATCGGAATCGGAGTTGGAATCGGTTACCGGGCGGTCTAGAAAGACGATTGCGTTTGTGGAATTAGGTTTGTACCAGAGACGAAGGTAGGGTTTTCGATTATTGTATGATTTGTGAGAAGATGCGATGGAAAAGAGGATGTGGCGGATGGTGGTGGGAGGAGGTGTTACGACGGAGATGGCGGTGGGGGTGGTAGGGATTGGGGTGGTGAGCGGATGCGAGAGGAGATAGAACAGAGACAAACTTGAGATGATTAAGCACAAGTCTTTGATATTTGATGGTACGATTCTGAAAATTGACATTTTTGGTGGTTGTGGGTGTTCTTGATTTCCCGGCGGTGGTTGACGGCGGTGGATGGGGTTCTTGGTTTCCCGGATTTAATCAAAGCATAAAGAAACAGGGTAAACGGTGGAGTGCAAGGTACAACTTAATAATGCATAAAACATGTTTCTTTATAGGAAATAGTACAACTACTACTTTGCTTATTTGCGTCAAAAGTTCATTGCAAAATCCTTTTTAGAAGTAACTTAATGTGCATTAAATGCCAAGAAAAGAAATTAATAAGTCTGGTGTTACTTTAATTTTGTTGGTTTTTATTACTATCAATATCATATTTTTGAAAAAAAGATAAATCAGATTAATTTTACTTATCTCTTTCATATGCCAAAATATACAAATTAGGTTAAATTAACTCCGTTTTAATAATTTTTGCAGATTAATATGGTGTTTTTGTAAATGTCATCTGCAAAAATGTAGCCTCCAGAATTTGAGGTCATAAATTGCTTATTTATTTATTTTCCTTCATTTTATAACAAATGAATTATAAAAATTCTTTA
This sequence comes from Lactuca sativa, assembly GCF_002870075.4. Taxonomy (NCBI): domain Eukaryota; kingdom Viridiplantae; phylum Streptophyta; class Magnoliopsida; order Asterales; family Asteraceae; genus Lactuca; species Lactuca sativa. The sequence continues at coordinate 217,894,079 of NC_056630.2, forward strand.
CTCTTAAATATCTAAAATCTGAAAACTCTCAAACAATGAGTTGGTTTTAATATCATATTTTTAGGTTTTGAGAGTTTATTTTAAGGTTACTGTTTGAATGTTTAGTAATCAAAACGCAAGTTTTGATCAAGAATAGACATTCTCATTAAAAAAAAATATAATGAATAGCACACATTTTCGCATCTGTGAAAATGAGTATTGCCGTTATTTTATTAGTGAGAATAGACATTTTTGCAAATGACATTTGCAAAAATGTAAACTTTTAGTATTTTTTTTCTTATTGAGAATACCTATTTTTGCATATGACATTGAAAAAATGTCATATTTAGAACTTTAGATTAGAAATGTTATCTATAAAAATCCTCTCTAATAAATGAATGTTTTTTTTTATCATCTGTCACATTCTCGTTCAATTTGCTAAATATTATTTTGTGGTTATTTTGAATTAATTTATTTTCCGTATGTTCGAGTTTTTTTTTTTTTTTTTTTTTCTATTTTATTAAATTCCATATAATATTTTAATATAATAATTACAATAAATGGATATCAATTTTATTAATTAACTTACTTTATAATTTAAAAATTCTAAAAATTAAATTCAATTTTATTAATGAACTTATATTTTCTTATAAATTCAAAGTTCTCAAATATTTAACCTTTATATATATATATATATATATATTTTAATTAACCCATATAATATATGAGTGTCGGCTAATATAATATCGTTTTTGTTGCGGTTTGTACTTTTAAGAATATGTGTCTTGTTACCAAACTAAGAAAATACTATTTATGGATTTCCCAATACACCGGGTGGGTGCTTATGGAGAATACATGCCCTTTCAAGTTTCAACATTTATCAAGAAGTCTCGAGAATAGATTTAAAGAAAAGACCTGAAAATTTGTTGGTGTATATAGAATGACATTCTTTAACATTGCTAAAAAACTTGAATTCAAATTGCCCGATTGCCACACCACATACAACATTTATGTAGTCTATATTTAATTAACTTATTATTTTTAGAAATGAAAATTTTGATTTTCGCAGCTATTATATAAAATGGATTTTATACTGGATGAATAAATATTCTAAATAAATTTTTTGTTAAGATGAAGAAACACGACTCCATTAACTTACCATTTTTTTTTCGTTTTTTTGCCGTCTAATTTACAAAAGTCCAAAACCATGATAGTCTGACTGGTCAACGCCTTCCGGCACATGTAAGCACGTGTCGCAAAACCCATTAAAGTTGGGCTGCTTCACTAACTAAAGTTGACCTTTTATTATTATTTTAGTGTCGTAAAGGCCCATTAAAGTTGAGTGGTTCTCCGTTCTCCAAACACTTATTAAACTTTTTATTTATTTATTTATTTTATTTTTTATTTGTTTGATTTAAGGCTAACAAAACTACTTTCTTCGGTCATTTCCCTGACCGAAGGTATATTTGCAACCTTGCTTTTTTGCTTTTAGTTATTTGATTTAAAACTACAGAGATGAATTAAAAAACGTATTTTCAGTATTTATTTTGTTGTAGTTAAATGTTATACCAGAGTAACTAATGTAGGTGTTAATATATCGATTAGACACACATAAAAAATGCCGGTTAAATTTTTTTATAAGTTGGAATTAACCTACTTGGCTAACACCTAGCTAACATGTTTTTATAACAGAGGAGATCATGAGTTTAATCTTTAGATACCAACTCGCCGATCAAAAAAATCCATTACTTTTTGTACAAATTCTTCTTTGGAAATATTGCAGTCTTTCAAGCTGTGGCGGAGTTAAAGTTAAAATAAAGGGGTAACACAAACTTGTCGGCCGAAGATGGTCGCCGACGACAAGCGACAATAGTGAATGACGGAGGTTAAAGCACCAACGAATCAGTGGAGCAACAACTTGAGAAGTCGGTGATCGATCACCATTTTGTTTCTATTCCACGTTCATTTTTTTTAAATATCAAATGGTATAAGATTTGGACAGTGGGATATTTCTTATTTCATAAAAAGATTGAGCTTAAACATTTTGGACCGTTTTAAAAGAATTTTGGACCTTATATATTTTGGCTTTATAATATAGTGTAGCCCATATTTTTAAGCGGGGTAGCACCGCTTTAAAAGAAATTTGGACCTTAAATATTTTGGCTTTATAATATAGTCCATATTTTTAAGCGGGGTAGCACCGCAATATTAAAAAAAATTACGAATACTTCTATGCTTCTAGACGAAATTTGAGGGGTCACATGAGCTACCCCGTGAGCTCATGTGAATTTGCTAATGCTGTCAAGCAACATGATGCAAGTTAGACTATGTAAACTTCCACTACAAACAAACTCAATCGAAAGGTGGAGATGAATAGTTTTAGGTGACGTTTGGTTTGCAAAATGTTTACGAAGGAATTGAAATCTTTCAGACATTATAATCTAATTACATAGTTTGTTTGATTGACATGAAATGAAATCGAAATCCAATTCCATATTATGTTTGGTTGGAATGAAATAAAATTTGAATGATGTGAAATGACATAATTTTACTTATCTTTTACTTAATTTTAACATTGTTTTATATATTATATGTGGTGGGCGATGGTGGTGGTGGTAGATGATGTTGGCGGTGGTTGTGGTGATGAATGGTAGCAGTTGTGTTATAGCGGCCTTAGATGGTGGTAGTTGTGGTAGGTGGCTGCGATTGTAGAAAATACGACCGCAGATACCAAACCTACGAATACCAAAAATATTATCGCATTTTTGGTGATTTTCTCAGGAATTGTCGGTTAATGAAGTACGATGCTATTTTTGACATATTTTGAGTTGCATCAAGGAATTGCGATCGCAGAAATAGGATATACGATGACATTTTTCTTCCTGATGACTTTTTCAACCTTGCAAATCCTCGATCAACACATGTGAACACAAATGTCCAAAAATGCGATCATATTTTTGGTTTTTCGGCATGTTTCGGATGTTATTCTACAGGTTAAGCATTCCAAGTCATTCCTCAGTTTCCTTCTTCATTTCTAACTCCATTTTAGGTTCCAAACATGCATCCAGCTGCTCCCAAAGTACCGCTCTACTCGAATTATCTGAAAACGACACAAAAACGCTAGTAGTACGAGAATTTTGACAAAAGACATGAACTGAACATTATTTAAACTAATGTCATGCAAATGTTCAAATTATGATGCTAAATGATAATAAAAACAATCCTAAAAGATGCATAAAATGAAATCTATCATGGTACAAGAGATTTGATTCATTTGATCTCACATGGCTACACTCGGAACCAATTTGACAACCATGTCTACTCAAATGAATTGTCACCGGATTCCTACATATATCTGTTGCTATATGTTGATGACATGCTCATCGTAACCAAGGACATGGCTGGAATAAATGACTTGAAGGTGTTCCTAAAGAATGAGTTTGAGATGAAGGATTTGGGAGTAGCAAAGAAGATACTTGGGATGAGGAATAAAAGGGATAAATGAGCAGGACGGTTGTGTGTTTTTCAACAAAATTACATTGAGAAATTTTGCTGTCTTTCAATTGTGATCAGTCCAAACCAGTTGGAGACCCTTTAGCGGCTCACTTTAAACTTGGTCCAAATATTATACCCACAACTAATGAAGAAAGGAAGTACACGAGTAGGGTTCCATACTCTAGTGCTGTTGGAATCTCATGTATGCAATACCATAATTGATTTGGCTTATTCAGTTTGTATGGTAAGCAGGTTTATGAGAAATCCAGGGAAGGCTCATTGGGAGTTGTAAAGTAGATCATGCGACACTTGAAGGGAACAAAAGAAGTTTTCTTGGTGTATGGAGCTAATACGAAAAAGGTGACTTGGTTGGATACACTGACTCTGATCATGGTGGTGATTTGTTAAAGCGTAGGTCACGGATGTGCTACATATTTAGTTTATTCGGATGTGCCATCAGTTGGAAGTCAACGTTGCAAGATACCGTTGCGTTGTCTACAATTGAATCCAAATACATGTCTATGACAAAAGGAATAAAGGAAGAGATATGGTTGATCATCCTTATTTAGAGTCTTGGTTTGAAGGTGGAGAAGCATGTCTTACACTGTGGTAATCGGAGTGTGCTAACTCTTGCAATGTAATGTCCCAAAAATACCGAGTAAAAATTTCATTTTAAATAAGTTAAAGGCATTCATTCATTATTCCAAAAGACGATTAGAGTCAAAGTATTTTCAAAACATCAGAATAATTTGTAAACATTTAGTGCAAAATAGAACTCTAGGGGAATGTAGTGCGATCAATCAATGCCATTCCTTTTGAAAACAAAATACCTGAAACCATTAACATAAACTGTAAGCACAAAGCTTAGTGAATTCCCCAAAGTACCACATACCAAACATACAACTGGACCTAGCCCTGGGGTATATTCCATCCTAATACACAAATATGGGCCTAGCCCTAGGGTTTATCTCAACCCTATCAAAAAAATTTGGGCCCAACTATGGGGATCACCTTAGGGTTTATTTCAACCCGATCATACAATAATGGGCCTCACCCTGTGGTTTATTTCAACCCGATCATACAATAATGGGCCTCACCCTGGGGTTTATTTTAATCCGATCATACAAACATATAAAAGTCACATAACAACAAGCATTCTACATAACAAAATAATGGGCTGACATTGGTGCCTTTGACCCATAGATACAGTAAGAAGACTCACCTCACAATCTGAAAGAATAGTTGCACTGATGATTTCTCCAAAAGCTATCTCTACCGGTCACCTATACAATTAACAGGGACCCAAATCTCAAACTATAATTTGAATTACCCAAAATGCCCTTAGGTCAAACTTGGTTAAAAGTCAAAAAGTCAATGAGTTAACTCAAGCTGAGTTTGCTCGCATACTCAGCTAATATACCCAACGTAGTGCACTTCTCTCGGCCAGAAAAGGGGTCTCAACCAGGTACGCCCAGCGTACTCGACTGCCACTTTCTCCTTTCTATTAAGTGCTTAATCTATTAAGGCACTTCGACCAAAACAAATATCTAGTTGCAAATGACGTTCTAAGTCATAAAGTTTCCAACTTTAGGACTTTCCAAGTCTAGAAAGAGTCCAACAACTAAACCCTAACTTATTACACAAACCAAAACCTCATATCTCATGCATGAAGAAAGGGAAGGGACCAAGATCACATTTTAATGACTCCTAATAACTCCATAATGGATCAAGTTTCCAACTTTATCCATTAGGATGGTCTAAACAACCAATATATAGTCTTTAAGTCTCAAAGGGATCAAAAATGCATCTTTCTCAACTTAATCCATTAAGTCTAAGTATCCAAACTTCAGATCTAAAGCAAAATGATGTTTAGATGGATAAAGTTTCCAATTTTATCCATAGCAAGGTCACAAACTTTCAAGATCTATACTTTATGTACTAAAGTGACCAAAGAGCTCATAAAACCCAAAACTAGCTAGATCTAAATAATACATCATCAAGATTCAAGCTTTATACCTTCTAAAGTTGAGAAAAGCAATATAGGCTTTGGATCCACAAGCTTGAGCTTCAATAATCAACAAGCTTGAACTTCTCTTTCATCCAAAATGCTCTCAAAACACATAGAAAGGATCAAGATTTTATCTAGGTAATAGGGTTACATGTTGGAGGCTCAAGATGGTGGAGGTTGATGTTATGAAGGACCCCATGGGGTTAGATTCCTTAAATAGGGCTAAAAACCATGAAAATAGTTTTTTTTTTTGGTAACATTCATGTTTGGTAAGTTCATATTTTAGCCCTTTATGCAAAATTCCTTTCATTTTGGTCCTTTATCTAGTAAGTGAGGCATACTAAGTGGTACGCTTGGCATACTAGCCCGATGCATGATCGTGGATTCCATGCACGTATGCGGGGCGTACGTGGAGTATGCATGTCATACACAGGCCTGAGACAAACCCTAATTTTTATGGTTTGTGCCCTATTTAAGCATCTTAAACTCACCTCATGGGCATTTTAGACCAACCTCCATATCTTCTAAACCCTAACTTCTCCCCAAGCCTGTGTTTTTGTGCTTTTGAGCCCTTGTGAAGAATTTTGGTGTGTTCTTGTGAATTTTGAAGTGGTAGAAGGAGATTGAAGACTCATTCCTTGGAGTAGAGCTTAAAGATCCAGAGTTAGCATCATCATTTCGAGCCATTTGAGGTATAAAGTCCTAAACTTGTCAACTCATATGTATATCTAATTTTGGGTTTGTTTATGGCTTATTTTGGTCCATTTTGGTTGGTTCTTGTGAGTAAAGATTGTTTCAGAAGTTTAACCCTTAGATCTGGATGTTTTAGGGGTCCCTTATGCATAAAAATGCAAACTTTATGGAGTGTTGTGACCCATGCATGTATTAAGACCTTTGTTAAGCTCTTTTTGAGCTCTTGAGCCCCATTAAGCCATGCATGCACGTAAAGTTGGCAACTTTACGTGATAAGTTACCTTTAGGTACTAAATCTAAGAGTTTGGATAAAGGACTTAATGGTTTAAGCGCTTAACGGAGTTGGAAGGCACACCAGGGAGTATGATGTGCGTACCCAGTTGGTACGCTACGCATACTAGCCCCATAAGGAGTACACTAAACGTACGAGACGAGTACACCCTACATACTCATCAAATGGGCCTGGACTTGACGTTTTTGATATTAGGCCAATGTTTGGGCTTTTTTGGTTCATCAAACTTCTGTGATGGTGTAACACCAAAATTTTCAAACAAAATTTTCAAATTTCGTAGTTCAATATAAAAATCAAAATGTATCTCAAATCATAAACATTCATATCAAAATATAAGTAATCAAAAACATCTCCCATAATCTCATCAAAATACTCCAACAATGTGTACAATCAAGCTGGCGCCTTCCCGCGATCCTCGTTGGTACCTGAAACACATTTCACACAACACGGTAAGCATAAATGATTAGTGAGTTCCCCAAAATACCACATACAACACATACGCCACTCAAGGCTACAATATGACCCTCTGGTCGATGTGTCTCAGCGGAACCCTCCAGTTCTGTATCGTTGGGTCCTCCGACCCGGTCTGTCTCGTTGGACCTTCCGGCTCGGTCTATATCATTGGACCCTCCGGTCCGGTATATATCACACAACATACATATATCACAAGCACATATACACAAATAGCACATAACATATAAGACCCTCCGGTCTGCTCAGGGTTTCCACACTAGGTAATGTATAGTGAGAAGACTCACCTCAGATGTCTCGGTAAATCTCTGACTCGGTAGAAATACGATCTATCCTCCGCCTAATCACTTAAAGTAAATACTCTCATAAATATAACTATACTCAACCCTCTCTTAGCACCCTCAGAAGGGTAAAAGACCATTTTACCCCTCTCCTGGCTTGAAGGCCACATTGTTGACCAAACCCTAAAAGTCAAAAAAAGTCAATGGTCAAACTTTGACCCGACTCGTCGGGTGCACTTTGGCGACTCGGCGAGTCTACATGTGTCCACTAACTCTTTAGTCCTGCTTGGCACGTCGAGTCACTCCCCTTGCTCGACGAGTCACACCTGGCATGAATCGCGGGGCCACCCCGACTCAACTCGCCGAGTCTCAAGAACAACTCGGCGAGTTCCGCCTTGAACTCCAGTCCTCTAATCCCCCTCTGACTCACTAAGTTATTTCCCCAACTCGGCAAGTCTACTCACTGAGTGGTTTACGTGAAACCCTAACCCTACTCGCCGAGTCTGATCTTTGGACTCAGCGAGTTCATGCCATGCACAAACTCCATTGACCTCCTGAGGTCAGATCTGTTCCTTTAATCCATAGATCTGGCCTTCCTAAGTGTGATAATCACGTAAAGTTTAGACCTTGACACTCATATATCATCTAGATGGTATCACTTGGTGATTTAGCCCCAAAAATGACATCCTAAGTTCATGGCTCCCAAAATAACTCATAAAGCTCCAAGGGTTAAGGTCTCTGGACCTCTTTGAGTCCAGATCCAAAGCATAAACTCGAGAAGGGACCAATTGCTCCACATAACCATCATCTAAAGGGGTTAGAAAACCCTAACTCTAAGAATAAACACCAAAACTGAAGAAGGTCCGAATAAATACCTCAAGATGAAGTCTCTGAACTCTGAAATCACTAGAATCGCACCTCCTTCAGCCTCCCCTTGCCTTGGTCACCTCCTTTATGAAATTACACCAACAAAATGATCAAAAATGGCCTCTCCTTCCTCACAACCGCTCTAGATCTCTTAGGGTTTCTCTCTGGGGTTTGGTAGCCGCAAATGACGGCCCTAAGGGCCTTTAAATAGGTCCCAAACCAAGAAAATTAGGGTTTCATTAAACAGCGTGGACTCGCCGAGTCCACTCATGGACTTGCTGATTTCAGTCATGAACCCGGATGAAAATCCGCGACCCTACTCGGCGAGTCTAAGCACCAACTCACCGAGTCCCTCCACAAACTCCAAAATAAATGAATAAAATAATATACCTGGGAATCCGGATGTTACAGATGGTCTTGGACTAGCATGGTTGGCTTCTTTTAGATTTTAGGCCCATGAAGGGTTTGGGCCCAATTTGGAAGATTGGGCCATAAATGAGCCTTGGGTTGCTAAGTAGAATTTGGGCCTTTTTAGTAGTTGAATCGGGCCTTGACCTTAGGACAAGTTAGATAAGGGGGTAAATTGGTCTTTTTCCCTGGTTATGGGCCTAATTATTAGACTTGTGATTATGGATTGAGACCCAATTAATAAATGCATGTTTTTGATATTGATAGAGCGGGGATTTAATGAACCAGCAGCCAGAGATTTATTTGAGTGATTCTGTAGCTTGAGGTGAGTTTCCTCATTGTGTTTAGTTGGTTGAAGGCACCAATGCTGGCCCATGGTTATTATGCTTAGGATGCTAGATGTCTGGGTGACTCTTGCATAGGTTATGTGTTTGCATGTTTACTGGGCAAAGCCCGATGCTAGGAGGCGCCCGATGACCATCTTGTATGTTATTTATATTTGAGATCATTGTATGTGTTATGTATATGTGTTTAGCTGGCAAGACCCGATGTCGGGAGGGGCCTGATGTGTTGGAATAGTGTCTAAGCCCGTAACTATATTTGGTATGTACTTGACCCGGTTGTGCATGGTCCTTTTGGGTTGCCTTCTCCAAAGCAACTTGACAAGGTAATTTAAGGAGAAAGAGAGAGTATTATGATTTATTATAATATTATAAGAATAATATATTAAAGGAGAAATCATATTTATTTAATTAGTATTGGTCATAAATTAATTAAGAATTAATTTAGTGGTCAAAAGAGATTAATTGAATAAAGGGGTATAAACTGTCAAATGTGTGATAGTTGAGTTTTAGGTTAAGGAAACCTAATGGGCTTAAAATTATGATGGGTAACCATCATATTTTCTTCCAAGGGCCTTATTCCAGAAGGTTCCATGGGCTGCTTGGTGGTTAAGCTGTCCATTAGGGTTTAGAGTGAAACCCTAGTAACCTGTAACTATAAATATGACCCCTAGGGCATGAATTCGGCTACCACTTGATTCCAAGATTGCCCTAGGCCGAATTCTAGCCTCCCTCTCCCTCTCTCATATTGCCTTCTTGCTTGTGGGGTTTGTGAACCATTAGAGGAGTTGCATTTGTGACTCTAGGCTCAAAAGAAGAAGATATACAAGATCTAAGCCAACAATTGAAGAGGTAAACATCTAGATCTGATTCTATATGTTAGTTATGTTGTTTATATGCTAGATTAGGGTTTGTAAGTCTTGGAATCAAAGCATGTTCAATAGTGAAACCTAGATCCAAGCATTAGGGTTTGTATGAGCACATAGGAATGTTTCTTATGCATAAAACTCATCAGTGGTATCAGAGCTTTGATTGGTTTCAGTTGTATGTGATGCTTAACTGCTTTATTTGCTGAGAAAACGATTTTTGGTCCCTGCCCGACTCAACTCGGCGAGTCACTACCTGGACTCGGCGAGTCCAGGCTTGACTCGGCGAGTCAGTTCGTCAGAATTAGGGTTTTTCGGGTTTTTGGCTGCTGTTTTGACTTGGACTTGATGCTTAATTGTTTTATGAAGTTAAAATCCGAATTTTATCTATATTAAGTGTTTATCCTTGCCAAAAGAATAGATAATTTCAAATCTTTTTAAATATTAGTTATTTATGTGATAAATATGGATTATTTAAAAATTATTTGGTAATTATCTAATGACTAAAATTAAGATTAGGTCAAATATATATAATTATGAAATTAATTGGTTAATTTGAATTATTTGTTATTTGATCCCTTATGTTTTGAAAAGTTCAAAACTTGCCCTCAAGTTTTTGAAATTTGAATTTTGTAATTAAAAGTTTAATTTTGAATAATTTAAATTTCAAACCCTTAGAATTTTACAAGTTTAAAATTCAACCCTATACTATTATATATTACAAGCTTAATATATATATATATATATATATATATATATATATATATATATATATATATATATATATATATATATATATATATGTATAACTTAAATGCTAGTCTTACCGGTAGTAGGCCTCATTCACGAAGCCGGTCTATAAGGTGGGTATAAGGTTGCTACCTATAAAATGGCGCTTAATGGGTGTACACTCACACCTACCGCTTGCTTGACTGGTGGAGGGTCGTTAGCCGAACGGGTAGGATAGGGCAACCCTCTCCTCATTAAAAGTATAATGTTGAATATAAAGTAACTACATGTTTTTTTTTACAAATTCCCATTCCTAGTTACTTTAGGGTAAAATGTGAAAATGATGCTAATCCATGGAATTACACTTCGTACCTTTGTCAAACGTTGATGGAGCGTGTGTGGTTAACCGGCACATCAATTTGGGGATGACATAGGTAGCGAAGGGTGACTCGATGTTTGTCATAGATCAATGGAGCGTGTGTGGTTTACCGACACATTGATCGGGTGATAGTGACATTGGGTGCACCATGTTAATTCGCATGGTTATTCACAAATTTGTTTGCGATCCTCGGCATCCCAGTCGCAAATTTGAAATGCATATCGAGATTTAAACATGCCATTGAAAAGTTCAATGAATCTCAAAGATCTAGGAGTTTTCAATACATTTAAAACCTAAATTGCTTTTTCGTTTTTCATGGTGAGAATTAGTGAATCGTCATTCACTTACCTTCAAATTATTTACTTTTAGAGTACGACATCCCTTTCTAAGTTGTAAATAATTTTGTTGGATCCTAACCCTAATTTCTCATTTGGGTGTTTAATTAGGGATTCATTTCTAATCAAACTTTGTTCCTTTCTTTTTCAGATGTCTGCTAACAACAACAACAACAACGCTTCTGGGTCATTCTCGTTGATGAACTTGTGTCAGAAAGTGACACTTGATGGTTCAAACTTCAACGAGTGGATGAGGTACATTCGCATGATCACACGCTACGAGGACAAAGAATATGTCCTTGATGAAAAGCTTGAGAAGATCATCCCAGATGTTGCTACTCCTGAGGAATTGACCGCCTTTGAGGCCCACAAGCGTGATGCCACGAAAGTTCACTGCATCATGCTGGCCACCATGAACCTCGAACTCCAAAAGTCCTAAGAGGACATGTATCCATATGAAATGCATCAGGATTTGCTGGACATGTATCACCAGAGCGCGAGGCAAGAGCGCTATGAGATCATTACTAACATGATCACCGCTAAGATGGGGGAGTGGAGAGTCCCTAACCTCTCATTTGCAGAAACTGCAGAGATATGTTGATCGTCTTCTCAAACTTAATGTTAAGTTTGATGAGGATTTGGCTATCGGCATAATCCTCCACTCCTTGCCCTCCTGCTACAATCGGTTTAGGATGACCTACCATATGAACAAAGAGGAGGTCTCCTTGAGCAAGCTCCAAGGACTTTTGACGACTGCTGAGAGCAACCTCAAAGACAAATCCGTTGCACCGTCCCCTGCTGTGGCCGCTCCTATGATGGCAATAGGTCAAGGAAAGGGCAAAAAGAGGAAGGCTCCATGTAAGAGCCACCATAAGGGGAAACCCCGTGATGGATCGTCCTCAAGTGGGACCAAAGCTGGCTCCGTTAAACACTCTTCCGATCCTAAAGAAGCAGAGTGCTTCTATTGCCACCAAAAGGGCCACTGGAAGCGAAGCTGCCCTCAATATCTGCAGGACATAAGAGATGGGAAGATCAAGCCCACATTGGCAGGTATGTATTCTATTAAATCTAATAACTCATCATTTGCTACTTCATGGGTTCTTGATACAGGATGTGGTTACCACATTTGTTCTGATTTGCAGGGCCTAAAAAGAAGTAGGGAGATGGAGCATGGGAAGATGAACCTGATTATGGGAAACAGAAGATCGTCGCCTGTGACCAAAGTCGGTGTTTATTCTTTAGTGTTGAATAATGGGTTAGGAATAGATTTAGAGAATTGCTGTTATTCGCCAGATATGGCAAGAAACATTATTTCTTTTCACGGGTTGTTTAGACAAGGTTTCAGATATTCTTTTGATAATAATAATGGTTCTATTAATGTTTATTTGAATGGTGTCTTTTATTTCAATGCATTACCTTGTAATGGGATTTATGAATCTGTGATGATTGTTGATAATTTTGGAAATAATGTTTTGAATATTGATTCGTCTACTAGTCTAGACAAAGCATGCTTGTGGCATTGTCGCCTTGGCCATGTCAACAAGAAACGCATAGCCCAACTCCAAAAGGATGGAGTGTTGGAGTCATTCGACCTTAGGGACAATGACACGTGTGAGTCTTGTTTACTTGGGAAGATGACCAAGTCACCCTTTACTGGCACTTGTGAAAGGGGTGAGGGTTTATTGGATCTCATACACACCGATGTGTGTGGGCCCTTTAGATCCACCACAAGGGATGCTTGCCGCTTCTACGTGACTTTTACAGATGATTATAGCAGATATGGATATATCTACTTGATCAAGCAAAAGTCGGAAACCTTTGAAAAGTTCAAAGAGTTTAAGAATGAAGTGGAGAATCAGCTGGGCAGGAAAATCAAGATGCTTTGGTCAGACCGAGGAGGAGAGTACCTAAGTCTTGAGTTTCACGACTATCTAAAAGAATGCGGAATCGTTTCGCAATTGATGCCTCCGAGAACGCCACAATTGAATGGTGTGGCTGAGAGACGTAATCGGACCTTGTTGGACATGGTTCGTTCTATGATGAGTCTGACTTCGTTACCAATAGCTTTCTGGGGGTATGCCTTAGAGACTGCCGCCCACATACTTAACTTAGTTCCCACCAAGAAGGTTTCCAAGACTCCTCACGAGATGTGGACAGGGAAGGCTCCCTCGTTGGCACATATCAAGGTTTGGGGTTGCGAGGCTTTCGTAAGACGAGAGACTCACGACAAACTAGAACCTCGTAGTGAGAAGTGTTATTTCATTAGCTATCCGCAGAAGTCTTTTGGCTACCTTTTCTATAGACCGAGTGACAATGTTGTCTTCGTTGCTAGAAGAGGAGTTTTCTGAGAAAGGGAATTAATAGGCCAAGAAGACAGTGGGAGGAAAATTGAACTTGAAGAGATTCAAGATCAAAGCGATGAAGGAACCTCGGACACTGGCACTCAACTTGAGGAGGAAACTCCTGTTGAACCTATTGACGAGTCCCTACCTCTTCGACGTTCCACTAGGGCTAGTGTTCCACCCCAGTTTTATGGTTTTCATATTACTATTGAAGGGGATACATTTATTAGTGATAGTACACTAGTAAATTTGGATGAACCTAGCAGCTATAAGGAAGCCATGGCGGGCCCAGAGTCTGCAAAATGGAAAGAGGCTATGGACAACGAGATTCAGTCCATGTACGACAACCAAGTTTGGAATTTGGTTGATAATGTACCGGGTCGTAAGACAGTCGGGTGCAAGTGGATCTTCAAGAAGAAGACGGACATGGATGGGAAAGTGCATACTTATAAAGTGCGATTGGTTGCGAAGGGCTTTACTCAAACTCCCGGAGTTGACTATGATGAGACCTTCTCGCCAGTTGCGAAGATAAAGTCTATTAGGGAGATGCTTGCCATAGCTGCGTTTCATGATTATGAAATATGGCAGATGGACGTGAAAACCGCTTTCCTTAATGGAAAGTTGGCTGAGGATGTCTATATGAATTAGCCAGAGGGTTTTGTCGATGCGAAGCATCCAAATAGAGTATGCAAGCTTGAGAAATCCATTTATGGATTGAAACAAGCATCTCGCAGGTGGAATCTTTGTTTTGACGAGAAGGTTAAAGAGTTTGGCTTTCTGCGAAGCGAAGATGAATCTTGTGTGTATGTCAAAGCCAGTGGGAGTATAGTAAGCTTCCTCGTATTGTATGTCGACGACATACTACTCATAGGAAATGATATCCCAACCTTGCAGGAGGTCAAGTCCTGGCTTGGGAAATGTTTCGCTATGAAGGGCCTCGGAGAGGCTGCTTATATTCTGGGAATAAGAATAGTTAGAAACAGGGAAAAGAGACTGATAGGACTCAATCAGGATACATACTTGGAAAAGGTACTAAAGCATTTTAGTATGGAAAATTCCAAGAAAGGGGAGTTGCCAATCCAAAGCAATACCAAGCTGAATAAGACTCAGAGCCCGAGTACAGAGACAGAGATAGCTGATATGAGTCGAGTACCTTACGCTTCCGCAGTAGGCTCTATCATGTACGCTATGACTTGTACTCGCCCTGATGTGGCCTTCGCCTTGAGCATGGTCAGCAGATATCAAGGGAACCCTGGTAGAGCACATTGGATTGCAGTTAAGAATATTCTTAAGTACCTTCGGAGGACCAAGGAATGGTTTCTAGTCCTCGGTGGGAGTGATGACTTAAGGGTACGAGGGTACAGTGACGCTAGTTTTCAGACGGATCGGGATAACTTCCGATCGTAGTCGGGCTGGGTCTTTACCCTAAATGGAGGAGCAGTGACTTGGAAAAGTTCCAAGCAAGAGACCGTAGCTGATTCAACGTGCGAATCAGAGTATATTGCGGCGAGCGAAGCGTCAAAGGAGGCTATATGGTTGAAGAACTTCATTGGAGACCTTGGAGTTGTGCCATCCATAAAAGAGCCGATGGAAATTTTTTGTGATAATGAAGGTGCGGTTGCCTTGACCAAGGAACCGATAGATCATGGCAGATCTCGACATATTGACAGAAAATACCATTTTATTAGACATCGGGTAGAAGAGGGACTCCTTGTTGTGAAGAGGGTATCATCAGAAGAGAACCCAGCAGATCCCCTTACGAAGGGACTGAGTAGGGTCAAACACTTGCAGCACGCTAAGAGCATTGGGTTGAAGGATGATATAAGTTTGGATTAGATAGGAAATGTGTAATAGATAGTTTGTACTTGACATTTGATGAATAAATGAAATTGTATTATTTATGAGTAAAGTTACTATCTTATGTTGGTTATTTATCTATTGTTTCCATTTTGCATGTTTTGACTTCCTGAATGATATGATTATTCAAAAGGTCCACAGTCGGTCATATTTTGGAAGTAGATATGAATTAAGACTGTCATGAATTGTTTGTAGATTGTCTGAAAGGTTTTGGACATAGCAAAGGTTTGCTGCAAAGTTCATGAGTGTTTGTGAATATGAGTTGAGCATTGGATTAAACCCGAGTTTCCTGTATCACTTAGTGGTGTCTTATCTTAAGTGATCGCAAAGTGATAACATCATATAGTCTTAAAACTTAGAGATATGGTTGTTGTTTGCTGGTTGGTTATACATTGATAATGTGTAAACGCATAAGTAACTTGATGTTATAAAACACATTATTGTGTGTGATCCATTAGCAAATGATAGATGCATATGAGTCGAAGTTGATCTGTTCCTTTTATTCTATGAGGATAAAAGTGATATATTGGCCACTTGATGATTTGGTTTGACTTATGTGCCGGGCCCGGTCAGAATGAAGTTGATGTGTTCAACTAAATTCTATGTCAAACAAATCAGAAATCAAGGAACTACTGCTAGACAATAAGCATTGTCAGCATAATATCCAGAACAGAGGATTATACGATCCCTTATCTAAAGGACAAGTTGATCAGAGTTGACAGCGAAGTATAAGAGCTACGATTGCTAATCGGATTCTGAAGTCATATGTGAGATATAGTTACTAGACTTATCCAAGTGGGAGACTGTTGGAATAGTGTCTAAGCCTGTAACTATATTTGGTATGTACTTGACCCGGTTGTGCATGGTCCTTTTGGGTTGCCTTCTCCAAAGCAACTTGACAAGGTAATTTAAGGAGAAAGAGAGAGTATTATGATTTATTATAATATTATAAGAATAATATATTAAAGGAGAAATCATATTTATTTAATTAGTATTGGTCATAAATTAATTAAGAATTAATTTAGTGGTCAAAAGAGATTAATTGAATAAAGGGGTATAAACTGTCAAATGTGTGATAGTTGAGTTTTAGGTTAAGGAAACCTAATGGGCTTAAAATTATGATGGGTAACCATCATATTTTCTTCCAAGGGCCTTATTCCAGAAGGTTCCATGGGCTGCTTGGTGGTTAAGCTGTCCATTAGGGTTTAGAGTGAAACCCTAGTAACCTGTAACTATAAATATGACCCCTAGGGCATGAATTCGGCTACCACTTGATTCCAAGATTGCCCTAGGCCGAATTCTAGCCTCCCTCTCCCTCTCTCATATTGCCTTCTTGCTTGTGGGGTTTGTGAACCATTAGAGGAGTTGCATTTGTGACTCTAGGCTCAAAAGAAGAAGATATACAAGATCTAAGCCAACAATTGAAGAGGTAAACATCTAGATCTGATTCTATATGTTAGTTATGTTGTTTATATGCTAGATTAGGGTTTGTAAGTCTTGGAATCAAAGCATGTTCAATAGTGAAACCTAGATCCAAGCATTAGGGTTTGTATGAGCACATAGGAATGTTTCTTATGCATAAAACCAATCATGATGACTGTATTGTATGCTATTATCTTTGTGATTATCACATGTGCGTATATGTTTATATGTTTATATGTATACTGGGCAGGGACCGATGCTAGGTGGGGTCTGATGACTGATAGATATGTATACCGAATGGGGCCCAATGCCGGGTGGGGCCCATTATGTGTTTATTATGTATGGTATGTGGTTGTTTGGGGAACTCACTAAGCTTTGTGCGTATGGTTTTCAGTTTATGTTTCAGGTACTTGTGGTTCAAAAGGGAAGAGCCCGGGATGACTGCAGAACACACACCACCTTATTCTACATATTGTGATTTACTCTGATATTTTATGATGTATTGATACACTTTTTTCCATCGGGGCTTCATGATGATGTTTGGATTACAGTTTTATTTATTTAAAAATGAAAATTTTTGGTCTTATTTTCGGGACGTTTCAAGTTGGTATCAAAGCCTTGGTTTGAGGGATTTAGACATACTCTTGGGTGTTCCTGAATTCAAAATAAGGATTTGGTAAATTTTTTCAAAAAGGAAATGTTTTATAAAAAGAATTTTGTATTTATGAAAAAGGTGTGGTGCATGCAATCGACCGGGTTCTAGTAATTTTTCCCAAAATACCTATAAATATTATATGATATGTTTTGATTTGTGAATTTGTGAATCGCATGCTAGTTAGGACTAAGGAACTGCTCAATATTTGCATGATAGAATGTTAGGAGAGATGCCTTTGTGTGTCTACTGTATGAGCTTGTAGACTTGCATGCTAGTACTGATCAGTTAGTGATAGGATGGTCTGTTTTGGTTATTTCTAATATCGATTACTCAATGCTCGAATGTTGCTTGTTTTGTGCTTTTTAAGAATTCTCATTAACTTCAGCTAACTAGTAAGCAAATATGCTAAATTACATATTATTGAGACTAGATAATTTTAGAATGTTAGGTTTTAACTCTATTGCGCAACTCTTGTTTGAGTCCAACCGTTGTAATGTGAGACCTCTCATTCGAAGAATTATATGGTTTTGGTGATATGTAATTATATTTGTGAGCTAGTTAGAGGGCGTTAGAGGGAGTTCCTTCTGCAGGTGATGGCAGAGAGTGGTGCGGTGATTGCCCTAGGAAAAACCTAGGAATAGATTTAACGCTGGGAGCCCTGTCTTGTGGGGGATTATTTGTGTGGATTAGAAGTGACCTGGAGGATTCAAAATGATCCTTGATGAAAGTACATATATATGTGGAAGGTAGTATGGGCCCGTACTACTAGAAGCAGATGATCTGTACTCGAGTCAAGGAGAGCTACAATGAAACCAGGAAGCTTCTAGAGTATGAGATTACCGATATGTATTGATGCGTAATATGATGGTTTGAATGGTTTATTTTCAGTTTGGTGACTCTTTTAGGCAGACCGGTTGGTGGTTCTGGTGCTAGTGAGGGATCGGGATCAGGTTCTAGAGCTGGGCAGTCGGACGATCAGATGCGCGATTTCATTTCTTCTGAGATTACCCGCAACATTCTTGAGCAGACTCCTGTGATCTTTGGTACGATCAAGGAGGGTATTATGGAGGTGTTGGAGGAGCGCTTGGGTTCTTTCCGTAGTCAAATGGCAGCCATGTTAGGGGCGCATTCATTGACCTTCAGGGAGTTCCGGGCATGTGGAGCTCCAGAATACCACAGGGAGAAGGAACCAATAGCGAGTAGGCGATGGTTAGCAGATGTTTCTAAAGCCTTTTGCACCACCAGTTGTTCCGAGGGGGAAAAGGCCATACTTTCTTCCCGTCTTCTAAAAGACAGAGCCTGACACTGGTGGGAGATGGTTAGGTGTGTTGTTGGTGATGATGTTGTTGATTTGTTGATATAAGATGATTTTACGACCAGGTTCCGAGCTGAGTTCATACTTGTGATTGAGGTGCAATAGTTGGCGCAAGAGTTTCAGGATCTCCGCCAGACTTCTGAGACGGCAACTGAGAACACCACGATGTTTCGTGAGAGGGAACTTTTGGTTCTGCAGTATGTGGCGGATGAGGAGATGACGAAGGCGAGGTACCATGAGATGCTGAGGAGTAACATTCAGCAGTTTGTGAGCTGATCTAGCTGCATGACATTGGATGATATGATAACGAGAGCCAGAGAAAGGGAGATTGATACTAAGATGGAAAAGAAGAGGAAGCCGGACTAGGCTCAGGTTTCAAGGGGGTCGAGCAAGAGGCCCATGGTGCATGATTATAGATCGAGAGGTCAGCAGGGGCAGAGCCGCTATGGCAAGTGCGACAAGACACACGATGGGGCATGCTGGGTGGGTGGTTTGGGTTGCTTCAAGTTTGGCCGAACGGGTCATATTAATAGATATTATACTGCTACTACCACCACCACTTTATTATCTGATTTGATTTGATTTCATTGCAATTAGATGGGCCACAAGAAGGCCCATCGTACGAGTTTAACTGCGGTAGGACTAGTGGCAACACCCACTCCTACGACTTTACGGATCACTGATGGCGGCCGGGGCAAGGCAGATGTGCCTGTGGTAAGGAGCAGGGCTTTTCAGCTGACAACCGAGGAGGGTCGTGCAGCTCCTGACTTGGTGACGGGTATGTATCTTCTCTTTATCTATTTATTTATATTGAATTGTCTTCTTGTATTCATGTAGTGGTGTTGATTATGATGGCATGTGTGGAATTAGGAAAGATCTAGTGATTCATCATACAAATCAAGAACACAAGGAGTAAATAAATCTTTGTAAGCTCTTATTAGATCTAGAAAGATTATACAAATGGGTTTTGTATACCAATTCTCTCTCTCGTCTAACACTCCAAATGATTTCTTTATAATGGGAGTCACTCACTTCCTATTTATAGGAAAGACTCAACCCATTTACACATACAAAGAGGAAAGCCTAAACACATTACATCCAAGCATGACTTTGCACCCTAACATTCTCCCCCTCAAAGTTAGGATTGGATGTCCGGCTTTAATCTCCAACGAGCTAGCGCGATCAAGACCAAACTCCCCCTCGAAGTAACACCGGTCTTCAAATCCGCAAATGAATATTTGAAAAACCCGAGAAGCTTCGAATACCCATCATTTCTCCCCCTTTTTATAATCAAAAAATGATTATAAAACCCACTAAGGATGAGAAGCGCCCGAGGAATAATCTTCACGATACTCCCCCTTGATGTGTACCAAAAATGAATCACCAAAAATCTTGCACGGAAAAACAATCACGAAAAAGCCACAAAAAATTTTCAATTTATGAAAAATTTTGACTTTTTGGGTGAAAGTTGCAAGATTTTTCAAAATCCGGGTAGAAATTGTCACTTTCTGAAACTTGCAGGGACCCGTTGCGTCCAAAACAACCAAATATGCAAAACTCTCCCCCTTTTCCAAAGCTGGGTAGAAAGCGTCAATTTGCACAAACTGCAGGGACCAGAAATGAACATTCTTCAATTTTCAGCAAAAAATAGTCATTTTTCGAATTTGGGTGCAAACTGCCAAAAATTCGAAGTTTCAGGGACTATCTTCGTAAATTCTGCCCTTGTGCACCAAACATACGAAGACTTGCTTTAATTTTCGAAGTGACAAAAATTCGAAGGTTTAGGGGCTGTTTTCGAAAATTTGTCATTTGCACATGTCTTCCGAAGCACGAAGATTTTATCAAATGAAAAACTAACGAAACACCAGGGACCATTTTCGAAACTTCATGTTTTTCTTATAAAATCATCAGCACCCTTCGTTAAATGCAAAGCAACCCTTCGTATGAAATCAACAACCCAAAATCAAGATGCAATTTGTATGGATTTCTCATACCCCTTCGTTTTTCCCAATTAAACTCAAAACACACTCTTCGAATCTTATTCACCAACCCTTCGAAAATTAACAATCAATATCCTTCGTTCAAACTCCAAATACAATTCTTCGTATCAAAATCACAAACCAGGAACCTTTCGTGTCTTAATCAGCAACACACCCTTCGAATCCAAATCACAAACACATCTCTTTGAACATTCAACT
Organism: Lactuca sativa; assembly: GCF_002870075.4. NCBI lineage: Eukaryota > Viridiplantae > Streptophyta > Magnoliopsida > Asterales > Asteraceae > Lactuca > Lactuca sativa. Next base: position 217,915,012 of record NC_056630.2, read on the forward strand.
GCATCATTCTTCGAATGAAAATCAGAAACACCCTTCAAAGTTCATCATTCAAAAAATTCTTTTGAAATCTTCGTTCCCAGTTCCTTCGTTAGTTCATGATAAACACCCTTCGATTCACTAACCTGAATCGTTCTTCGATTTTGTTACCATTCCTTCATTTTTTCATCAAGTTGCCAACCCTTCGCTTTTAATCAAAAACATTGATAATGAAGCGTGAATCTAGTTGACATCAACAATTCCAAATCAAAAAAAATCTTATGCCAAAAGCAAGACTTCGCTTTTAAGAAACAGGGACCCAAAATCACAACATCACACTTCGATTCTAAAATCACAGCCTTCGTTTTCAGTAATGCATCTCGATCATTCAACCACTCCAAAAACAAAATCATACATTTTCAAATATCGACTTACAGTTCTTCGTTCCTTATCGTTCTTCCCAAAATTGATTTCACTACTTTTGTTCCTTTGATTTCCAAATCACAAACAGTCCTTCGTTCCTTTGAACTCGATTTCCACCCCGTATCTACTCAAATTGAAAATCGATTCAAACTAAACATCTCAAATCATCATCGATACTTGTTAAATTTCCAATGCATATTTCAATTTCAATGCATTCAAATATAGGTAAGGGCAATTGACACTTAATCAACAAAAACAACTCAAATCACGATTCGGCTACACATTTGAAATCTCAAATCGTGACCCTTCAGTCAATATATAGATATCGATCATTTAATCATCAAAGGACAAGTATTTTGACCTTTTGGATTTGACTTGATGAATTCATCACTCGATATATACAAATCGATACTTTTCTAACCTATAACTTGATCATAATCGACTAATGATGATGAAATCAAATAAAGTCGATTCACAAGTAAAAGGTAAACTTGTCGAAAAAAATGATGAAATCTCATTCGTTCGAGAAAACAATAACTGGAATTGAGTGAAGACCAAGAATAAACGATTTGTTTTAGATTTCGATTAAAACATAGTTTGGGCTTCATGAACAGTAGATAATCCATATATGGACTCAATAATATTTGTATTACGATTTTTGGGTTTAAGAATCCAAATCCAATGTATTATCAGTAAATTGGGCTTCGAAGAAATCAGATATTAGCAAATATGAACAGTATCGAGATTTAAGTTTGGGCTTTTTCAAGATTTATTGATTTTGAGGAATTTTGATCTAAACAAAAATAATTGGATCAATCAATGGGGTTGAAACGGATTTGATCCAATGAGGCAAATCGATCAAAAATGAAAAACGCAAAATAAGAATCGAAATCATGGATGTTTTGGAATCCATTTGAGAATTTGAGATACCTTTTTGACGAATCGAGTTCCGTTTTCAACAAACGAATCAAATTTGGAAGATCTTGGTTCTTTTGTCGGAATGAGAAAATCTCCAAATCGAACATTGTACCACCCACCATGCGAGATGTACAACTCGTTCTTCGTGTTCTTCAACGATCCAAGAACATCTTCAAAAGAACCACCAACACTTTTGGGTTTTGACTTCAAATTCAATTCAACACTTGGAGATTGTTGCTTTGGAACCCAAATTTGCTTCACGGATTTTGGCTTCACAACATATGACGATTTTTGTGAGTAAACCCGCTTGTTCTTCCGATTAATCTTCTTCTTCTTTTTCTTTCTCATCTTTTTGCATCTTGAAGACTTGACTTCATGAACAAACCCACTTTCAACAACATGAACATTTTGAGTTTGAATCAAATCTTTTGGAGTTTGATATTTGTGAATTTCTTGAACCACCGGCTTCCGATAAGGAATCATTCCTTCAAACGAATCACAAGAACACAAAATATCATCGGTTTGAACTCCAATTGAGCAAAAAACTTTTTCATCTTGAGAATCAAATTGAACTCCTTTTTCTTGAACATCAAGAACATCACATTGAACTCCTTTTTCTTGAACATCATCATCATCAAGAACACCATCCCGAGCTTCACGACAATTTGCATAATATTCAAGTTTATTGCTTCCATATTTGCATTTGGCACGAGAAATTCCTTTTATGACTTCTCCATCTCTTCTATTTCTTCGTCTCTTTTGATAAGTTGTAATCAAACGATCAAACAAATGTTTGGTTCGAAAAATTTGACAACTAATTAATTCTCCAACTTCATTCTTTTCTCCATTTACAACAATATCACATTCACTTATCAATCCAACAGTTAAGCTATAAAGAAGATATTCAAATGAGCATTCACTTTGAAAATCATTCCTACGTATCATCCATTTCTCCATGATTACAAGATTTTGAAATTTTCTAGAGAGAGAAAGTGATTATGAATGGGTTTTCTAGAGAGATAAAGTGATACAAACAAGTATTCTAGAGAGAGAAAGTCGAATTATGGATCAAATCAAAGAAAAATTCGACTTCTAGAACACAAAAACACTCTCTAAACACGAAGATCAATGAACAAAAAGAATCACCAAATCAAAATAGCCATCAAGGATCAATTCTTGATGAAAATCAAGAACACCCGCTCTGATACCAATTGTAGTGGTGTTGATTATGATGGCATGTGCGGAATTAGGAAAGATCTAGTGATTCATCATACAAATCAAGACCACAAGGAGTAAATAAATCTTTGTAAGCTCTTATTAGATCTAGAAAGATTATACAAATGGGTTTTGTATACCAATTCTCTTTCTAGTCTAACACTCCAAATGATTTCTTTATAATGGGAGTCACTCACTTCCTATTTATAGGAAAGACTCAACCCATTTACACATACAAAGAGGAAAGCCTAAACACATTACATCCAAGCATGACTTTGCACCCTAACAATTCATGTGTTTTATTTTAGGATCGTTCCTTGTGAACAATATATATCTACTTTGGTATTGTTTGATTCGGGGGATACCCGATCCTTATATCGCTTACGCTTAGCAAGAGGTTTGTTGGAGCACCAGGGAAGTTGGATTGTCCTTTAGACGTTGAGATTGCTGATGATCGATGTGTCCGGGTAGCAAGGGTTTATCGGGGTTGTGTTCTTCAGATGTTTAGCAAGCATTATCTGATTGATTTGGTTCCTATTCATTTGCACGGGAACAAGGTTATCATGGGCATGGATTGGTTGAACCCTAACGGGAGTGGTGATCGATTGCGAGCATCAGTTGGTATGTATCCAGATCCCAAGTGGTGGAGAATTGGTGGTTCAAGGGGATAGAGCTCAGCGTGGGTCAATTTTATGTTCAGTAGCGAGGGGCAGGCATTATCTTCATCAAGGTTGTTCCAAATTTTTAGCCTATGTTATGGATACCCGGGATAAGGATAACTCGACTGTGGATGATGTGCCGATTGTGCGAGAGTACCCAGATGTGTTTCCTGAATATTTGCCTGGGGTGCCTCCGGAGAGGCAAGTTGAGTTCAGGATTGACTTGGTTCCGGGTGCGAATCTGATAGCCAAAGCACCATATTGGTTGGCTCCTCCTGAGATGCAGGAGTTGTCTACACAACTGCAGGAGCTGTTAGACAAGGGATTCATTTGACCGAGCAGTTCGCCATGGGGAGCACTGATCTTGTTTATGAAGAAGAAGGATGGGTCTCATCGTATGTGCATAGATTACCAAGAGCTGAATAAGTTAATACTGAAGAGCTGTTATCCACTCCCGAGGATTGATGATTTGTTCGACTAGCTTCAAGGTGCATCTTGGTTTTCCAAGATTGATTTGCATTCGGGTTACCATCAGATGAGGGTCAGAGAGGAGGATGTGCAGAAGACGACCTTCCAGACTTGTTATGGTTATTACGAGTTCGTGGTGATGCCTTTTAGGCTCACTAATGCTCTAGCCGCGTTCATGGATCTCTTAAACTGTGTATGTAGGCCGACGTTGGATCGGCCTATGATTGTATTCATTAAGGGAGGTGCTGGAGACTCTGAGGAGGGAGAGACTTTATGCAAAGTTTTCCAAGTGTGAGTTTTGGTTGCGTGATGTGAAATTTCTAGGGCACATTGTCATCCAGAATGGTATTCTAGTCGATTTAGCCAAGGTCGAGGCCATGATGTGGTGGGAGGTTCCGAGGTCTCCATCTGAGATTAGAATTTTCCTTGGATTAGCAGGTTACTATCTTAGATTCATTGAGGATTTCTCTAAGATAGCGGTTCATTTGACTCGGTTGAGGAAGAAGAGTTTTACTTTTCGCTCGGGGCCTGAGCAGTAGGTAGCTTTTGAGACCCTAAGACAGAGACTATGCGAGGCGCCGATTTTGACCCTCTTGGAGGGTGTTGCGGATTTTGTATTTTATTGTGGTGCACCGATCATGGGGTTGGGTGCAGTTCTGATGAAGAGGGGTCGCGTGATCACTTACGCTTCAAGGCAGCTGAAGCCTCATTAAGCAAACTATCCGACACATAATTTGGAGCTGGGGGCTGTGGTTTTCACCCTCAAGATTTGGTGACATTACCTCTATGGGTTCCGTTGTACTATTTACGCGAACCATAAGAGCTTGAGGTATTTGATGGATCAACCCAATCTGAAAATGAGGCAGCGTCGGTGGTTGGATGTGGCGAAGGATTATGATTGTGAGATCCGTTACCATCCGGGGAAGGCCAATGTGGTGGCCGATGTTATGAGCTGCAAGGCGGTCGTAGCTCTGATTAAGGATATTTGCTTGAGGATGACCATGACCACTTCACTTTTGGGGCGGATTCAGGAGGCACAGATTGAGGCTATGAAGGAAGTGCACTAGAAGAGCGGGCGTTTAGTGGGTCAGGTGGCTTCCTTCGACTATGATAGCCGTGGGTTGTTTACTTTTCATCAGAGGGTTTTGGTTCCGTATTGGGGCGGTGTGTGTCAGGTTCTGATGGAGGAGGCACACAAATCAAGGTTCTCCATTCATCCCGGGGCGACGACGAAGATGTATCAGGATCTTCATCATCATTATTGGTGGCCCTACATGAAACGAGATGTAGCATGGTATGTGGAGCGGTGCTTGACTTGCAGCAAAGTCAAGACCGAGCATGAGTGACCTCATGACAAGATGCAACCATTAGATATTCCTGTATGGAAATAGGAGGAGATTACCATTGACTTCATTATGAAGTTGCCTCGGATTGCACGCGTAGTGAATTCGATTTGGGTCATTGTTAAAACCACTGTTGTACACGATTTAAACAAATAAAAATATAAATTAAACTGCTCTATTGCACTAACAGGTAGTACAAGTATGCAGGGTCGGATCCTCAGGGACACGTCCTAAAGTTTACACCTCTTTACCTAAGGCGTGAACTAATTCTTGATGAGTGCAATAAACATTAAAAAGGGGGGGGGGGGAGGGGGGGTTATTTCTGAAAATTGGAATAATAAAAATCGAAAATGTCAAAAGAATAACTAAATTGAAAGTGATGAAAATTCAAATAAGAGAAAACAATTCCAGTTTCGCGGTGACACCCGTGATCATATAATTAATCCTCAACATAGTGTTTGACTATGCACTTGTTTAAACTGGTACTAAGGTTCATTAACAAGCTCTAATGACCTCTATTACAAAAATCATTTAATCAAAATAAGTTCTTTGAATTAAACCTAACTTTTTACCAAATTAACCAAACAAGCTCTTGATTAACAAAGAAATGTTGCATTAAACACAGTGTAATTTCCCAGGAAAGTCCAATACCTCTCATAAGCTCAGAGGCGTAAAAACTTGTTTGATCAATCCATATTAGAGTTAACCCTAAACGCAGAATTAATCTAATATATGTCACTTTTTACAAACTAATCTAGACAATTACGGATCTAAACAATTAGATGACCAGAATGATTCACAAACAATTTAAGTGAACAACATAAATTGAAATCAGAATTAAACACTCAATTAAACACATAATTGATCAAACTAAACAATAATCATAGTCAAACATAGTGCCTAATGATTAATTATACGAAAATGTTACGTCTTGCGAAATTGAAATCTGAGTTTTTAGCCTGACATGGCGAAAAACGGATTACAAATAGTAGAAAATAGAGTCTAAACGATAAATCTTATGAACAATGAAAAGAAATTGATTCGTCACCTTTAGATCTGCGTTCTTCACTTGAAACCCTCTGAAAACCGCCTTAGAATCGCTAGGAATCGTCAATTAGGGTTATTGGATGAGTATGAGGCTCTATTTATACGTCTGGCTATAAAAATGTCGTACTTGCGATCACATAGGGACAACCTGCGATCGCATGTATTACGAAAAAACGCATCACAAGCCTTTTTAAATGAAGTACGTTACCATTTCGATGCATTTTGGCCAACCTGCAATCGCATGTATCTCATTTTTTCTAGTCTGATGAATTTTTCGCACGAAAAAGACCAAGAAGCAAGCCTGCGACCCAACATGCGATCGCAAAGGCATACCTGCGATCGCATAGGGGCAACATGCGATCGCATCTTGTCATTTTCACATCTTTTGATCGTCGTTCCTCCTTCCAAGCAGTTCTTGATTATTCCTTGGCATCCTTCCTTAGTCTAGACTCTAGTTGTAACGCCCCGATTCTCATGTATTGTCTAAATATGAGTAATTGGGTTAAGCCCTACTCGACGAGTTGGTTGATCTACTCGTCGAGTAGCAGCGGGAAGGATCGCGGGTTAAGTAACCTACTCGACGAGTCCATATTGGGACTCGACGAGTAGGAGCTGGCAGCTGAAACCCTAAATCTCGGGGTTGTGCACCCTATTTAAGGGAACACAAACCTCTTTCAGCCTCTTTGCAGTCTCTTAACAAACCCTAATACGTGTGTGTGTGCCCATTGTGTGTTTGAAGCCTTGGAAGAGGATTTTGGTGAAAAGAGCTTGGGAAGCAAGTGGTTTGAAGCAAGGAGCTTGGGGAAAATCCGGATCTACTCCAATTGTCATCTCTTGGGAAGGTATCAAGCTGTTATCCTCCTTTCTATTTCGTTCTAGACCTCCTTGGTTGGAGATTAAGGTTCTTGGTTGTGTTATAAAGTCATTTCCTGGAGTATGAGCTAAGATCTGAAGTTGTAACTTCAGATCTAAACTCTCTATGGATTGAAGGACCATAAAGTTCTTAGCTTTGGCAAGTTTGAGCCCCTACCTAAGTGTAAAACCCCATTTCAAGCATAGTTTGGGTTTTTTGAGTCATTGGAGCCTTGCATGCACGTAAAGTTTGCAACTTTACGTGATAAGCAGGCCTAAGGAAGTTGGATCTACAATTTGGGGCCTTGCCATGGCTTAAAAGTTGTCTGCATGATAAAATGACTGAAGGGACTCGGCGAGTGACATGAAGACGTGCATTAGACTCGACGAGTTGGACGAACGACTCGGCGAGTCCGATGAAGATTGCCAAAAGACTCGGCGAGTTGAAGAACAACTCGGCGAGTCGGATGAGTTTTAACCAGGACACGTTTGCATGTATATCCATCGAGTTACAAGGAGGGAAATCAACGGGTGGCCTTAAGGTTTGATCAAGATTCGAAGGAACTCGACGAGTCACCCCAATGACTCGGCGAGTTGGATGTGCTTTAAAGGACTCGGCGAGTTGAGGTCAACATGGACTGTTGACCTTGACTAAGGACTTTGACGTTGATCAAGGTTAGCTATTATGTGAGGATAGAGACTTATGAGCATGTCATATTATGGTAATAGGTGGTGGAGTCTTTGACAAGTGATCGGAGAGCTTTGATTATTTACCGAGCTGACATCTACGAGGTGAGTTATCCTCACTATACTAAGGGGTGTAAGGCACCAAGGCCGGACCCTTTGAATATGTTATCCTAGTAGTGTTAAATGTTGAGTATAAGTTAGTGTTGCATGCTAGTGGTTATGCCAGTTAGGTAGACTTGTAGGACTACCTGTGATATTGTTGGGTTGAAGATTTGTTCAAGGGTTGCGTCTTTGGGCTCGGCTATTTGTTTATTTAATTTGTATTCCGGTTTGGGCCTGTCCAACCGAGAGCCCATTATGTTTATTATATAAGTATATGCTTGCATGCATATTAGGTTAACGATTGATCTAGAGCATAACGATAGTATTTACAGATTTCTTTGATCGTTCTTGTAAACCTACCAATCCTCTATAGTTGATGTTCTTAATCGAGCTCTTCTGAGGATTTTGTTTTAATCATTCGACACGTTTGATTCACTCTTGTCTTGTTTTTATTTTCGTGTTCTTACTGTTTTATATTTACTTACCTGTTTAAGATCTAATCGATCTTCAAAGATTAAAGTTTTAATCTCATCAATTGGTATCAGAGCAGGAGGCTGTGTAATCGATACACATCTTTTCTGTGAAAAGGTTTCAATTAGGGTTTTTCCGCAACTACCGATATTTATTGAGCCGTCATCTCATTATTGACGTATCTTGATATTTATTGTTTTGCCCTAATCTGCTTTATTACAAGTCTGATCTTTGAACAGGTTTTTCAATCATAATGGACGAGTCGCAATCAAACCCCATCAATATTTCCAACAGCATCGGTTCAACCACGAAGATTCCAATCCTATATACCCATGACTATGAAGTCTGGGCGCATCACTTCGAAGACTACATGATAGGATCTGAGGATAATGGATACCTCATATGGGAAGCTATCATTAATGGACCTTTTTCTCATTCTGCAGCGTCCAGGATTATCAAAACTCAAAAGGAGTACAATGATCTGCTGAAGGATGTTAAAGATATTGCACAAGATGAAAAGGATAAATTCCAGTGCAATATCAAGGCGTTAAGATTGATAAGATTCGCCCTTCAGTCCGACACCTTCAGGCTGGTCAGCTCTTGCACGACGGCAAAGGAAGTTTGGGATAGACTTCGCGAAATGTACTCTACAGACGAGGATCTTGAACATTCTATCCAAACCTTGCTCTTATCTGAGTTTGGAGAATTCAGGCAAGGAGCCGAAGAAACAGTGACCCAGACGTTCGATCGCTTCAATCATCTTCTCAGCAGGATGATCAAGCATGACATCGAAAGAAAGCTTATCGAGCAGAAGGTTACATTCTTAAATGGTCTAAGGTCAGAATGGAGAGCTGTGGTGTCTACAGTCAAAGCCCATGAGCAGTTTAAATCATATTCTTTGGCGAAACTGGTGGGTATTCTAAAGTCCCAGGAGAAGATTGTACCGCAGGAGAAGAATGTTGTTTCAAGCCTTGGTTCGCTGGCCCTCCTGTCAAAAAGTAAAGCTGTGATGGAGGATGAAGACCTTAACTTGGAGGAGTATGACCTCACGTCTGAGGATTATGCTATGATGGTGTCTAACCCCAAGAGGTTCATAAAGAAGAGATTCCCCAGCAATAAAAACCGAAACTGGCAGGGGAGTTATAGTTCAGAAAAAGTTAACAATGAACCGAAGGTTGAAGAGCCCAAGAAGGAACCGAAGGTGGATGGTGATTCTGGAGTAAGCTGTTACTACTGTGGTGGGAAAAACCACTATGCTAAAGATTGTGTCCTTAAAAAGATGGCTGAAAAGGATGATGAAAAAGATGAGGAAGCTGTGCTGCAGAAAAGGCTCGATGAGATGAGAAAGAAGAAGTCTACCGCTAACCCTTCCATGAATGCTCTTATTGTGCAGGGTTCGGTTGCTGATGACGAGTTCGGTAGCGTGGAAGTTTGGTCTACCGACTCAGAAGACGATGAAGTGAGGAAGCCTACTCATGGAAAGGCTTATGTGGCAAAGGAGGAGAGCAGTGGAGGAAGATGCTTCATGGTGTCTGATGTATCTCAGATGAGGGGATACAACACTGATGGTGGAAGCAATGAACCGAAGGGGCAGGAGGACATGTGCTTTACAGCCAAACCACTCAGCCAGCAGTTCAATGAGCTTGATGAACTGATAAAGAAGGTACAATCGGTTTTCATTTCATTTAAAGTACCACAATCCTCATATGACAAATAACTAAAAAATGTTAATACAAGAATTTCTCATCTAGATAGTAGCTTAAATCAAACTCGAGTCACCAATTCTAACCGAACCGATCAATTAAGCAGGGTGTCTTCGAAGAGTGAGGAGCGGCGCATGTGGATCGAGTTGAAGGAGTCTGAATTAGTTAAAATTAAAGACGAAAACATTTATTTACAAAGAGACAATTTAAAGTTGTTAAAACAGCGGAATGTTTTTTGTTTAATTGCAAAACGTCTTTATTCTAATATTACTCAGCTTCACTTGGACTGTGAAATAGGCCAAAAGATCCATCGCATGATTTTGCCCTTCCTTGAGTTTAAGGAGGATGAAATTGATGCCGAAGCTTATAACTGTGAGAGTGTGATATCATCTGATGATGTCAATCCGACCTACATGTATGGACTGGACAAAATTGAGTCCTTCATTAAATGCAAGGACCACAAGGACATGCTTAAAAACCTTTTGGATGAAAATGATAGAATTAAACTGAGAACCGAAACCATACAAAAATTTGACTCTTTAAACGCCAACGTAAGCTCAGAAAACAAAATTGATGTTGAAAATGCATCTGAGCTTAAAGAGGACGACAACATGAGTGAAATGTCTGTATAGGACACTGTTGACTGCTCAGAATTTGTAAAAAACGAACCTGAAAACCACAAGAATCTAATTTCTGAAAATTCAGTGGAGTTCGCTCGATTGTCCCAACAAAAGTCCCCGATCTTAGCAGAGAAAGCAGTTGTGTATCAAAAGGTCAGGACCACTCCAAATCAAGTATACAAGGTCACTGGAGTAACCGAACATCAGACGGCTGAACTCACAGCTATTGTAAACGAAGACAATGCTGATGGCTGTGATGAGTACTTCTGGTCAGCTCCAATAGATAATGCAAACGAAACGGTAGGCTTATCAGAAAGAACCTCTTGGATGAGTAAAGGTAGATACATACCTGAACCCTTGAATAAGCCAGATAATTTCGATGAGCCAAGCACCAGTGGTATGAAAGACATTCCTCAGGAGAATGGAAGTTCGGCAAAAGAAGACGTTCCCTCTACTTCCTCAGTTCAAAGTGAAACTCCTACAGTTCAAAATGAACCAGCCAAGGAGAAACCGAAAATGAAAGCTAATATTCATCATCAACCGAAGCAGATGAGGAATAAGAAACGTGAAAGGAACCAAAGATACAGGAAGAATCTCTCTGAAAGGAGGCAATTCTGGCAATCCCAGAATGCATACTTCTCACATCAAGACAAGAATCTGAAGTATGAAAACAATCCTATCGGAAAGCCTAAGAGCCACAACAACCGAAAGCCAAGGTTCGGTTCACAAGAGAATACCAACCGAAAGCAAAGGTTCGGTTCTGAGAATGACTTCAACCGAATGCAAAGGTTCGGTTCAAAGAACGACTCCAACCGAAAGCAAAGGTTCGGTTCTGAAGTCAAAAGAGATCAAAACTCTAAGGTCAGTCCCTCCAATGATCAAAAGCAAAAGGGTCACCTAGAGTCTTCAGCCAAGAAGTCCTCTCAATCTAAACCCACTCCTTCTAGTTCATCTAATTCTTCTACTTCTACCAATTCATCTCCATCTTGCTCTAAAGCTCATTCTGTTCATTCTCAAAAATCTCATTCATCGGCTGAACAAAAGGGCAAAAAGAAGGTTTCTACATCCACACCAGAGTCTAAACCGAACACACCCAATCCTAATAAAATAAAAGTTTTTACCATTAAAAAGAAAGATGAAATAACACTTATAAAACGAACATATCTAGTTGACATCTCTCTTACTGTTCCTGTTCCCATGAAAAGCTCACGTGGACCCAAGAAACTTTGGGTTCCTAAATCTGCTTAATTTTTGCAGGTTATAAGTGACGAGCAGTTCGACGAAGAATGGTACATCGATAGTGGCTGCTCACGTCACATGACAGGGAGGAAAGAGGAGCTCAGGGAATACAGATCTCTTACAAATGGTGGCAATGTCAAGTTTGGAAACAATTCTTTCGGCACCATAAAGGGATACGGAATGATAACTAATGGTGATTTCACTATAAGGAAGGTGGCTTATGTGGAAGGACTGCAACACAACCTCATCAGTGTATCTCAGCTTGTTGGAGGTACAGGTCTCAAAGTCTCATTCGATGATGAAGGTTCTGAAATTATTGAGAAAAAGACAAAGAAAGTAATTCTCAAGTCGGAGCGAAAGGGTGAAATGTTTCCTCTAAACCTTAAACCCATCAAAGGAAACCCAACTATATGCTTGTTATCAAAAGCTCAATCTGATGAAAGCTGGTTGTGGCACCGAAGACTCTCTCATCTCAACTTTAAAGATATCAACCGACTTGTCACTGGAGGTCATGTTAGGGGTCTTCCATTGCTTAAGTTCGATAGAGATCATTTGTGTGCTGCATGCGAAATGGGGAAACAGAGTCGTCAAAGTCATCCATCTGTAATTAACACAAAAGTTGTTGAACCACTCGAATTACTTCATATTGATTTGTGTGGTCCTTCATCTATCAAAAGCATCGGTGGTAGCAAGTATATCCTTGTTATTTTTGATGACTTTTCACGATTTACATGGGTGTTCTTTTTAAAGCTCAAATCTGAAGCGACTCATAAGCTGAAAATGTTCATCAAGCAGATTGAAGTACAGCTCAAGAAGGTCGTTCGCAACATCAGAAGCGACAATGTTCTGGAATTCAAGAACAGGAAGTTTGAAGAATTTCTAGCAGAAAAGGGAATAAGTCACAACACACCACAACAGAACGGAATTGTCGAAAGACGAAACCGATCTTTGTGTGAAGCTGCCCGAACTATGCTAAGTTTCGCTTCCTTACCTCTTTATTTTTGGGCTGATGCTATTTCTGCTGCTTGTTTTACACAGAACAGGTCTTATCTCAACAAACGATTCACGCTCACACCATACGAGATTCTCAACAACAGAAAGCCCAATGTGAAATTTTTCCACGTGTTCGGCTCACGGTGTTTCATCTTTAACTCTAAAGAACACCGCAACAAGTTCGATGTCAAAGCCGACGAGGGAATCTTTCTGGGCTACTCTCTTACATCCAAAGCATACAGAGTCCTAAACAAGCGTTCGAGAAAAATTGAAGAGACATATTACGTGACCTTTGACGACAGCTATGTCAAAAAGCTTCAAGCCAAAGAAGACACCGCAGGGGAAATCTTTCCTCAAACTGGCCAAGTCACAGTCTCGATCGCTAATCTATACGAGAAATTTCTGGAGCTCTTTGACAAACCAGAGAAAGCTTCTCTCTCAGAAGCAGGTGCAACAGACAACAAGGTAGACCACATGAAGCAAATTGTTGAAGAAGCTGCCAGGAGAATGAATGAAGGAGGATCGACTTCTGATGAACCTCCATCCAACGATGCTTCAGTCGAGCGGGAGCCAAGCTCACAAGTCGAGGGGGAGCCAAGCTCATATGTCGAGGGGGAGCCAAGCTCTACAACTGCAACCGAAAGTGCTTCTCCAACCGAAGGTGCATCAACGCCAGAAAGTCCAGCATCACAAGAAACCTCTGAACCTCAAGTTTCTCAAAACTCATCAATTGAGGGGGAGCATGATGATATGACGCTTGACTATGATAGCCAATCCGAGCCAGAAGAAATGATCAATGCTGAACTAGACCCAACCTTTGATCCAAATTATCCTCCTCTTACCAAATGGACCAGAGATCATCCTATCTCTCAAGTGGTTGGTGATGTCTCTGAAAAGGTTCTGACCCGATCACAACTGAAGGCAAAATAGACATCCTTATTTTCAAAGGTTGAGTTTTGTATGTTTAACTCATTTGTATCGAAAGTTGAACCGAAGACAGTTAACACTGCCCTCGATCACTCTGATTGGGTTCAAGCAATGCAAGACGAACTGAACGAATTTGAAAGGAACAAAGTCTGGCGCCTCATTCCAACTCCTCCAGATGCTTCGGTTGTTGGTCTCAAATGGGTCTTTAGGAACAAAATGGACAAGGAAGGGAATGTTATAAGGAACAAAGCTCGTCTGGTAGTAAAGGGATACTGTCAGGAGGAAGGGATTGATTATGAAGAGACTTTCGCTCCTGTAGCTAGGCTTGAATCTGTAAGAATATTTCTTGCTTATGCTGCCCACAAAAACTTTGAAGTTTTCCAAATGGACGTCAAGTGTGCATTTCTTAATGGAGAACTCGAAGAAACGGTGTATGTGGAGCAACCTCCTGGGTTCGTGAACGAAAAGTATCCAAACCATTGCTATATTCTGGATAAAGCTGTGTATGGCCTTAAACAAGCTCCGAGAGCCTGGTATGAAACGCTAACTAAATTCTTAAAGATGTCTAAATTCAAACAAGGTTCGGTTGACCCAACCTTCTTTCGCAAAAAGGAAGGTAACCACCTTATGATCGTTCAAATTTATGTCGATGACATTATCTTTGGCTCTACGAATCCCAGCTTAACAGCTGAATTCAGAAAGTTGATGGAGACTAAATTTGAAATGAGCTCAATGGGTCCTATTAACTTTTTCCTTGGTTTAAATATTAGACAGGGACCCGAAGGCATCTTTATCAATCAGGAAGCTTACACGAAGACTCTCCTAGCAAAGTTTGGTATGATGGGAGACTCCAAAGTCAAAGTCCCAATGGCATTCGGCACCAAGCTAACTCCATCCCTAGATAAACCGGCTGTCGATATCACGCTCTATCGTCAGATGATAGGCTCACTAATGTATCTTACTGCTAGCAGGCCTGACATCATGTTTTCTGTGTGTTATTGTGCTCGATTTCAGGCAAACCCACGCGAACCTCACATGCTTGCAGTGAAGAACATTTTACGCTATCTCAAGCGAACCACATCCTTAGGTCTATGGTATCCTTCCAACTCAGGCTTCTTCGTTCAAGCCTATTCTGATGCTGACCTTGGAGGATGTGGACTCGACAGAAAAAGCACTACTGGTGGCTGTCAATTCCTTGACGGGAAGTTGGTCAGCTGGCAATCCAAGAAACAAACGTGTGTGTCGTTGTCTACTGCCGAAGCGGAATATATAGCCGCTGCTTCCTGCACCTCACAAGTGATTTGGATCCAGAGTCAACTTCGAGACTATGGACTCAATATGAAGAAGATCCCACTATATTGTGACTCTGAAAGTGCAATTAGGATCTGTCATAACCCAGTGCAACACTCTAAAA
Organism: Lactuca sativa; assembly: GCF_002870075.4. NCBI lineage: Eukaryota > Viridiplantae > Streptophyta > Magnoliopsida > Asterales > Asteraceae > Lactuca > Lactuca sativa. The sequence goes on from NC_056630.2 coordinate 217,930,069, forward strand.
CCAAACACATAGCACTGAGGTATCACTTCATCAAAGATCACGTGGAAGATGGAAACGTCGAAGTTCACTTCGTAAGAACCACTGATCAATTGGCTGACGTCTTTACCAAAGCTCTTCCTGAAGCATCATTCAACAGAATATTGCAAGGGCTAGGTATGATGGAATCAGAGTCAGTACCTCACACTACCTCTCAACCTCCAACGTAAGAAGCGAAACCATCCGAACGTTCGGGTTCGGTTAAACCATCTGACTCGCTCATCAATTCAAAGGTAGTTTTTCTTGGTTGTATATTTCTTGTACAAAATTGTTTTTTTTAGTGTTGAAAGTATTTTCCAATTGCATGTCTAAATTCCTTGGTTTCTTAAAATTTTCTAAAACCGAAACCTACCGAAGGTTCGGGTTCGGTTTCTTAAAATTTTCCAAAACCGAAACCTACCGAAGGTTCGGGTTCGGTTTCTCAAAATTTTCCAAAACCGAAACCTACCGAAGGTTCGAGTTCGGTTTCTCAAAATTTTCCAAAACCGAAACCTACCGAAGGTTCGGGTTCGGTTTTTCAAAATTTTGTTGAACCGAAACCAACCGAACGTTCGGGTTCGGTTTTTCAAAATTTTGTTGAACCGAAACCAACTGAACGCTCGGGTTCGTTTTTTCAAAATTTTCTGGAACCGAAACCAACCGAACGCTCGGGTTCGGTTTTTTTCAAAATTTTCTGGAATCGAAACCAACCGAACGCTCGGGTTCGGTTTTTCAATTTTTTCCCAACCGAACGTTCGGGTTCGGTTTTTCATATTTTTTTTCAAAGTTTTTTTTTTAAGTCTTATTTTTTCTTACTATTTTTTTTTACTTATTTTTTATCTTTTATTTTTATTTATTTTTTTCTTCTTTAATAAATCTCAAAAACTCCAAAAATATTTTTATTTTTTTGTTGTGTGTTCGTTCGTTTATGGGGATATAATTGATGAATTACTTAAGTGTCCCTAGAAGCATGCTGCTGTATGTGTCCCAAGCCTCATAAGATTTTGAATAATAGCCTTCATGACCTGGTATACACAAACCTTGTCTTCCTAATAAGGCTAACATATTTATTCTAATCGTGAGCTACCTCACTCTCTTCTCACATGAGTTAAGAGTTTCCTGCTTGGTCCTTATTTTCGCAGCAGAGGTACTTTATCTTCTTACACCATCTTCATTACATTTCTCCATTACATTCGTTTCATCAACGTAACCCTTGAGACTCTCAGAAATTACCACTGAGGTTTATGGTTACACAACATCTGTGTTTATGATCTTAGTTTCGTGCCACTACGAGCTGAGTGAAACCCAAAATTCAACACCAAATCTGAATTGACGGTGAACAATTACTTTGCTCAAGTTTTCACCAAAGAATTGACGAATGTACCTTCATGAAATCTCAAATTTTATTTTGTGTGATTCCGATGAAATTGTTAAACACCATAACATTTCTTCCCTTGGGATCCAGTTTTTAATTTTTCATCTGAGATTTTATATTTTTCCAAGCCAATTTAAAATAAATTCCTACCTACTTGTTCAACAGACTACACCGGTCTCACAAGTACTTTGATCCCTTTCTTTCTTATTTCAAGATTAGAATGGTTGCATCAAAGCAAAAGCCACCCTAAAGTAGCCTAATTAAAAGAAGCCTTTCAACATTTCTTAAAAAGTGATTGATCGTAATTCAACGGGAATCCACATTAACACTTTAAGGTCTCTCTTGACCTTGAAGGAAGAGATTCGTGCCCGGGATCATCAGTTTCGTGTCATTATTGACATCACAGTAAATCCTAAAAAGAGTTGCTTTATTTCTTTTCTTTTTACACTCTTTGCACGAAAATCTTTGATTTTCCAAAATTTCGTTACTAATTAATTTCAGGCTGATTTATTGCATTGGTGGTTAATAATTAAGACGTGGTCAACAATCCTCCACGTGGGCAGTTTATTCAAAAGATGCGATTCAAAACGATAAGAGGAAGGGTTGCTGACTCAGGCGGGAAATTAAAAGGATTGAATTTCAACCGGTGGTAAAAAGGGGCGCGTGTGAATTTGAAACGTCCACTCTTTTATTGACAAAGTGGACGCGTGTGCGAAATCCAAGCGACATCCCTCTGGCACTTAAAGGCGCGTGAGGATTTGAAACGGTTTTCTTCTGAAACGGCGCTTGTTGGGCGGCGTGATCCTAGGAATCTGACACTCTCTCTCCTACGTCATCATCGCACGCCTGAACTGTCACGCATCTGTCATTCAGGAAACCTTTTCGTATTTCCATAGAAGATTTGAAACGATTTTTTCTCTCTCCTTTCACCCACTATAAAAGGCAGTCAATACTTCCATTTACCTCTTTACTGCTTCCGAAATTTCAAGAGAACAAAAACTCGATAAAGCTTCACTGTTCATCATCTTCTTCAACCTTCAACAATGGCAGAATCATCTTCCGTCCATGCTACCTCACAAATCCTTCCTATTCGTCCACAACAATGCCTGGTGATCGACCTAAACCCTCTGGCGTACGACTCTTACATGATGCCGATCATCGAGTGCCTGAAGTACTCCCAAATCGCTCCAGCTCTCTCCAGGATTGAGTCTGTGCCAATGGTGGTTCTCTCGCAGGTGTATGCGACTGCTTATTACGACAAAGCAGTTGAGTGTGTGTTCTTTGAGGTTGCTGATCACAAGACCTCGATTTCAAGGCAGCGATTCTGCACTCTGCTAGGGTTTGCTGCTGATTCTTCAAGAATCAATCCGGAGACGATTCCGATTGGGCATCTTTACAACATGTTCTATAACATGGGGTACACGGAGGCGCTCGTCTCCGTCGCAAAGTTCAAAAAGTCCTGCCTGCCGCCGCAGTGGAACGGCATGTTCACAGTCCTCTTCAAGGGCTTGTCAGAACGGAGCTCAGGATCCGACGGTGCTAGTCGACTTTTCTTGTCGATCATGTATGCAGTTTACAACGGCATCAACCTTGACTTTAGGTTGGTCCTCTGGCAACAGCTCATCCAGAGCCTTTCTTCTTCATCTCGACATTCTGAGGTGTCGCTTGCCCGGTTCTGGATTCTTATCACCAAATGGGCGATGGATAAGCTGGATATACCTACTGCTGCTGGTGCGGTGATGTCTTCGGTCGGTACTTTTCATACCACCAAGATAATCGTTTCTGATGCATCAAAGTTCTCTTTCATTGGCTCTATTCCGGAGACAATGTATGGCGACGTCCCATCCGACAGCAGGATCATCAGGACGATCAAGGAGTTCAAACAGTCAGGGCCAAGGGAACTTACACCGGAAATGCTAAAGTCAATTCATGATGCTGACAAACCGGTGCCCAGGGGCAAAAAGGCAGACAAAGGGAAGCAAGCGACCAAAGCTCCTAAAGGTCCTTCTCCCAAGAAGAGGAAACAAACGAAACCGGCCCAATCTCTGCAGCCGAAGAGGAGGAAGACTCAACCGAAGCGCAAGCTTGTCATCCCTTCCTCTTCAAGTGACTCAGAAGGTGAGAGTTCGGACTCGGACGGCTCTCAAGGAGGCGAAACCCCTCAAAAAGGCAACACCCCACCTCGATCTCCTACTCCAGACATGGAAATCCATCATTCACCCGTCCCTTCACCCACTCAATCTATCCCTACTTCCATTCCGACCATAAACCCCACTACCACTATTCCCCCAACCTCTTTCCCTATACCACCACCCATTTTCACTGATACAACAACAACCACTGCAAAGGTTACAACCAACGTATCTGATACGGGGGTTCATACCAGTGCAACCGAAACCCCACCCGTAACCGAACCACCTCAAACCGAAACCCATACAACCGAACCTACCCACACTCAACCACCACCCGAAACTACCCCACCCCACACTCAACCTGAATCCACAAAACCCTCAACACCCCCAGCTTCACCACCCCAATCATCTCCAGATAACGCCTCAGATGGAGATAACCCGTTCCTTGGCGGGGATAACATGACCTTCGATTCGGTCTATTTCAGTCCGTTTCAGGTTCAGAGTGATGAAGAGGATGATGCTCCAGTGACAAAGAAGCATCTTAAGGAGCTCAACAAGAAGTTTGACTTACTTCTCACCTCATCTTCCAACCAACAGTCCTCTCTATCTGAAGCTGCACTTCAGAAGATTGTTGATGCCTTCTCCAGGGCTCAGCATGATTCGGTAGCCTCAGCCACTGCCACCATAGACGCCTCTACCAAAGCCTGTGAGGCTGCGACCGCAAAAGTCGATAAACTATTCTCAGACGCCTCTTCTCTGTTGAAGTCATTACAGGAGAGTGCGGATTCTACCAAGACAACTTTGGAACCGATTGTTCAGCAATTGGCAAAGTTCGTCTCAACGGAGTTGACCTCGTTCGCCAACCTTCGCCAATCACTAAGCGACGACAACTCGGCCCTTCGTGCCTCCATTGATGAGCGCCTCGCTAAGCTTCAGGAGGATCTCGCAGCTGAGAACTCATTGATGGACGTTCTGGCAAGCAAAACCACCGCCCTAAAGGTCAAGAGCACTCAGCTATCAAACTCTCAACAACAGCCGGAAGCTCTTCGATCCGAAAGGGAGGTCATAAAGACATGTGTTTCGGATGTACACGCTACCTTATCCAACATCCTAGAAGCACACGATCCGATTCTAAACCATTCGGTGAGGCGAACCCTTGCTGAAAAGCTTTCTCCTGCCATGGACCTTCTCAGCAAAATAGAAGGCTTACCTAGTTTCGTGTCCAATCCGAAACAAGGGGGAGAAGAGAAGAAGACCAGATCGAAACCACCTCCTTCCTCCAAAGCTACTCACACAACCGAACCACCTCCGACTGGTCAAGCTTCGGGTTCGGGTGTGAAGGACAAAGGGAAAAACATAGCTGAGGAAGAAGATGAAGATGAAGATAAAGAGACCATTGCGGACATGTTGAAACGAAAGAACAGTCGCAATGCTGATGATGATGTTAATCGTGTGGCGCGAGAGGCTGAAGAAGCCGAACGCAAGCAGAAGGAAGCCCACGATCTCCTCGAGAGTAGGAAGACTCTCTTCCCTGCCTGGACTCGGGAGCGAATGATCAAAGAGGCCATAGACACTCCCAGCATCTTATGGCTCGAGCCGGTGATTTCGTTCGACTGCGTTAATTCTGTCGATTCGCAGTTCGACATGCCGTTGACTCGAAAGACATTTATCTTCCATGCCTTCTCAAATATATATGAAGTCCCTCATCCGAACTCTGAGGTTGATAGGGAGCTCATCGACTTCTATCTGAAGGCTGCTCGTCCTCAGTATCTAACTTGGAGCGCCCAGAAGATAGTGAACGTCCGGGTACTGAAGCCTTACACCGAAGGTAGATTCATAAACGTTCGGTTCAAGGTGATTCGAGGATCTGCAAGAACTGCACATCATATCTCCCTGGCAGATCTACCAAACTTAAATCCTCATGATTGGATCATTCTGCATAACATCCTCTTGACAAATGAAGCTGAATATGGTCCGATTATAGACCATATCAAGAGGATGATTGTCTGTTATATCATGGAGGTAGCCCTTATGGATCAGGAGGTTGCCACTGTCTTCAAGAAGAAACCGAAGATAGCTCCTGTGGGATTGGCCAGTGATCTCAATCAGATGAAGATGGGCAAGATCGACCCGAGACGCAATTCGGTTATGTTCACTAGAGAAGAAGGACAGAAATGTCTCTTTGCTTTAGCTGACAAACATCTTTACACCAATGCTTGTCTAGAGCATGTGTTATCGATCATTCGAAGGTGTAAAGAGAATACAACGGATGATGTTAAGTACTTCAATGACATGATCCAGTGGTACATCAGGTTTAGGCAGACGATTCTGGCACTTATCTCTTGTCTGTTTAACACCGTTAAGAAGAAGGTACCTGCCTCCGCTGCTGGCCCAAGTAACAAATGAAGATCTCGCTCCAATTGACGCAAAGGGGGAGATTGTTGGGTTGAATATTTGTTCAAGGGTTGCGTCTTTGGGCTCGGCTATTTGTTTATTTAATTTGTATTCCGGTTTGGGCCTGTCCAACCGAGAGCCCATTATGTTTATTATATAAGTATATGCTTGCATGCATATTAGGTTAACGATTGATCTAGAGCATAACGATAGTATTTACAGATTTCTTTGATCGTTCTTGTAAACCTACCAATCCTCTACAGTTGATGTTCTTAATCGAGCTCTTCTGAGGATTTTGTTTTAATCATTCGACATGTTTGATTCACTCTTGTCTTGTTTTTATTTTCGTGTTCTTACTGTTTTATATTTACTTACCTGTTTAAGATCTAATCGATCTTCAAAGATTAAAGTTTTAATCTCATCAGATATTATATGATTATTGCATGATCAGTAGTTATGTTATATGTTATGTGGGTTGGGTTGAGGTTGTACCGCTCCATGCGGTAGCCAACAAACCCTAGAGTATTCCATATATGAGCTGAGGGCTCGGTAGGCATTCCAGACTCATACTGAGGACTTGGGAGTATTCCAGATATGAGCTGAGGGCCCGGTAGGTATTCCAGACTCATATTGAGGACTCGGGAGCATTCCAGATACGATATGAGGGCCCGTTAGGCATTCCAGACTCGTATAGAGGGCTCGATGGCATCCCGGATATGAGCTGAGGGCCCGTTAGGCATTCCAGACTCGTACTGAGGGCCCAGGGGTAGTCCAGCTTGTAAAGCTGTAGACCCAGTATTTGCTGTTCTATTTTATTGATATGATATGCTAATGTTGATATTGCTATGTGGACTATATGTGTATCGGTATTTTGGGGGTAACTCACTAAGCTTTCGGGCTTACAGTTTCAGCTTATTGTTTCAGGTACATCTGAGGATCACGGCAAGGCGAAGGCATGATCGTACAACTCCTCCTATTATGTTTATGTTTCTGGGAAAACTCTGATAATTAATATTTTGAAAATAAAGTTGTAATGTTTTGATGAACTTGGTATGTTTAAAAAGTTTAAATTGGTTTGAAATTTTAGATGTTACACCAGTTAATCTCCAAAGCATCCATTAACGCATCCCGAACTCGCATAATCCTCTATGTGCTCCCAATTACCCTGAAAAATCATAACAAAAGTGAGCAGTACTGGCGTTCTACAAAATAATCACGAAACACGAAATACATGAGAATAATATGGAGTTAGTTAGATTTTTATAACGAAATAAACAAGGAATTTGTGTTAAAAGATGCATATAAAATGCATCTAACAGTCATCGTGGATCGATTGACCAATAACGCGCATTTCGTCCCGATTCAAGAGAGCATCTCTGCGGAAAAGTTGGCCGAGGTATACATCAGGGAGGTTGTGGCATGACATGGGGTGCCGGTTTTTGTGGTTTCAGACAGGGATGTCAGGTTTACTTCCAGATTTTGGAAGAGGTTCCATGACGAGTTGGGTACTCATTTGCATTTCAGCATGGCCTTCCATCCGCAGAGTGACAGTCAGAGCGAGCAGACCATTCAGACTCTAGAGGATATGTTACGGGCGTGTGTTTTGGACTTTGATGGGAGTTGGGATACATATCTTCCGTTGGCAAAATTTTCGTATAAGAACAGTTATCACGACTGCATTGATCGGCCTCTTTTTGAGATGCTTTACGGGAGTAAATGCAGAACCCCGATATGTTAGGGTGAGGTCCGTCAACGAGTCATGGGGAGTACCGAAGTGGTACTCAAGACTACAGAGTAGATCCAATAGGTTTGGTGTAGACTCTAGACAACTCAGAGTTGGTAGAAGAGTGATATGTTTTGAGCAGAACATCATTCCTGTGGTGTACATGCAACCCTAATGCTTCAGATCTAGGTTTTCCTCAAGTTATACATGCAAAAAATCTTTAAAGCATAAACCCTAGATCAAGCATACTATAATCGAAATTAACATATGAATAGGGTTAGGAATATTACCTTGATTTTTATGTAGCAATAACAATCACAAACCTTCTTGATCTTGAATTCTGAAAGCCTAGTGCCCCAAGTGTTGCACCTCTAATGGAGTCACAAACACTACTAGCAATAAGGATGATCAAGAGATAGAGGAGAAGGCACAAAACTCGTCCTAAGGTTCTCTTAAAAGGTTAGGGGCAATTTTGGTGGCCTAAAGGGTTCCTTTTATAGTTAGGATTCAAGGGTTATCAACTTGGAAACCCTAATCCAGTTGCTTAGTCATATAGAATTCGTCCACCGCTTCCTTATGGATCCGAACCCAACTTTGTAACTATCTTATAATTACAATACCGGTCCCCTTTATTTAATTAATATCTTTTGAGCACAAAATTAATTCTAAATTAATTCTTGATCAATATTAATTAAATAATATGATTTCTCTTTTAATATATTATTCACATAAAATATTAATAAATCATAATTAATCCTCTTTCTCCTTAATTCATCCTATCAGTTGCTATGGTGAAGGCAGACCAAAAGGACCATGCTCATAATCGGGATAAGTACATACCAAAATGGTTATGGGCTTAGACACCTAATCCAACAGTCTCTCACTTGGATAAGTGTAATAACTATTTTGCAAGTACGACTTCAAAACTTGATTAGCAATCGTAGCTTTCAAAAGCCGCTATCAAACTCTGATCTACTCGGTAACACATCCTTTATATAAGGGATCATATATTCCTCTATTCTAGAAATCGTATAGACATTAGACATGGATTATAATCATTCTCTCCGTCTATGTGTTGTTTCCCGATTTCCAATTTATGACGACTGACAACAGACTACAATTGAACACATCAATTTAGTCCAGGTTGGCCAAGCGCTTAGGGTGTCATCACTAAATCATCGAGGGGCCCACATATATCAATTTTATCCCACAATGGGTAAAAGGAACGGATAAACTTTGACTCATATGCTTGCTCTATTTACTCATCAAATCACACACAATAATATGTTTTATAACACCAAGTTACTGGTGCGTTTACATATTATCAATGTGTAACCGACTTGTAAACTGCAACTATATGTCTCTGTTTCAAGAATATAAGATATTATCGTCTCACTAATCACTCGTGATAAAATCCATGAAGTGATTCAAGTGAGCGTGGGTTTAATCCAATGCTCAAATCTTATTTCAGGAGCACTCATGAACACTGCAACTTACTTTTGCTATGTCTAAACTCTTTAGACAATCTACAGTCGGATTCATGAGAGTCTTACCTCATTACCTACTTCCAAAGTATGATCAACTGTGGATGGATTAAATAATCTCATTATTCGGGAACTCAAAACATGCGAACTGAAACACAAGAATAATCAATTCCAAGATGGCCTCAAACTTGTGAGTATAAATAAAACACCTTTTATTTAGTCACCATATTGATTACACATCATTCATTGTATAATGTTTCAGATAATCAACTTACTACTTGAATTATAAACAATAGCTATCCCATGATCCAAGCATGCATACTATGTTAACATATAGTCCTTACTTTGTGAAATAGATCAATTGAATACATTTCCAATAACACTCATTTCATAATTCCTTAATCCCTATCATAAGTGTAAGAATACCAAATTCTTGCCACTATCATAACACCAAAGTCACAAAGACTTTGTCAATGAAATTACAAAGCGCTCTTATTGGAGATTGCTACAAGACAACTCCATAAACATGAAGTCTCACATCCAAAGTACATTCCTTTGAACATCCTTCTTGCATAAAAGTTTCTAATCTACATAGATTCTTAATATCCAACTCCCATTATGGAAACATTTCCATATGACAACACATTCTAAATAGAATCCTATCTATTCATAATAATGTAAATATGTTCCATTCATTACTCTACTTCCAACTGCCTACAAGTGACCAATCCTTGGTGAACCCTAGATTGTCCTTGACAGTTGTTTAATTATTTTAGTTATATTCGGTTCTGATCCTTTTTTTCTCTTAATGCCCTAGGCATTTGGAAAATCAGAACGGTCAAATATTACAACATATGTTATCGATCGTATACCCGAAGTTACTATATTGCGAAATGTGACATCATTTATGGGCCTATAGGTTAATGGACTTGACCAATTAGGGTTTTAGGTCTGATACCTTAAATATAAATAGGGATGTATGCTAAGTCATTTGATGTGTCTTAAAATTATAGAGTGTTAGGCGAATATCTGGGAAATTATACTTGTAACCTCTGCTTGAGAACTCTAAAATAAAGAATATTCCTCTCCTTCCCATGCACGTAGGTCACTTTACCAAACCAGGTAAATACCGTGTCTTGTGTGCTTTTGGTTTGCTAGTTATCCACTTTGATTCTTAACATGTACTTTTTGTTTTAAAAATGATGTTTCGTGTTTATGCAAGATTGTTCAAGGGGTCAAAATCTTATTTAGGAACTCTCTAAATCCTTGTATGAGCTATATAAAGAAGTGAAATAAAAATGTTATTTTCTAATAGATTAAATGAATTTGATAAATCCAAATGAAATTTGGTTTTAAAGTATATGGATAAAAAAATAGTTTCATGATTTTTTTAATCGTATCCATATCCATGGGTCAAATATAACCGCTTCATATATCTTTAAAAAGTTTGAATTAAATGTGCCATTCTAGTTAAGATGACCCGATTGACCGGCCAAAAAGATACCCATTTTTTTTTACTATATAGTAAAATAAACTAAACATAAGATAATAAAATTAAAAATCTACATAATACCATGCCTTGTTACTTGTTAGGATTAGAGGTGCATATAAATTGGATATTATTCGATCCCGGATTTATATTAAATTAAAACTTGGAGATGTCGGATTCAGATATGATCGTAACTGGTTGTGAATGTAGGATCCTTTGTATCTGGTATTGGATTGGTTTGAAACCAGTTTGAATATGGCCAAAAAATCCTATTTTTCGTCACTTTTCGACACATGATTTCAAGTTTAACAAAAAATTCGTTATTGATATTAGAAAAGGGTAATAATGTGTTTTTCAGCATTCTGGGATGGTTTATAACTTTATATGGTAAAAAAACATTTTTGTTTTAAAAACTTTGTCTCCGTGCAAGATCAAAGGGTCAAAATCTTATTTAGTAACCCTCTAAGACGGCTAGGTATGAGCAACGTGTATTCACGTTAATCCGACGTGGAGGCCAAATAATGCGGTTATAACGCGAGAAACACCGCGCCCACCCGGCGTTATTTGGTGTTATGGTAGCATACGTTATCGTGGTGACGGGAGGAAACGGCTGATTCTATTGATGCGTTTAAAAATCCGGCCGTTTGCAAACGGTCACAAACATAAAAAAAATCTCTATTAATATAAATACACCAGATTTATCTTCATTTTATTTTCCAAACCAAACAAATCCTTTCAACATATACATCCTTTCAATTTCATTTTTTTCTATTTACTGTTAAAAAATGGAACCTTTTGATCCGTTCCATCCATACAATCATAATATCGATGAGGATGATATGTTCGTGGGTATGATGTATCAATATGTTACCAACATGATACCGTCAGAGCCAGCTCCACTACTGACCAGACGTGCGACGTTGAACAAAGATCGTGAAGAGGGGCATAGACGTCTGGTACACGATTATTCTGCGGATAATTGTATCTACCAACCAAATGATTTCAAAAGAAGGTTTCACTTGCGGAAAAATGTATTTCAGCGAATAGCTAATGCAATGGAAAGCAGGTGATGTAATTACAATTATTTTCTAAATTAGTATATTTTTTCTTTAGAAAGTATTTGGAAATTTTATTATATGTTTTTTAGATTAATAAAAAGTTGTTTGAAAATTTTATTATATGTTTTTTAGTTTAATAAAAAGTTGTTTGAAAAATTTATTATATGTTTTTTAGATTAATAAAAAATTGTTTGAAAATTTTATTATATGTTTTTTAGATTATTAAATAGTTGTTTGAAAATTTTATTATATGTTTTTTAGATTATTAAAAAGTTAGTTTGAAAATTTTATTATATGTTTAGGTATGAATATTTCCAACTGAGGTACAATGCGAGAGGTAAACGAAGTTTTACATGGTTGCAAAAATGTGTTGCTGCAATCAAACTTATGGCTTTGGGGGAATCGCCCGATTCTATTGATGACTATATGAAAATGTCAAAGCGAACTGCATGAGAAAGTCTGTATAGATTGGCAAGAGGTGTTATCGAAACCTTTGGTGAAAAATACTTGCGCAAACCTTCATTGAATGACATACAACAATTATATGCGGTGCATGAAGAACGTCATGATTTTCCGGGAATGCTTGGAAGCATTGATTGCACAAAGTGGATATGGAAAAATTGTCCTGTGGCGTGGAAAGGTCAATACACAAGTGGTCATCTTGGATCGCCTTCGTTAGTGTTAGAGGCGGTTGCATCACAAGACTTATGAATTTGGCATGCTTTTTTTGGAGTTGCGGGTTCGAACAATGACGTAAACGTTCTTGATCAGTCACCAATATTTCAGGACCTTTTGACAGGAAATGCACCAGATGCTCCTTTCACAGTAAATGGCCATGAGTATAAGTTCGGGTATTACCTCACGGATGGAATATATCCAGCATATTCCACGTTTGTGAAGGCGTTTCGACACCCGATAGAACCAAGAGATAATGTTTTCAAGAAAAGAAAAGAAGGAGCACGTAAGGACGTGGAACGTGCTTTCGGAGTTCTGAAAGCAAAATGACACATAGTTAAACATGCGGCACGAGCATATGAGTTGGACACACTACGAGATATTATGTATGCATGTATAATTATGCATAACATGGTGATCGAAGATAAAGGAAGAAACATGGCGGAGTATTCACCTACGGAACCTGGACACATTCAATTTCAACTAGGGACAACAGAATACTTATATAGAGTCGTTGATATTCAAGATCAACGAAAACACAAACAACTTTGAGAAGACTTGACATATCATATCTATGATGACAGTGAAATTGAGTAATTTAGATCGAAAATGTAATTTGTTTCGTCTTTTTTATGTTTGTAAATGTGTTTTTATCCTTAGTTGTAATTTTTTAATGTTGTTTTTAATTTAGGATTTATATTTTTATCGTTTTTTTAATTATATTATGATATAAATAAAAAAATAAATAAATTCGAAAATATAGAAAGTAAAAACGTTAAAAAAAATTAAAAAATAAATAGAAAATAAGTGCTGTTATTACATGTTATTTGGTGTTGCCCATTTCCACATTTGGTGTTATAACATCAATTTATGACTAAGATAATGATGTGACACCTTTTAGATGTGGTAACATGTAATAACATGTTGCCCACACCTAGCAGCCTAAATCTTTATATGAACTATATAAAAAAGTGTCATATAAAAACAATATTTTCTCATAGATTAAATGAATTTGATAAATCTAGATGAAATTTGGTTTTATGGTATCCAGATAAAAATATATGGTTTCATGTTTTTTTAATGGTATCCATATCCACCACGTCGGATATAACCGCTTCGTATACCTTTAAAAAGTTTGGATTGAATGTGGCATCCTAGTTAGGATCTATACCAATCAAACCTAGATCGGTCCGTATTTTGAAACCCCAAACTCAATTGTAAGTTTTGCATGATTAGGTCAACCTCACAAGTGGTCAAACCGGCTTTTCAAAGAATGTCATCAGGTCTTGTAAACTAAAGTCTTAGATAACTAAAATAACCAATCGATTCTATCTTCACCTAATCTTTCATTATACTAATACATACTTCAGTTTGATTAGAATAAGTCAACTAGACAAATTTCCGGAAGCCAAGTCAACAAACATTTCATATACAACAAAACAAAGTCAACAACTCCATCTTTATCTACCAAATCAGCACCACCATAACAGGCGATTCAATATAAAGTGTTGTCACTTTTTTTTACATAATTCAATCTAAGCTATATATGAACTTTTTAAGTTAATGTAAAAAGAACGATGTAATATAGTAGACAAATATGAGTTTCCACATTTAATCTAAACTTATTAAAAAAGTGTCCTCATTTATCCTCTCAAATTTTCTCAAGTATGGTGTCATTTCTCAAATTTTTTATGGAGAAAAAAGCCATCGCCCAAGTCTTCAACTAACACCATTTGAATAATGCATGAATGAAAACTTCAAAGAAACTTAGAACAATAAACAATTTGGGATGGTTTCATACTCCCCCCTCCCATATCTTTCTATAAATATATGGTTTTACTAGGCCAAATCTCATAACCAATTATAAGTACTTTCTTGGAAAATAACTAGTTTTCTCAAGAAAAGGTGATGACTAAGGTGGCGACTATGAGAGGAACACTAATGGGGTTTGTTGCTATTGCAATGCTCTTGGAGTTGGCGATGGCGGTGGATCACACTGTTGGAGCTCCGAGTGGAGGGTGGGACGTGTCTACTGATATGCAAACGTGGGCTACATCCCAAACGTTTGTAGTAGGAGACAATTTAGGTAACAAATTCAAGTCTATATAACATCATTTACGTTTAGTGTGTGTTTATGTATGTGTGTGTGTTTTTTTTTTCTTTTGACTTAGTAGAGATTTAAGCTTGTAAGCTATACATGAAAGTTTCTTTTGATTTTATAACAAAAGAAAAAAAAACATCTAATAGAAAAAGTCCGAGACATGAGGCGATAAATCTTTTTGACTTTTTGAATAGACATGACTCATCTATCTTTCGGTTTCATTTCCCCATATATGCTATCATTTTGTGAAATATGTTTTGAAAATAAAAAAGAAACGATGCTTTATATGATTTATTTTTATTTTTATTTTTAATGGCATTTCTTTTGTACATAACCAGACTCATGGGACATGAGAGATGGTATATGATAATATGAATTAAACTTCATGGTATGCACATGCATACACTAATATAGGTAGCCACAGTAGGCTAGCCTCGGGGCCGACTCAAGCCGATTTGAGGCCCCAGACAAAATAAAAAAAATAAGACCTTTTTTGTCTCTACCTGTGACGACTTAATACCAAAAGTTTTTTTTTTTTTTTTTTTTTTTTTTATTTCTAAAATAATATAAATTGATACATAAAAACGGGCCTCGAAAATTTGGAGGCCTTGAGCCATCGCCCATGCTGCCCTACCTTCTGATACGACCCTTGTTAGCCCATGTCAGCATTCTAACGGTGGTCTTTGGCTATTGCAGTTTTCCAATATGGACCTTCTCACGATGTGCTTGAAGTGTCTAAGGCGGACTATGATTCTTGTTCATCGTCAAGTCCTATTTCCACCGCCATTACTAGCCCTACCACAATCCCACTTACAACGACCGTAAGCCGCTACTTTATCTGTGGTAGAAGTAATCATTGTAGCCAAGGAATGAAGGTTGAGGTCACAACGGTGGCAGGAGCGCCGACACCACCACAAACCACCCCTCCTTCCACCCCAACCACGCCATCAAATGCACCCCCGAGTGATTCAACACCACCACCACAGACCATAAACCCTCCCGCTCCCTCATCAGCTATCACTGTAAAGATGACCGTTGGTTCTTTACTTGGATTTGGATTCTTCGTGATGATGGTATTATCCCTCTAAGACTTTTTAGAAAATGCATTTGAGACCTTTTGGTTGTGTTTTGTTCATTCTATAGTCTATGCTAGATCTTGTTGTTGTTGTTTGATCTATTATAGCAATATACTTACATTTATTTGTGTATTATAACATTTTTTTTTGTTACAAGATTGTATTTTCCTTTTATTTTCATGTTAAGCATACCCTATCCCTTTTAAGAATTCCTAGAAAATGCATTTGAGCCCTTCTTGTTGGTGTTTTTTTTTTTTTTTTTTTTTTTTTTTTTTTTTATAGTTTTTGTCTATTACAACTTTGTATTTTTGTTTTTTCTTTCTTGTCAAGGCAATGAACTTTGAAAAGTCTACTTTAGTATAACATTATAATTTCATCTTTTTCTTTTTAAAACACATATATTTTGAAAATTATATATAGCAATGAAATCATATTGGATTTGGATGATGTTACTATAACTTACTAGTCTTCTCAATCTACAATATTGTAATAGGAATAAATGATTTGAAAAAAAATGTAAGTGAGAATCTGTAATAAACAAATCAATGAAAGTAGGTTGTTATTTAAAACTGTTAACCCTTTGTTACATAACCATGTATGCTTCGTTCATCAAAGTTTATGTTACCATCCCTTTAAGAATTTCTAGAAAACATATCTAAGCCTTTTCGTTTATGTTCAATCTAGAGTTTTCTACACTAGATATTCCTTTCATTTTTTGATATACAATTTGTAATAGGGCTAAATCAAACGTTTATGTTCATTCTATAGTTTTCTACACTAGATATTGCTTTCATTTTTTGATATACAATTTGTAATAGGGCTAAATCAAGCAACGTACATTCATTTATCTGTTTATTATAACATCTTAATTTCATTACTTTTGTAACATAGGACTTTTATTTTATCTTTTCTTGTTATGGCTGTCTTTTGAAAAAATTCTACCCACCTAAATAATTGCGCTTTTATTTTTTTCCTTTCTCATTAAAACATTAATACTTTAAAAAATCTACCCAATTATATGTATTTGGATGAGATTAATATAATGTGTTTGACTTTCTATCCAAAATGTTGTAACAGGAAGAAAGGAAATAAATTAAATCAAAGAAACCATTTTAAATATAACCAACGAAGGACGATAAATTAATTCAAAGAAACCATAGAAACCATTTTAAATATAACTAACCAAGGACGATTCTTTAGCTGAAATTTATATTCTTTAAAACAATAAAGAATACATATTCATATTCCATAGTCACAGTTATGATTTTATTTCCCAAATCAAACAGTAATTTAGATATATATATTACATCAAGATAGCAAGAAAGGCGAATTCTATCGCCAATTCGTACACATTCTTCCTTCACAAACCTTTTCAAACCACACAAAAATTCAAGAACAATAACAAAGTGTATCATCATCATCATCATCATTTTATAATACATAATCAAGATGGAAGAAAAAAAAACAAACCAGAAAGGTCAGATAAATTACGCGACTGGAGGTCGAAGGACGTGATCCTGTGAGGTGTCGACCACCGAAGATGGCATGAACTGCCACATGCCAACACTAGGGTAACCGACAAACGGCATCAATTTGTTTCCGGAAGCTTGTCCTTGGGCGGCAAATGCCGCCCGCATGGCGGTGTGATGTGTCAGATAGCCGCCAGGTTGACCGCTCATGGATTTGACTCGTTGTTCGAGCTTCTCTTTATCCGCTTTTAGCCTCTGCTTTTCATCACGGAGTTCGTTCTTCTCAGCCTAATTAATCATTTAAAACAAATTCAAAATAAGTCATTTAAGAATCACAAGTAAGAATCAGTTATACTGTGTTTGGAGTGTATTGGATTGGGACAGACGTCGATGAGACAATTTTTTGTCCTATCCAAAAAGATGGAACAAGGTGGGACATGGACCGGCTCTCGATCTCTCGTCTGTGCAAAAAGACATAAATGCCCTCCTCATCCTCATCCTTAAAAATAGCCCTAGAAAGCTTGTCCCGTGTATCAAACACAACACAGGCTATGCCTGTGTTTGTTCCATCGGACTGGACAAGTTTTCTAGGAATATTTTCAATGATGATGATGATGAAAAGGGCGTTTACGTCTTTTTGCACAGACAAGAGATCGAGAGCGAGTCCACGTCCCACCTTGTTCCATCTTTTTGGATGGGACAAAAAATTGTCTCATCAACGTTTGTCCCAGTCCAATACAGACGAAACACCAAACACAGCACAACCTATTTTGTCTTGTCCTAAGGAAACAATACTTATAATTTATAAAGCACCTAAATAAGGGACCCACCTTTAATTCCTTAATTTTTTCCTGCAAATCAACATTTGACTCATTAAGCCTCTCCGTTTCATTTCGAAGCTGTGCTATCATTCGAATAGCATCGTTCAAGATTGCAGTCTTATCCGTTTTCGGTGGCCTTCCAGGTTCAAGAATCGAACCCAATTCCAAGAACCTTTTTTCAAATGATTTTTAGATTATAATATTACAAAATTCAAAATTATAACATGAAATTATAATATTTCAAATGATTTTTAAATTATACCTCTCATTCATCCTATCTCTACGCAATTTCTCACGTCCTGCTTTCGACCCATAAACATTGCTGCAAGATTCAGACTTTAACCTGCATAAAACGTTGTATGGATAAATGATGTTTAAAAAATATTTGAAAAAATGAAGCAAATTTGGAAGAAAATAAATGAGGGCAAATTTGTAAAAAGTTGGAAGTTATGTGTTGAGTTGTTTTTTTTTCTACATTAAGTAAAAAGGAATATATACCGTTTGCGTGATGCTGTTCCTTTAAAGCCTTCAAAATCGATAAATGAGCTTTCAATCTCAACACTGTAGAAACAACCAATAGCAATCAATTTATGAACTTCAAACTAAATAATAATTGAAATCCAATTTCATTTTCATCAATTTACAAATCCTCTATCTTTTTACTTTAATTTAGTCAGGTATGTTATATTCGAGTGTTTCTTTTGATTTAATACAGAAAGATTGACTTGACAATTTCCACAACTTTTTTTGAAACATCATTCATAAATTTCAACTTTTTATATGACTTTGTGAAGTAAATTGCAAGAAAATTTCGTTATCATGTTAAGTTATGTTGATGATAGAAACTTCAGTCGCGCAAAAGGACCAGATTGTGACACCTGATGAACAAAAGAACCATCACAGGATTCAATTCTCCTATTTCAAAGTGATGTCTAAATCATATTATGTCGTTTAGTATAAAAAAATTCAAAAATGTTTAGAGTTTTTGCTAAAAATAATATCTACCTTGATTCATACACTCTAATTTGACCCTAATTCGTGTAACAACTAGTGTGAAATCATGAAATATTTACTCAAAAAAAACACACACACGACTAACCTTACAGCAGGTACTGATGCTGAGCAGGTGATGGCCGTCGAAGGCCAAGTAAAACCAACGGCCGACGGTGGCGGAGCGGTGAAGTCAGCGGCGGAGATATCATCCATCAATCCATAATCGAAAAGCCAGTTAGGGTTTTCCTCAACTTGATCAATTTCCATGGTATGAGGAATCGATTGGTAATGTGATTTGGGAACGAATCAAAATGAAAGAAAAGGGGATGGAAATTATTGATTGGATAGGGGAATATGTTGATGATGGATGAACAGTAGAACAACGCAATTTTGTCATTATCAAAGTAAACGGTTTGTATGTGACGTATTGTGATAGCTGCTCGTAGCAGGAGAAACGAGGGAGACATGTCCTTTTAAAAATGGTTGTTTGAGAGTATGCCAATTAGCTCATTAGCTGCGTCATTGCTCCAAGGGCAAAGATATAACAATAAAATATAGGACATGTCTCAAATTGTTTGAGAGTATGCCATAAAATATAGGACAAATGCCAAGAAAAGCCTTGGATAAGTATTGACTAATTCTCCTATCATCTACCACCAATTTATGCATTTGTAACAAGAATCTAAGACAGTGCAACAATACACTGTTTAATTCCTAAAAAACACGATTTACAAAACATCATGTTGATGTTGAAGCAAGAAAGAAAGATAGATATTAGATATACGTGGGGTTTGAAAACTCCAATTTGCGAGTTCATTAACCTGTTCGGATTTACTACTTTTCATCAAGTAGGTGAAGTGATAAAGGATCGGGAGTAGAACTAAAGCGTCAAGAGCGGAGGAGAGTTCGAAACGTAACCCTGCTTGTTTTAATTGCACGTAAGGTGGTTATATCCTTCCAAACTGTCCGGAGATGAAAATAGGGTTCAAACAGGAAAAACACGAACGGGTCGAGACCTTTGTAGAGGATAAAAAGAACGATAGTGGCAAAGTGAAAGGCGTGCGTGTTTTAGATGACGATGGATGAAGCGAAAGAGAAACCTGTTGTGGTGTTAGATACATCTACCTTGAACTCATTCTTGATACATGTATTATTTGATTCGGGTGCAACATTTTCTTTTGTGTTAGTTTCACTTGCTACTCAACTAGCTACGGATCTAACCCCGATGAGCCAATCTATTGCTGTAGAATTAGCCAATTAAAATCATGTGTTAATCAGAGAGCATTTTCGTGAGTGTCGGTTAGAGATCAATGAGACATTTCTCTTATCGATTTAAAATCGATTCCTACCAGAGAGTTTGATGTGATAGTAGGCATAGATTGATTGAGAGCTAATAAAACACAAATAATTTGTAGCTCGATGTAATTAAAGCACCAGATGAATATCATATTACCGTACGAAGTGAACAATGTAATGAAAGAATTTCGGTGATCTCTTTCGAAAAAGCTTGAAATAATATTCAAAAATGCGAGATATTGAATGTTGATTATGTGTCACATCTGGAGTCGAAGAAACGAGTCATAACCGAAGTGGAAGTCATAAGAGAATACCCAAATGTGTTTCTTGAAAAAATATTGGGAGTATCACATGACAGGCAGATAGAATTTGTTACCGATTTGGTGTCGGGAGTGAATCCTATGGCTTGTTCACCTTACTGATTAGCACCATTGAAAATGAAGAATTGATGAACCAGTTGCATTTAGTTATTAAATCGCGGTTTTGTATGACCCAATTCGTCTTCGTGGGGTGCGCATATTTTGCTCATGAAAAAGAAAGACGGGTCGATACATATATGTAATGAGTATATGTATCGAGAGTTGAATAAAAGTATGATAAAGAATCAATATCCTTTGTCGAAAATCAATGATTTGTTCGACCAACTTCAAAAAGTGTCATTCTTTTTTAAAATTGATCAGAGCCTTAGAGGTCTGAATACCATCAGCTAAAACTGAAAATGTGAGAGTTCGACATTTTGAAAACAACCTTCTGTACTCGTTACGACCATTATGATTTTTTATTGATGTTGTTTGGATTGACAAATGTTCGCGACCTTTATGAATTTGTTGAATAGAGTATGTCTTCCATTTTTGGATAAGTTTGTCATTGTATTCATCGATGATATCCTTATCTATTTGAAAAGTTTAGACGAACATCGAATTTATTTACAATAAGTTTTGGAACTTATTTGAAAGGAGAAATTGTATGCCAATCTTTCAAAATGTGAGTTTTGATGATATAAGTCCAGTTTCTCGGAAATGTTATTCACGAGGAAGGTGCTAAAGTCCATCTCGCAAAAATCGAAGTAGTAATGCAATGGGAACCGCCGAAAATCCCTCAGAGATACATAGTTTTTCAAAGTTGGCTGGTCATTATTGTTGACTTCTAGATAATTTTTCCAATACAACGGCACCAATCAAGTTGACACCAAAGACTGAGAAATTTGATTGGTCGATGGCATAAGAATCTGCTTTCCAGCGTCTTAAATATGCTCTATGTGAATCTATGGTATTAGCTTTGCTACAAGGCGGAGACAACTTTGCCGTCTATATTGATGCTTCATGAGTTTGTCTTGGGTGAAAGGCCGAGTAACTGCTTTCACATCATGATAGTTAATAACGGTGGAGCAGGCGTATCCAATTGACGACTTAGATCTTGTTGTGATGGTATTTCCACTAAAAATCTAGATACATTATCTTTGTTGGAAAGTGTGTCTAAGATCATTAACTATTGGTAATATTCCTAATAATAATAGGGTCCTTTTGGTTTACCCTCAAGACTCAAATTAAGTAAAATAAATAAAGAATGAATTAGTTTATTAATCATTATGGTTTAATAATTAATATGAAAATAAATGGAAGACATTTTGGGAATTAATTAATAGTTTAATTAAATAAGGGGTTGAATATTAATTAGTCAATAGTTGATTAATCATGAATATTCCAAAAGCCTTATGGGATAGAGATGGGCGAAATCTCCCTCTTGGATAAGAGAGAGTTTCAAAATCTTCTCCATCCCACATGGGTTGGAGTACAAAACCTAGGAAGGGATCCAATGCTATAAATATGGGCTTAAAGATTTCATTATAGCTTGCCCATTGGCTTGAAGTTTTCATCACCTTCTCCCTCCCTTCTAGTGGACGAACTCTTCTATAGGTTGACCCCCTCCTAGTTATTTTTTATTCTACTCTTTTGAGTTCATTGGGTGTAAACCAAGCGAGTGATTATGGTTTGGATCCTCTCATCCAAACAAGTTGGCACACACAAGGACGTAAGCTAGAATGTTATTGGCTGCAAGAGAGTGGTTCTTCTGAAGACTCTGAAGAAGAAGATTAGTTTTTGATGGGTTTTGTGCAAAACAAACAATCCCTATGTGTGCATGCAACACTAATTCTTGGATCTATGTTTTCTCTAATTGAACATAAAGTATTGAACACAAAAGGAAAAACCCTAGGAGGCATCTAGTATTTTTGAAATTCACAACAAGAGATAGTAAACTAATCTTTGAATGTTATGTAGCAATAACAAACAATTCCTTGTTGTTATAGAAGCTTGAGAACTAGTGGCACAAGTGTAACACCTCTAATGGCTCACAAACACATTTAAAAAGAGGATCGTATATGAGAGAGGAGGAGAAAGCTTCAAATTATGGATATCCTTCTCAAGGTTGGAGAGTGGAAAAAATCTAGAGGGGGTGCAGCTCCTTATATAGTTGAGGTAGCTAAGAGCCAAAGTTAGGGTTTGCTAGAGGAAACCCTAATTCCTTAGCTTAAGGCTTAAGCAGCCCATGGACTCCCCATCCAAGGCCTTGGACAAAAATTATAGGGCCTCCCTATAAATTTTCGGCCAACCCTTCTAGGGTGGTCCAAGAGCCAAAATACACAACTATCAATAAAGTGCTAAATAGCTCCTGCACTTTTAATTAGTTCCTTTAACCCCAAAATTAATTCCAAATTAATTTATGATTAAATATTAATTAAATAATATTACTTCTAATTAATATTTTATTTCCTTAATACATTAATAAATCATTCATTCAATTTATTAATCAAATAATAAATTATTCCTCTTTCTCAATGGGTGATCCTGTCTAGTTTCTAGTATGAAGGCAACCCAAAATGACTGCGTTACTATCAATTCAACTACATACCAATTATAGTAATGGACTTAGACACCAAATCCAACAGTCTCCCACTTTGATAAGTCTAATTAACTTCAAAAATTGACTAGCAAATTGTAGCTCTCAAAGCCGCTATTGAACTTTGACCTAGTTAATTATGTGTCCTAAGATAAGTGATCATGTAATCCTACATTTTGTAAGATATCATGTGGAAAAATGACATGGAACAGAATCATTCTCATTGTCCAACAAATTGTTTCCCGATTTCTAATTTGTAATGACAAAGAACTACTAATCGAACACATCAATTTAGTCCTGGACGGGCCTGACACAATAAGTCAATACCAAATCATCGAGGGGCCCAAGATATCACATTTCCCGTTAGGGAAAAATGAATAGATAAATATTGACTTATATGTTTGTACAGTTTACTCATAAAATCACACACAACAATACATTTTATAACATCAAGTTACTGATGTGTTTACGCATTAACAATGCACAACCAACTCATACACAACAACTCATATATCTCCGTTTAAAGATTATACGATATTATCGTCTCAGAATTACACGTGATAATTCCATGAAGAATTTCTCTGAACGTGGGTTAATCCAATAATCAAATTCTCCATTTCAAAAGTAGTCATGAATACTGCTGTAAACCATTGTTATGTCTAACCCTTTAAACAATCTACAATCTGATTCATGATAGTCTTAAATCATTACTTACTTCCAAAGTATGATTGACTGTGGATATTTTGAATAATCTAATTATTCGAGAAGTAAAACATTCAAATTAAAACACAACGATAAACAATTGAAAAAAGATAGTAAAAAAATACTCATAAATAAATCTCCATTATTTTATCATGAAATGCCAAATACATTTATTTGTTACAAGTTTCTAAAAATCTATCTAATCACTAACACAAATATCATCCTTCAGACCAATGTACCTCACATGATGAACATGCTTAACCCTACTTAGACCCTTTGTGTGGGGATCGACAGGATTCTCTTCAGATTATACCCTCTTTACGACGAGGTGTCCTTCTTCTACTCTATGTATGATAAAGTGGTATTTCCTATCGCTATGTCAAGATCCGCCATGATCTCTTGGTTCCTTTGTTAATGCAACTGCTCCTTTATTATCAAAAAAAATCTCCATCGGCTATTTTATTGCTAGCACAACTCCAAGATCTCCGATGAAGTTCTTCAACCATATAGCCTCCTTTGATGCTTCGCTTGCTGCAATGTACTACGATTCACAGGTAGAATTAGCCTCCGTTTCCTGCTTGGAACTTTTCTAAGTTACCGCTCCTCCATTAAGGGCAAACACCCAACCAGATTATGAACGGAAGTTGTCTCTGTCTGTCTGAAAACTAGCGTCACTATACCCAATAATTCTCAAGTCATCACTGCCACCAAGCACAAGGACCCAATCATTAGTCCTTCGCGGATACTTAAGAATGTTCTTGACCGCTATCCAATGAGCTCTACCTGGATTTCCCAGATATCGACTAACCATGCTGAAAGCAAAAGCCACATCAGGGAGATTACATATCATAGCATACATGATCGATCCAACGGTAAAGCATATGGAATTCGACTCATTTCTGCGATCTTTGCATTGGTACTCGGACTCTGAGTCTTACTCAGTTTGGTATTACTCTGGATAGGCAACTCTCCTTTCTTGGAATTCTCCATGCTAAAACAGTTTAGCACCTTATCCAAATATGTAATTTGACTAAGTCCAATTAGTCTTCTACTCCTTTCTCTTAAAATCCTTATTCCCAGAATATATGCAGCCTCACCCAAATCCTTCATAGTGAAACACTTTCCAAGCCAAGATTTAACTTCTTGAAAAGTTGGAATGTCGCTTCCTATAAGGAGTATTTCATCAACATACAATCCTAGGAAAGTGACTATACTCCCACTAGCTTTGACATATACACATGATTCATCATCACTTCTAGAGAAGCCAAACTCTTTAACTTTCTCATCAAAGCAAACATTCCATCTAAGAGAAGCTTGTTTCAATCCATAGATTGATTTCTCAAGATTACATACTCTATTGGGGTGCTTAGCATCCACAAAACCCTATGGCTGACTCATGTAAACATCCTGAGCCAACTTCCCATTAAGAAAAATTGTTTTGACATCCATCTGCCAAATTTCATAGTCATGAAACGCAGCTATGGCTAGCATTACCCTAATAGATTTACTCTTAGCCACTGGTAAGAAGGTCTTATCATAGTTAACCCCCGGGGTTTGAGTAAAGCCCTTCACAACCAGTCGAGCTCTGAAAGTGTGTACATTTCTATCCATGACAGTCTTCTTCTTGAAGATCCATTTACACCCAACTTTCTTACGACCTAAAACATTGTCAACCAAGTTCCAAAATTGGTTGTCATATATGGACTTGATCTCGTTGTCCACTGCCTCTTTTCATTTGGAAGACTCAGGGCCCGCCATGGCTTCCTTGTAGTTAGAAGGCTCATCTAAATTTACTACTGTACTATCACTGATAAATGTATCACCATTTGTAGTAATATGAAAACCATAAAACTCTTGTGTCATTCTAACTCTGTCGGAACGTCTAAGAGGTAACGACTCGTCAATAGGTTCAACCAGAATTCCTTCCTCAGGTTGAGTGCTAGTATCAGAGGTTCATTCATCATTTGACTCTTGAATTTCTTAATGATCAATAGTACTCCCACTGTCCTCTTTGAATATGAGCTCTCTCTCGCGAAAGACTCCCCTTCGTGCTACGAAGACCACATTTTCACTAAGTCTATAGAAAAAATATCCAAAGGACTTTTGTGAGTAATCGATAAAAATACATCTCTCACTTCGAGGTTCAAGCTTGTTGTGAGTCTCTCGTCCAACTAAAGCTTCACAACCCTAAACCTTGATACGTTCCAACAAGGGAACCTTCCCTCTCCACATCTCGTGAGGTGTTTTGGCAACCTTCTTTATCAGGACAAGATTAAGAATGTGGGTGACAGTCTCTAAGCCATATGCCCAAAATGAGATTGGAAGTGAAGCTTGAATCATCATGGAACAAACCATGCGCAACGAGGTCCGATTATGCCTCTCAGTCACACCATTAAGTTGTGGTGTCCTAGGAGGTGTTAATTGTGAAACTATTCAACATTCCTTGAGGTAGTCTTGGAACTCGATACTAAGATACTCACCACCTCTATCGGATCTAAACATCTTAATCTTCCTTCCCAATTGATTCTCGACTTCTTGTTTAAACTCTTTGAACTTTTCAAAGGTTTCTAACTTATGTTTGATTAAGTATATATAGCCATATCTACTATAATCGTCACTAAAATTCATATAGAATCGATTTACATCCCTTGTGGTCAAGGCTGTAGAACTCGTTACTCGGTACCTGTTCGGCCGACTACCGAGTAGCGAGTACCTGGGAGTACTCGGGGAGCACTCGGATTCGGTAATTCATGTAGAAATATTTTTAGGGAAATTATATATGTCAAAATCATAAGTTGATTGAAATATATAACAAAATTAGATACATGTGAATACACAAAAGCTAAAAAACCCATAATGGTCTCACTTCGTGAATAATTACTGAAAATTTAAGATATATATGTAGTAATAATCACATGTGTGTGTTAAGTAATAAATCATTAAGTATATTATACATATTAATCACCGCGTTGACCACGTTTTACAACACTACTCAATTCAGTAAGGGGCTAATCAGGGAGTACTCGGGATTCTATAACTCGCCTCGATAAAGGGCCGAGTAGCGAGTAGTCGGAGGAGTAATCGGCCAACTCGACGAGTTTTACAACACTGCTTGTGGTGGATCTGAAGGGCCCACACACATCGTTGTGTATGAGATCAAACAATCCTTCACCTCTTTCACAAGAACTAGTGAAAGGTTATTTTGTCACCTTTCCATGTAAACAAGACTCGCATGTATCATCTGACCTTAAGTAAAATGATTCCAACACTATATTATTTTGGAGTTGGGCAATGTGTTTCTTTTTGACATGTCTAAGACGACAATGCCACAAGCATGCTTTGTCTAAACCATTAGACGAATCAATCTATAAAACACTATTACCTAAATTGTCTACAACCATCACAGTTTCATACATGTCATCACAAGGTAAAGCTTCAAAATAGAATACACCATTTTTAAAAGAAGAATAGATCCATTCTTATTATTAAAAGTATATCTAAAACCTTGTCTATATAAACCATGAAGTTAAATAATGTTTCTCGTTAATTGTGACAAATAGAAACAATTATTCAAATCTAAACTTAACCTACTACTAAGCACTAAATTATAAAACCAATCTTGGTAACAAGTGACGATCTCCTATTGCCCATGATCAAGTTTGTCTTCCCTTGCTCCGCATCCTCACTTCTTCTTAATTCCCGCAATTCAGAGCAAATGTGAAAACCACATCTGGTATCAAGGCCCCAAAAATGATATTGTGATGATCTTTTAGATAAGATAGTGTAAATACCTGCCAAGGTTGGCTTCACGTTGCCATCCTTAATATCTTATAAGTACTTAGGGTAGCTATGTTTCCAATGCCCTTCTCATGCCAGTAAAAGCAAGTAGCCTCCTTAGGATCAGAGGCAGGGTAAGCTTCAGAATTGGACTTGCCTTTAGGTCCACTGCTAGATGACCCAACTTGGGACTTTCCCTTCCAGTTTTGTTTGGGAGGACCTTTCTGTTGGATAAGGTGTCTAGGTCCGTAACTATATTTGGTATGAACTTGACCCGACCCGGCGTGGTCCATTTGGATTGCACTTCACCAAACTATCTGTTTAGATATACTTTTGAGAATAAGATATTTGTGATGTATTAATATATTATAAGTTATAATATATTAATATGAAATCATATTATTTAATTAGTGTTGATCAAGAATTAATTTGGAATTAATTTAGTGATCAAAAGAGACTAATTAAATATGGATTCTTACATATATATGGATTGGGCAAAGATTTATTTAGGATGGGCTAAGAGTATATGGAACTCCATGGAGCTTTTAACCCATGGATCCTAAGTAAATGAAGAGTCATGGGTATTAGGGTTTACATGGATGTAACCCTAATCCTCCATACTATATAAAGGAGTCACTAGCTCTTGTAATGGCACTAGTGTGTGTGAGAACAAGTGTGGGTCGATTTCTAGAAGAGCACCATATTCTCTCAAGTTTCCAACTTGGTTTTGGTGATTTATGATTCCACTTGAGGAATTCACATTATTGGTGGTAGGCTCTAAAGAATCCAAGCAATCAACTACAAAGAAAAGGTATATTATTCTACTTAAATTTTTATATTACAAGTACCCCATAAGTCATAACATGCTAGCTAGGTTGAGAACTTTGGAAAAACAAATTTGCATGTATATTAGAGAAAACATAGATCCAATGTTTCAAAGGTTGCATGTATACCATAGGAGTGTTAGAACGCTCAAAACCCATAAGTGGTATCAGAGCCTAGGCTTGCTTTCTATATAATTGATGCAAAGTGTTTGAAAAACCGCAAAAATGTTCACTGTTCGTGTGAACTCGTCGAGTCCATGTGTAAATTCATCCTACTCGTCGAGTAGGATCATGCACTCGTCGAGTAGGAGGCCCTGTGCAGTTTTTCGTGTTTTGATGCTGGAAATGGGCTAGAATCATTACTTTAAACTATTTTAAACTTATAAAACCTGTTTTTGATGTGGTAATGATTATGTTAATCCATTTCCAATGGTTATTATCAATATTTCAATTTTATATGTGTTAATATGATTCTTGAAATTGTTGATATGAATGTTTATACTTATGAGTTTTAGAAAGATCATAGGAATTATTTGTAACTTGCTTGTTAGATTAATTCTTGATCTTAATGCCTATTGATGGTGTCCATCATTTGTCCTCAAGTTATGGATAGCCAAAAGTCACTTCTTTAAAAATGTTATTAAAGAATTATAAGTTACATAAAAATAAAGAGTCTTCATTTTAATGTACAATCAAACTCATAAGTTATGAAATGAAAAATATTGAATAGTTTCAAAATCTTGTCATCAAGTTTTGGAATTTGTAAAGTCTCACACATGAATACTTTAATTCCAAAATTGAACCTTAGAATTTTAAAAGTTTAAAGTTCAACCCTTATACTATTATTATATTAGAAGTTTAATTATATATATATATATATATATATATATATATATATATATATATATATATATATATATATATATATATATATATATGTATAAGAATAAGTCAGTCTTATTTTAGTAGGCCTCATTCACAAAGCTGGTCTATAAGGGGGTATAAGGTTACTACCTATAAAATGGCAGTTTAATGGGTGTCCACTCTCACCCACCGCTTCCTTGAATGGTGAAGGGTCGTTAGCTGAACGGGTAGGATAGGACCTTAATCCTCATTAAAAGTATAATGAAATCATAAAGTAACTAAACCATTATTAAATCCCAATCTTAGTTACTTTAGGAAATTGTGAAATAGGTGCTAACCCATGAAATTACACTTTGTATCTTACCAAGTCGTTAGTGGAGCGTGTGAGGTTAACCGTCACACTAATAAGGACTAGTAAGAGTGAAAAAGGGGAACTTAATGTTTATCATAGATCGGTGTAGTGCGTGTGGTTAACCAACACATCGATTAGGTGATAAAGTTAAGGGTACCAAGTCAATTTGCATGGTTATTCACACCTTGTTTGTGATCCTCGGCATCCCAGTCACAAACTTGAGGGGGGTACAATCGAGATTTAAACATGCCATTGAAAGCTCAATGTATCTCAAAAGATCTAGGAGTTTCAAATCCAATTAAAAATTAATAATTTATTCTGTTTTTCGTGGTGGAAATTGGTAAATCGTCATTTACCTACCTTCAAATATCTTATATCTTGGATTACGACATCCCTCTTCCAAGTTATGAAATAGTTTGTTGGGTCCTAGCCATAATATGTCATTTGGGTGATTTATTAAGGACTCTTTATCTAATTTAAACTTGTCCTTCTTTCTTTTTAGATGTCTTCCAACA
This sequence comes from Lactuca sativa, assembly GCF_002870075.4. NCBI lineage: Eukaryota > Viridiplantae > Streptophyta > Magnoliopsida > Asterales > Asteraceae > Lactuca > Lactuca sativa. The sequence continues at coordinate 217,960,102 of NC_056630.2, forward strand.
CCACTACTAGCTCAAACCCTACAGGCTCCTCTTCCCTAATGAAGTTGTGTGGGAAAGTCACTTTTGATGGTTCCAATTTCAATGAATGGGTTAGGAACATCAAAAGGTTTACTCGTTACGAGGGGATGGAGTATGTCCTTGACAGGGAACTGAAGGTTGTTAATGAGTCAACTGCTACTCCTGAGGAGATTGCTGAGTATACTACCCATGAGAAAGATGCCACTAAGGTGTCTTGCATCATGTTGGCCACAATGACAGCAGAACTCCAGAAATCGTATGAAGATTTCTACCCTTTTGAGATGCACCAGGATCTGATGGATAGGTACCATCAAAGTGCTCGTCAGGAGAGGTATGAAATCATTTCCTCCATGATAACAACTAGGATGAAGGAAGGGGAGTCCTTCACCGACCACTTGCAGAAAATGCAAAGGACCATGGACCGGTTATTGAAGCTTAATGTGGACTTTCCTGAGGACATGGCGAGTGACATCATTCTCCATTCCTTACCTCCAAGTTATGATCAGTTTCATATGACTTATCATATGAACAAGGAGGAGGTCACACTAAGTAAGTTTCAAGTACTTTTAAGGACCGCTGAAAGTGGCCTTAAAAGTAAATCAGTTGTTTCTCCTACACCTACTACATCCCCTGTTCTTCCAATTGGGCAGGGAAAGGGGAAGAAGAGGAAGACCCCTTCAAAGGGTACCAAGGGAAAGTCTCTTGATGGATCTTCTTCAAGTGGAACCAAGAAAGGTTCCATTTCTCCTTCTTCAGACCCAAAGGAAGCACAATGCTTCTACTGCCATGAAAAGGGGCACTGGAAGCGAAGCTGCCCCAAGTACTTGTAGGATGTTAGGGATGGGAAAGTAAAACCCACCCAAGCAGGTATTATACTATATTTTCTAATAACTCAGCGCATACTGATTCTTGGGTTCTTGATATAGTTTGTGGTATTCACATTTGTACTAATTTGCAGGGCCTAAGAAGAAGTGAAGAAGTGGAGCACGAGAAGATAAACTTAATCACGGGCAATATGAAAGCATCACCTGTTATCAAGATAGGAGTTTATTGTTTATTGCTTAGCAATGGGTTAACTTTAGATTTGAATAAATGTTGTTACTCGTCTGAAATGGCAAGAAATGTTATTTCCTTTCATAGTTTGTACAAGCAAGGATTCACATTTTCATTTGATAATAAAATTGGTGCTATTAATGCTTTTTATAATGATGTATTTTATTTTTTTTGCATTACCTTGTGATGGTGTATATGAAACTATGTCGATTGTAGACAACCTAGGAAATAATGTGTTACATATTGATTCTTCGATTAGCTTGGATAAAGCATCCTTGTGGCATTGTCATCTTGGACATGTTAACAAGAAGCCCATAGGGCAACTCCAAAAGACTGGAGTTTTGGAATTATTTGACCTAAAATCAGATGATAGTTGCGAGTCTTGTTTACTTGGAAAAATGGCAAAGTCACCCTTCACTGGTACTTGTAAGAGGGGTGAGGGTTTGTTGGACCTCATACACACATATGTGTGTGGACCCTTCAAAACCGCCACAAGGGATGCTAATTGCTACTATGTGACTTTTACTGATGATTATAGTAGATATGGTTATATCTACTTAATCATGCATAAGTAAGAAACCTTTGAAAAGTTCAAAGAGTTTAAGCAGGAAGTGGAGAATCAATTGGGCAGGAACATCAAGATGCTTCGATCTGATCGGGGCGGAGAGTATCTTAGTATCGAGTTCCTTGACTATCTTAAGGAATGTGGGATTGTCTCATAGTTGACACCTCCTAGGACACCACAACTGAATGGTGTGGCTGAGAAGCGCAATCGAAACTTGTTGGACATGGTTCGTTCCATGATGAGTCGAGCTTCTTTACCAATCTCGTTATGGGGGTATGCCTTAGAGACTACCTCCCATAACCTTAATCTAGTCCCTACTAAAAAGGTTGCCAAAACACCTCACGAGATGTGGACTGGGAAAGTTCCAAATTTAAACCACATCAAGATTTGGGGTTGCGAGGCTTTCGTGAGGCGCGAGACTCATGAAAAGCTCGAACCTCAAAGTGAGAGGTGTATTTTCACCGTCTATCCACATAAATCCTTTGGTTACCTCTTCTACAGACCCAGTGAGAATGTGGTCTTTGTAGCTAGGAGAGGAGTCTTTCGTGAGAGAGAATTTATAAGCCAAGGAAACAGTGGGAGGCAAATTGACCTTGAAGTGCTTCAAGATTCAAGTGCTGAAGGAACCTCAAATACTAGCGACCAACCTAAGGAGGAAACTCCTGTTGAGCCGATAGATGAGTCTATTCCTCCGAGGCGTTCCACTAGAGTTAGGAACACACCTGATTTTTATTATGGTTATCATATCACTACTGAAGGTGATACATTTATCAGTGATAGTACATTGATAAATTTATATGAACCTAATAACTACAGGGAATCCATGGCAGGCCCGAGTCTGCTAAATGGAAGGAGGCTATGGACAACGAGATTCAATCCATGTATGACAATCAAGTGTGGAACTTGGTTGACAATGTACCGGGTTGTAAGACAGTCGGGTGCAAGTGGATCTTTAAGAAGAAGACCGACATGGATGGGAAGGTACACACTTACAAAGCGCGACTAGTGGCGAAGGGCTTTACTCAAACTCCGGGAGTTGACTATGGTGAGACCTTCTCACTAGTAGCAAAGATTAAGTCTATTAGGGTTTTTCTAGCCATAGCTGCATTTCATAATTATGAAATATGGCAAATGGATGTCAAAACCGCTTTCCTTAATGGAAAGTTGGCTGAGGATGTCTACATGGCTCAGCCAGAGGGTTTTGTCAATGCAAAATACCCTAATAGAGTGTGTAAGCTTGAGAAATCCATTTATGGATTGAAATATGCATCTCGCAGATGGAATCTTTGCTTCGATGAGAAAGTCAAAGCTTTTGGCTTTTCGAGGAGCGAGGATGAGTCATGTGTATATGTTAGGGCTAGTGGGAGTATAGTTAGCTTTTTGGTATTGTATGTGGTTGACATACTACTCATAGGAAATAAATGACATCCAAACCTTGCAGGAGGTTAAGTCCTGGCTTGGGAAGTGTTTCGCTATGAAGGACATTGGAGAAGCTGCCTATATCCTAGGGATAAGGATACTGAGAGACATGGGTAAAAGACTAGCTGGGCTTAGTCAGAGTACCTACTTGGATAAGGTGTTGAAAAGGTTCAACATGCAGAATTCCAAGAAAGGGGACTTACCGATCCAACATAATGCCAAACTGAGCAAGACTTAGAGTCCGGGTACAGATGCTGAGATAGCAGAGATGAGTCGATTACCATATGCTTCCGCAGTGGGCTCTGTCATGTATGCTATGACTTGTACTCGCCTTGATGTGGCCTTTGCTTTGAGCATGGTCAGTAGATATCAAGGGAACCCTGGCAAGGCTCACTGGACTGCGGTAAAGAGCATTCTCAAGTATCTACAGAGGACTAAGGACTGGTTCCTTACACTCGGTAGCAGTGATGACTTGAGAGTGGTAGGGTATAGCGATGCTAGCTTTCAGACTGATAGGGATAATTTCCGCTCTCAGTTAGGCTGGGTCTTTACCCTAAATGGAGGAGCTATAACGTGGAAAAGTTCTAAGCAAGAGACAGTAGTTGATTCTACTTGTGAATCAGAGTACATAGCAGCAAGTGAAGCGGCGAAGGAGGCGATATGGCTGAAGAACTTCATCGGATACCTTAGAGTTGTACCAGCTATACAGGAGCCTATGGAAATTTTCTATGACAGCAATAGTGTGGTTGCCTTGGACAAGGAACCAAGGGATCATGGTAGATCCAGACACATTGACAGAAAATATCACATCATAAGACACAAGATAGAAGAAGTACTCCTCATGGCAAAGAGGGTATTGTCAGAAGAGAACCCTGCAGATCCCCTCACGAAGGGACTGACTAGGGTTAGGCTTTTTCAGTATGCAAGGAGCATCGGGCTGAGGGACGATATTAGTTTTAATAATTAGATATCTATTTCAGAAACTTGTAAAATGTAATTGACATTTGATGAGTAAATAAAATTTGTTGTTTATTTATGAGTAAAGTGTTACTATCCTATGTAAATCGTTTACTATTGTTTCAATTTTGCATGATTTTACTTCCCGAATAATTATATTATTCAAACTCTCCACAGTCGGTCATACATTGGAAGTAGGTATTGAATTAAGACTGTCATGAATTGAGCTTGTAGATTTGTCTAAAGTGTATTAGACATAGCAATGGTTGCTGCAACATTCATGAGTGCTCATAAGGTCTGAGTATTGGATTAAACCCACGCTCACTTGTATCACTTGATGGAATTTATCTCGAGTGATCGTGAGACGGTAATATCATATAAATCTTCAAACCTAGTGATATGAGTTGTTGACTATGAGTTGGTTATCCATTGATTGTACGAAAACGCATCAGTAACTTGATGTCATAAAACGTGCTTTTGTGCATAATTCAACAAGTAGTTAGTACAAGCATATGAGTCGAAGTTTATCTGTACCTTCTAGGATTAGAAGCGATATCTGGGCCCCTCGATGATTTGGTTTTGACTTATGTACCAGGACCGGTCAGAACCTAATTGATGTGTTCAATTTAGTTCTATGTCAAACAAATCAGAGATCGAGAAACAAACTGCTGGACAATAAGTACGACATTGTTCCATGTATTTTTCCGGCTGATATCTTGAGAATAGAGGATTATATGATCACTTATCTAAAATGGCGCTTCATCGTTCAACAGAGTTTTAAAGAGCTATGATTGCTGGTTGGTTCCTAAAGTTATACTTGCAACTATAGTTATCAGACTTATCCAAGTAGGAGACTGTTGGATAAGGTGTCTAAGTCCGTAACTATATTTGGTATGCACTTGACCCGACCCCGCATGGTCCATTTGGGTTGCAATTCACCTAACTATTTGTTTGGATATACTTTTGAGAATAAGATATTTGTGATGTATTAATATATTAGAAGTTATAATATATTAATATGAAATCATATTATTTAATTAGTGTTGATCAAGAATTTTAATTTGGAATTAATTTAGTGATCAAAAGAGACTAATTAAATATGGACTCTTACATATATATGGATTGGGCTAAGATGTATTTAGGATGAGCTAAGAGTATATGGAAGTCCATGGATAGTCCATGGAGCTTTTAACCCATGGATCGTAAGTAAATGAAGAGTCATGGGTATTAGGGTTTACGAGGATGTAACCCTAATCCTCCATACTGTATAAAGGAGTCACTAGCTCTTGAAATGGCACTAGTGTGTGTGTGAGAACAAGTGTGGGCCGATTTCTAGAAGAGCATCATATTCTCTCAAGTTTCCAACTTGGTTTTGGTGATTTGTGATTCCACTTGAGGCATTCACATTATTGGTGCTAGGCTCTAAAGACTCCAAGCAATCAACTACAAAGAAAAGGTATGTCATTCTACTTAAAGTTTTATATTACAAGTACCCCATAACATGCTAGCTAGGTTGAGAACCTTGGAAAAACAAATTTGCATGTATATTAGAGAAAAAATAGATCCAAGGTTTCTAGGGTTGCATGTACACTATAGGAGTGTTATAATTCTCAAAACCCATCACCTTCCTCTTCTTCCTCTTTCATTGCCCAATTGCCAAGACAGGAGCAACAACAGTAGGAGTGGAGGTAATACTTTTTCCTTTCATTCCACTTTCAGCATTTCTCTGCAAGCTGTGAAGTTGAGCCAATGTGGTCTCTTTGTTGTTTAAATGTTAAGTCATGATGAACTAAACATAACAACTGGGCAATAAGTGCAAGACTATTTCAATAGCCAATTCCTCATCAAATTTCACATTGAGCTTCAGCAAGCGTTCCACATATATTTGCATACGTTGCAAGTGGCTCGTTCCAGAATCTTCGTCCTTTATATTGCTGGTAATGAGGGACTTTACTACCTTGTATTTCTCTTGACGACCTCATTGATGTTACTTTTCCATCAAGTCCTTGTTCATCTCATACGAACAGTAATCCTCATAGAACCTTTGTAGCTTAGGAGTTGTAGTAGCCAAAATGATGCATGCCACTTTGGTAGCATCATTGCAGTGTCACCTATACCCAGCTAGTTGTTCAGGAGTAGAATTTGTTTCATCGATCTTGACCAATTCCTTTTCGATCATATACTCTTTGTCCTCGATACGCAAAGCCATCTAGATGTTTCGCATCCAATCATTGTAATTGGTACCATCAAAGGTGACTTTCAAGCATATGCTCAAGAGAAAGAAGGTGTTGGAGGAGTTGTTGTTGTTGGAGGATCCAGAAGCATTGTTGGAAGTTGGCATCTGAAAAGAAAAAGGAAAAGTTTTTATTAGATAAGAATAATCCTTAATATAACACCCAAATGAAATATTAAGGCTAGGACCCAAATAAATAATTCACAATTCAGAAAATGGATATCGTAAGCTAATTGTAAATTATTTAAAGGTAGGTGAATGACGATTCACCAATTTCACGACGAAAGACGGAATTTAAATGAATTTGGTTTTAAATGAAATTCCTAGATCTTTTGAGATTCATTGAACTATTCAATGACATGTTTAATCTCGATTATGCTCTTCCATTTGTGACTGAGATACCGAGGATCACAAATAAGATGTGAATAACCATGCAAATTAGCTTGGTACTCTTGATGTCATTTATCATCTAATCAATGTGCCGGTTAGCCACACACATTCCATTAATCAATGATAATTTATGAGACACCCATTGCCACCCTTTATTAGTCTATATTAGTGTGCGGATAACCACATGCTCCACTAATGACTTATATAGAGTGTAATGTGCAATTTCACGGATTAGCATCAAATTCACATTTTTCCTAAAGTAAGTAAGATTGTGAATTTATTGAAAAACATTTATTTACTTTATTAATTTCATTATACTTATTAATGAGAATTAAGTGTCCTATCAAACCCGATTGGCTAACGACCCTTCACCAATCATGGAAGTGGTAGGAGAGAGTAGACACTCATTCAGCTACCATTTTATGGGCAGTTTCCTTATACCTCCTTATAGATTTGCTTCGTGAATGCGGCGTTCTAGCGGTTCGACTGACTTGTCTTATACATATATTAAATATTAAACTTTTAATTTTACATATATTATAAGGTGTATTTTAAGCATTTCAAAATACCAGGATTTTATAATCTTTTAGATTTTCAAAATTAAAACAATTTAATTTAAATTTAAAAGAAATTGATTTAATAATTATCTACTAATTGAACCTTTTAATTAATTTATTAAATCATTTGAGGATTATCCAATTAACTTATAAAAATAATTTAACCTAATCCTTTACCCATATATTTTGAAAATATGGAAGGGATAATATAAAATTCAATAATTATCTAGTTAATCAAATAAGAAGATAATTACCAAAAAAAACCCAACCCATAACCCTAATTTTCGAAATTATCATATCTTGGGGAGGAAGGCAAGGTTTGCAATCGTTGCCATATTTTTGAAAAACCCTAGGGATAGGAAACCCTAATTTTCAAATTTTTGTTGGCCAAAGGAAAGGGTTAAAACCCTTATTCAAATTTTCGAAAACAAGGGTTAAGAAACCCTAATTTACGAAAATCCTAGGTCCAAAGGGTTTAGTTGCCATAAACCGTAATTTTCAAGTTCAACCAATTGCATCATATTCATTAGAAAAAAAGACCAAGGCTCCGATACCACTGATGGGTTTTGAGCAAAACAAACAATCTCTATGTGTGCATGCAACCCTAATTCTTTGATCTATGTTTTCTCTAATTAAACATATAAGTATTGAACACAAAAGGAAAAAAAATACTAAGAGGCATCTAGTATTTTTGAAATTCATAGCAAGAGATAGTAAACTAACCTTTGAATGTTATGTAGTAATAACAAACAATTCCTTGTTGTTGTAGAAGCTTAAGAACTATTGTCACAAGTGTAACACCTCTAATGGATCACAAACACACTTAGAAAGAGGATGATATATGTGACAGGAGGTGGAAGCTTCAAATTTCGGCTATTCTTCTTAGGGTTGGAGAGTTGCTGAAATCAAGAGGAGGTGCAGCTCCTTACATAGCTGAGGTAGCTTAGAGCCAAACCAAGGGTTTACTAAAGGAAACCCTAATTCCGTAGCTTAAGGCCTAAGCAGCCCATGGAATCCTCATCCAAGGCCTTGGACAAAAATTATAGGGCCTCCCTAGAAATTTTCGTCCAATTCTTCTAGGGTGGTCCAAGAGCCCGAATGCACAACTATCAATAAATTGCTAAATGGCCCCTACACTTTTAATTAGTTTCTTTAATTCCAAATTAATTTTTGATTAAATATTAATTAAATAATATGATTTATAATTAATATTTTATTTCCATAATATATTTATAATTCATTCATTTCAATTTATTAATCAAATAATAAATTCTTCCACTTTCTCAATAGGTCATCCTGTCTAGTTGGTAGTATAAAGGCAACCCAAAAGGATTATGCTACTATGAATTCAAGTACATACCAATTATAGTTATGGACTTACACAACCAATCCAACAGTTTTGACGTCATCAGATAGGGTAGATTGTATGGTCATGCCTTATGATATGATGAATCAAACACTCTATACGCTTTCTATCAGCGTTAGCGTATACATCACTATCAGTGTCAACGTATCAAGTCTATCAGTGTTAGTGTGAAGATAGTTATTTATGTAATCGTTTGTACATTAGCTAACAATATATATATATATATATATATATATATATATATATATAATAGATCATACATCCAATACCCTTCTGATGAGGATCGGTTCTTAGTATAGATTAGATACAATACCTTGGATCAAGGTGATACACTTGTATAGATTAGTATATATTCCACATTAGGGTAAAACCCTAATGTAACCTATGGCTTGGTGTTGTAATCGTCTTTGTGACAACTCCTTTCTTGGTGAAAGACAATTTGGTGAATCATTTGTGTTATTTACTTTTTTGTTCGCTAATTGCTCAATAACTTTGTTCTTGTTTGTTTTACTTGAAGTGTATCCGATCATCACAAATCTTCAACAACTCTAATGTCACAACTGGCATTTTGCTAGGAAATTCTATTCCCTTCAATCAATTTTGACATTCTATTAAACAATAACACAAATGCATTAATACAAGATCAGACATGAACATACCAAACTATTTTAAGAAAATACAAGATTTTCTTGTGATTACAAAGTTATACAAATCATTTTCTCAAATATACTTATGAACTCACCAACATTATATATGTTGACGTTTTCAAAATAACTTGTATTCTCAGGGACTCGTTAAGCAGAAGAATCAACAAGAATAGCGGATTTTGTTTTGTGTACTGTCAAACATCATACATTGAATGTTTTGGTTATGTTATTTAAAAGATTGTACTTGATGTAAACAATGGCAGTTGTATTATATTATGCATGGTAATGATGATGTTATGTTTCATTTATATTCACTGCAATAATATATCAAGATGAAGTCACGCACAAGCCCCCTGGCGTTTCCGCCGTCTGGTTCGGGGGCGTGACAAATTGGTATCAGAGCATTGTTTATAGTGAACTGGCATATCTAATCATACAAGATATGCAACTATAAATACAATGGGACTAAACTACTCTGAACATAATAATTAATATATATACTTATGTGTGCATTTTAGAGTAATAACACGACAAGAACAATAAATGTCTTTGGAGGATTTGAACATCGCTATTAAACCCGGACAGTTATGTAGTCATATTGGGGGTGAATGTAGCCTGATCAACTACATTCATTCAAAATACGGCCAACATGTGTTCGGGAGTAATTGTGATGGACAATGAATCAAAAAAATTACCATTTAATTATCCAAAGAGCTTATAGAGCCAAACCTAAACAAAATTAAAATACTATATGAGTATTTGGTGTGCTATTTATTTCTAGTATTTATACCCCTCCTTCGTGCAATACACTATAGATGGGCATCATTAGCTAGGAGACTCCTATTTCCATAGTCAGGGGAATGCAGGGTGGCTTGACCCAGAAGAAGACTCAAAGGAAGAACCAGAGGAGGAACATGAAGTAGAACTTATAGATGAACCCACCGAGCCAGTAGTGAACCTCGAAGAGGAAGAGCTCGAGGGAAATGATGATGACGCCTCGGATGCAGAATCCAAGGTCATCAATCCTCCATACATGGCCAAGTACCTACTTATCGAATGGGCCCCGGTGGCCCCACGCCTCATATGCAATCTGTATTGCAGATAGATTCACCAGTAGGGGATACGACCACACTACGGTAGGAACCGAGGTTTCTTTGATCTTGGTCATAGAGGACCAGCTGACCGGGCCCTCCAAGTCATGTTCCGGCGCACCCGAGATATTGATAACCAAGCTCAGGACACCCCAAATCAAACGGACCAAATGTGGTTGCTATTGAGAGAAATGAGAGACAAACGTAGGAAGTGAACGGAGACTCCCGAGCGAGACAGTTAGTTTGGGAAGTACGACTAAGAGATACCTAGTGACAAGTAGCTCGTCTTCGAGGTGTATCTACTTCATCAGCACCACCACCAGACACTTTCCGCCACAATTAGGATAAGCCTTTTCTTTTCTCCCTCCTACTATCCGATATGACTCTCTTTCGTGTAATAAGACGGTACTTACTAACGAAACAATTATGTGCTATCTTTATTTCATGTTATTGCATAAATTCAATTATATGCACAACCGAACCCTCGAAACCGGTAGATACTTAAGGATCTCGAAACCAAAACAACCCATATACTCTAAGGATAGACGTAACGATCGTGCCAAATTTGTAGTTACCTACTACCGCAAATACATCATAGGGATGTAGATGGAAATAATGAGAAACATATGACAAGACGCAAAATTTATTGAGTACAACCAGGAATGACGATCGTTACTTACGATCTGGCTTAACATCATGCAATAGGAAAATGTCATCCCACAGAAATAACAAGCACACCCGCAAAACACCACTCCTGCAGATGGACTCTGCTACATTCCAAGCTGTTGTAACAGCAGCAGTAACTGCTGCTATGGCACAACTGAATTCAAACAACACCAATAGAGGTGGAAATAGCATCGACAACTCTAGCCGTAGGAACGAACACGGAAACCAACAAGTGACAGCTTATCAAGGCACTCTAAACCCCAAGATTAAGAACAGGAAGCGAAAGTCTGGAAGTAAGACAAAGGGACAGCCAACTCAAGGGTTCTCGAAGAAGCAACATGTTGTTGCTGTCCATGCGACCATGACACCTACTACATCAACACCAGCGAAGTCATATGTTGGAAGCCTTCCAAAATGCAAACAATGCAATTTCCATCATAAGGGAGCATGCCGGGAGCCGTATTGTAAGAGATGCAACCGAAAGAGTCACACCACCAAATACTGTAGAACTTATCCATGACAGAATCAGCAGCCAAACCACAACAACAACAATCGCAACAACCTTAACAATAGTCACACCTGTTATGGGTGTGGAGGAACTGGTCATTTCCGATGCAATTGCCCCAAGGCTAACAATCAAGGAGCAGAAGGATCAGGAAGAGTCCTAACTGTGGGTCAAGGAGAGACAATTCAAGACCTGACGATTGTCACTGGTACGTTCCTACCTAAAAACATAAACGCATCCATCTTACTCGATAGTGGAGCTGAGTGAAGCTTCGTTAGTAACAAATTCGAGCACTTACTAAAACAACAACCCCAGAAGTTAAACGAAGCCTTCACGGTGGACATGGCTAATTGGAAAACCGAATCAACCAAAGATATTTATGTAGGATACACCTTAACACTAAATAACCATTCATTTCAAATAGATTTAATGCCAGTAAATATTAGGAGTTTTGATGTGGTAATCGGCATCGTTGGGTTAAGCCCCCACCATGCTAATACTATGTGTCGCGAGAAGGCCGTTTTCCTTCACCTCCCCAATCACAAAACTCTAATAATCTATGGTGATAAACCTGGCGCCAATCCTCGTCTTATCTCATGCATCAAGGCACATAAGTGCCTGTACAAGAAGAACTACACTTTCCTCGCTCATGTTGTGGAAAAGACCAAGGAAGAAGTAAGCATACAAGGTATTCTAGTAGCCTGCGATTTTTCGGATGTATTTCCCGAAGAACTTCCGAGAATACCCCAGAAAGACAAGTCGAATTTCTAATCGACCTCATACTGGGAGCCATATCAATTGCCAATTCACCCTACAGGTTGGCTCCTCCAAAATCCGGGAGTTATCCAACTAATTAAGAAATTTTTTGAGAAAAGGATTCATCGAACCAAGCTTCTCACCCTGTGAAGCTCCGGTCTTGTTCGTCAAGAAGTCGGATCCTTCAGAATGTGCAGCGATTTTAGGGAATGGAATAAGCTCACTATAAAAAACTGATACCCACTTCCTCAGATTGAAGTCCTATTTGACCAGTTTTAAGGAGCTAATTACTTCTCTAAATAGATCTAAGATCCAGTTATCATCAGCCCCGAGTCCGAGAAAAGGACATTCCAAAAACTAATTTTCGAACTCCATACGAAAATTTCAAATTCGTTGTGATACCCTTCGGTCTAATGGATGCCCCCATGGTATTCATGGACCCTACGAACCGAGTTATCCCAACCATTCCTAGTTAGCCTTTTCATTATTTTCATCAATCACATACTTGTCTACTCACGAAGCAAGAACAAAACGCTGTCAACATCTATGAGGCCTTGAAAGCATCAAATCCAGAGAATATCACGAAGGAAGCACTACATGGATGTATAAAACTCTCGAATTCATGCTCCGAGCCTGGGTGTTTGAATTCAGCGAGTCATGGGATACTCGGTTGCCCTTGATTGGATCCTCACACACTAACAGCTATCGCAAGAGCATCAAGGTTGCCACTTTCGAGGATGTTTATGGTCGTAAGTCCATATCACTCCCCAATACTCTCACGGGTCTAGGAACCATTCGCGAAACGACAGAGAAGATAATCCATAATCAGAACTCGAGTTCAAGCATCACGGGACAGACAGAAGAGTTATGCTGGTAAACGACAAAAACCTCTGGAATTCCAAGTCGAAGGCTGGGTACTATTGAAAGTCTTTCCCTAGAAAGGAATGATTCGCTTTAGGAAACAAGGAAAACTGAACCCGCCATACATTGGACCGTTCGAGCTTCTTTCCCGGATCGGTCCAATGGATTATAGGCTGCAGCTACCTATCGAACTCAACAACGTACAGCCTGTGTTCCATGTCTCAAATTTGAAAAAGGGCCTATCAGGGAAAACTCTTATCATTCCTTTAGAAAAGATCGAAATAAACGAGAATCACCTGTTTGTCGAAGAACCAGTCGAGGTATTGGATACGGAAGTAAAGCGTACAAAACAAAGCCGCATTCTGATTGTGAAGGTTCGATGGAATGCCAAGCGTGAATCGAAATTCACATGTGAATGCAAAGACCAGATGAGGTAGAAGTACCGTCACCTATTCTCTCATTCATGATCCTATATTTCGAAAGAATTTCAGGACGAAATTCCCTCTAACGGGGGAATGATGTCACAACTGGCATTTTGCTAGGAAATTCTATTCTCATGTAAACATCAACCATTGTAAAAGCTTGTACTCTAAGTGAATATTATACTCTATGCTCGTTCAAATACATCTTGTAAGGTCCAAATAACGGATCTTACCAGAGATCAAAAGCAAATACAATCACACAAAACAATAATAAACACAAGAGAAGAACAAACCAAGCTTGCACACAATTATATTCAGAAAATCGTCTGGTACAACTTGATAGAAGCCGTGAAATCTAAAGGCATCAACAACCACTTAACGTCTGACTAACCCACTATTTATATACCATACGACTGAGAAGAGTTTACGGTCGTAAGGTGTTTACGGCCGTAAACTCATTACAACCGTAAACTATTACAAAACAAGCTACAAACACACCCCCTACTATTACATTGTAAAGCCTAGACCAAACCACTAAATTGAGCCTTTCAATCTCCCCCTTGGTTTGGACTAGCTCGAAGTTAATCTTTAGTAACCACCATAACATCCGCTTGTCCCATCGCCCCATTCCACATTCGTTTGTTTAGAATCTCCGCAACCATCGTTGTGTATACCTTTGCACCATCTTCAAAAATATCTTCTGCGACCAAAATTTGAAAATTGCTAAGATGATGAATGTCCTATTTTCGAAACTGCAACAAATCTCTGCAATCGTAGAGATGAATACAACCACTCTTAAGCTTGATGACCGCACCAGAAGTGTTCTCATCAAAGACCCAACACTCCATTGATACGAGAGATCCATCTTGATAGGTCTGAAGCACTGGGAATTGGTTGACCTGCTTGGTTGCAGGCCACATCACCACCTGCAAAGGCTTATCAGTTGTATGATCAAAAACATCTGGTTGCTCAAATATCACAGACTCAGCAGTTTGCATTGTAGGAAACCCTCTTTTAACTTGATCTTCAAGAAAAAGCTTGAACTGGGTCACTTGCGGATTATTTGTAAGATTTGAAAAGGGAGCTCGGGACAATTCTGTCAAATCAACCCTAGTCAATGAACTAAAATCGTGGCTATCTCTGTAGTGTTCAGAGTTACCACTTTTTCGCAGCACTATCCACATCTTAAGGGGATCATGAAATCCCCAAGAAACAATTGCTGACCGATCACCAAAAGTATCCCTGAAACGAACGACCTCAATGTTAGTCATTGTAATTGAGGGTTCATCCCAAGAGGCATTTTGATTAGAGTTCCTTTTAAACAATAATTGTCCTTTCTTAACCGCTTCCTCCTGAGCATTACGAATGGTTGCTGACACATGGGGGGCTTGAGGAGGCTCATTATCAACATGACTAACAGCTCCAGACGATTGACCAGTAGGCAAAACAACTGGAAAGGCTTGGACATGAAGATTAATCTTGTACTCTTCAACAGATGTCTGGTATTTATCTCCAAAGTCTTCCTCAAGCTTCTTTTTCAACTCAAAATAACTTGAAGTCATCAGATTGAAGTGATCTTGAAGGTCAGAAATCTGTTTGGACTTCAGTTCTTTATCCTTTGAAAGACCAGCTACTTGCACACCAAGGCTCGACTTATCAGACTGAAGTTCAGACACTTGAATACTAAGCTTTGCATTTTCAGCTCGAAGCTCTGACACTTGGATATCTAGCTCAATATTTTCTGACTCAGTACAGATATTTCCTTCTGGAGTCCGGAAATAGTTAGGGTATCTTCTCTAGAACCACCACCTCCTATAGAAACACCTTTACCATGAGGGGAAGGCATCAAAAGTTGCTCCTTAGCCATATGTAGGGCTAATCTCTCAGAAGCATCATCACAGTTAAACCAAGGAGTAGAAAAATCTGGTGGAACAGAAGGACTACCAACATCAAAAGCAGTACCCGAACCTGTAGCAAACATCTTTGTTGTGGTGAGATTGGTAGTAGTGGTAGTAGTAGGTGGTACTGGGAGGCTGCTAACAAGTCTTGCAATTACTTTACCCTACCTCGGATCCCTTCTTTGCCTCTTTGATGGGGGTTGATCAGATCGTGTTGTAGCAAAATCACTTACAAACGGCTCTGTGGTAGGAGAAACATAAATAGGAGGGGAACATCCCATAACCGTCTCCATAGGAATGGAAACACTTGCAGGTTGACCTGTAGTAGGGGTTGTAGTCTCAAAAGCTTCATTTGTCTCCCTTGTCTCGGTTGTCGTAAGAACAACATCATCGACATTGTTGAAAATAGTGTCAAGATTCTCATTTGACACCACGTTAGCACTACTTGCTAAAGAAGCAGCCATATCATCATGATCAAAACCGGTGAGGTCAAGGTCACTAAAAGAATCATTCTTATCCCCCAACATTCTCTCCAAACTCTACATTCATTCCCAAATCATCATCTTGAGTACGATCAAACACATTGTCATGTTCCACAGCCACTTGAGCATCAGGAGTGGGGGTATCTTCTTTTTCAGTGCTTTCATCCTCAGAAACATCAATAACAAGATTGTTTGGAGAAGACTTCTCAGTAGATGTTGGCTCAGAAGAAGTTTGCTCAGATGAACCATAGAATTCCGTAGGTTCATCTAGCTCAGTGAACTTCCCAAATTTCTCAAGAGGGTACAATCCATGAAAAACAACTTTTCCTCTTCGATTTTGCTTGATGAGTCGTACTGTATGAGGACCCAAAGACTTCATATCTAGAGTTTCACCCTCCTTTCTCACTTCTGGAAATTGAGTGTTGATAAACAACTGAACAAATCTAGGATATAGCAAGAAAGTATCTCGAGTTGAGGCTCTGATGTTGATAACAAACTCTTCCAGGATGAATCTTGAGAACTTGAATCTCACCCCTGCAGCAAGAGAAACAAGTGCACCAGTAGTTCGCTGAGAAATTTTGTCTGCTCCTGATCTTTTACCTGAAACACAGCTGACGAACACATGCGCTAAAAACCTCCAATATGGATGCAGAAGCTTCTTTAAGGTCGGAGGTGAAGCGCCTTTGTAGCTCATCCTTCTGAGAATTCTATGTGTGTCTTCAATCCCAATCTCTGTAGGGAAATTAGGTTGATCAACGACTAGCAGTGTGTCTCTGATGAAGCTTTCATTGATCACGATTTCACGACCATGAACCATAGCTTTTACAGTGAAATGACCATCATTATCCATGCTCGTGCTGGCAGTGGCCCAAAATTCTCTGATTAAATTTTGATACACAACAGGGTTTACTGTGATAGTGGACGCCAGACAGCACTCCCAAAGCCTGTGAATCATGGATCGCATGTCTGAATAAACAGCTGGAGGATCTGCAAGCACAATAACAAGATTGTGCATGTCCGCGAATTTCAAGTTTGCCATTTTCTGCACTCAACCACAATTTGTAAGGAAAAAAATATGTGCAAAATAAACATCCAAAAGTATTAATTTTTTTTATTTATTTTGATTCCGAAAAGAAATTATTTTATTTAGAAAATTGGATCAAAACAAAAATTACTCAAGCGAAAATCAATGTTCATGGTCAAGAAACCAAACACAGTTCACGGCCAAATATATTGTTCTTGGGTCGTAAACTGTGTTTACGGCCTATGAACTCAAGCTTACGGCCGATGAACACCATAATCGCACAACTCATGAAAAACACGCATTTAATCAGAAGAATATGGCTAAACACAACACAATAATCAATAGATGTTTGCGGTCGAAATCGATTTACGGTTAAATTGCATTTACGGCCTTAGAACGGAGTTTACGGTCCAAGCTTACGGACGTAAGCTCTGTCAGACCTTTTCTTCGATTTAAGCTCAAATTACACGGTGAAATATGCAATAAAACATATATTTGTGATCTAGAACTCATTACCTATGAGATGGTTGAATCAGATTTGAGAAATTTGACGGAATTTTTTTTAAAGGGAGAGAAAGTGATAGGAGTGTTTGCGGCCGGAATCTCGTGAATGAGGAGATTCCGACAGTAAACCCCCATATTTACCATTCTTTACCATCTTACCTGATAACTACCCAGTATTGAGCAAATTCCAACACAGTTAAATTTATAAAAAAACTTTCTGAGGATTATTTTAACTAAGGAGAAATTAAAAATAAAAATAAATAACGAAAAACTTAATTTTGTACAAAAACAAAAATAAAAATAAAAGTAAAATTAAAATTAAAAAAAATAAATAAATAAATAACTAAAAAAAATTTAATTTCTAAAAATAAAAATAAAAAAAAAATTAAAAATTAAAAATAGAGTAAAATAAAATTAAAATTACATTAAAATTTAATTATGCACAAAAATAAAATAATTTAGCTTTAACAAAAACATAAAAAAATTTAACTACTGTGACTAAGTTTGTGACGCTGGGATCAAAGTTGTCGGACAATCTTATTCTACTTGTCGGTACCCTTATCTTCACATCTTCGTCTGATTGATCGCCAGTATTGTGGTCCACTTAAACACGAAAAATTTGTGACTATATTTTGGACAATTTACCAATGACATGATACATGCATATATCTAATTGTAACTATATTATCATGATTGGCCCTACTTCTTAAATAAATTTTCCTTAAGACCATTTAACAGACTACAACCAGGGATATTGTTGTCCACCTAAATCGAGCAGCGAGATTTACAGACAATCTGTATGTGTTCAATTTTAAGTGTACTAGAACATGTTTCCCGCTTCCTGATATGCCTCAACCATTAAGAACTTCCAGAGTACTCCTTACACCGTGTCACACCCCGAAAACCGAAGGCGGAAACATTTCCGGGGTTGACTCCACGTTGAGTATCAAATCCAATGTACATAGTAAGTAAAGTAAAACAACCATTACATTACATATATGAAAGTTTTACATTTATTTCAAAAGCATAAGTTATACAAGTAATACATATCATATATAAACAACACTAAACGAGTCTTCTACACACTTCTTCTTCACCAAAAGAGATCGTCGGGTACTTGTCTAACACGGACCTGAGAATACAAGCGGTTTGAAAATCCGCATAAAGCTGGTGAGTTCATAAGCGGTTTTGTTTTCTAAAAATGTACGAGTTTCCTTAGTTTTCTGAAAACGTGGTTATCCAAGAAAATCCCATATTTTCTTATGTAAAGTTAGTTTCCAAATCCAAAAAGTAAAGTAAATGATGTACAATGAAAACATGATTGTTCTTGTGAATTGTAAAGTTTAGTTATCCAACTCGTTATACTTTTCTGGTTACATACTACTGTTACTCAGGAAAATCCTATATTTTCCTACATGTGTGTGTGTGTGAACTATTACTGGTTCTGTGTGAGCTAACTGATACTGATTCCGATTATGTTCATTATTATCCATAGGAAAACCCCATGTTTTCCTGAATGAGTGTGGGTGTGCTTTTACCAATTCTGTGTATGCTAACTGTTACCGATTCTGATTATGTTCATTTTTGTCCATAGGAAAACCCCATGTTTTCCTGAATGTGTGTGTGTGCATCATTACAGATTCTGGTTATGTTCAGTGTTCTCCCCAGGAAAACCCCATGTTTTCCTGAATGTGTGTATGTGTGAGCCTGTTATCCTTGAACGTACATTAGCTTTACTATGTACATAAAGCTAGAAAATGAGTCTAAAGCGTTAATAATCTAGATTGCGAGTCCTTAACCATACTCAGACTAGATATGACTCGAGTCGTGGCCAGTATCCTTTTTATGACTTTCGTCACCCTTGAACCTTTCGGTTCGGCTGTAGCTAGCAGCCAGATGCGGGATTGTCAGTCCCGTATAGATCTATACACTCAAGTCACGCTCTCCTACGTTCGGAGATTCTGGTTATAGGGGCAGTCCTCCACTATCTCGTGCCGAGGAAGTGTTACAAGGACGTGTCTCCAATCTTTAAGATTACTCATCACTTATCGCCTAGAGAAGTAGTATCTACGACTAACTAAGTTCTAACGTGTCTGTCCTTTACACTCGAGCCTAGGTGTTTTATTAAGGACATTACACTCGAGCCTAGGTGTTATCTAATGATGATTGTCCTTTACACTCGAGCCTAGGTGTTTTATTAAGGACATTACAGTTGTTCTAAGTTATTTAATGATTACTTGTCCTTTACACTCGATCCTAGGTGTACTATTGAGGACATTACAGTTGTTCTAAGTTATTTAATGATTACCTGTCCTTTACACTAGATCCTAGGTGTACTATTAAGGACATTACAGTTGATTTGTGTATCATGATGATATTTATCTATCACACTCGAGCCTAGGTGTATTATTAAGGACATACAGATGTTTTATGTTTTCTGATGGTGTCTGTCTTTTACACTCGAACCTTAGTGTTTATTACAGACATTACAATGGTTTATGTGTCCTATCAGTTTAAGTGTGAACAATCAAACATAAAGTATACAATATAACAGTGTATAATAAGAATTGAAAATCGGGTTAAAACAAACAACTCTGCAAGTTAAAAACAGTTTGTTAAAAGGTTTTCCATTCTTAAAAATGTACAATTATGAAACCATTTAACTGAAATCATGTGATTGAGTACAAGATATTCTTGTACTTTTGCTTGTATTCCCCCTGAAAACATTGAAAAACCATTGAAAAAGGGTAGGGGTATGAACTCACCGTACGCGGAAGTGTGTCGATTTCGGATGCTAAACGTCGAATCGAGGCCTGATAACACGCGAGGTTCCTATGTAATATGAAATGGCATACAAATATATCTAATTAAATTCATAAACTCTAATTAGATATGAAGTCACACTCCAACGAACGAAAACACCTCAAAACGGGTGTTTGGAGTGACCCGGGTGACATCTACGGACGCGAATTGAAGCGAGGGACTTGGGATTTGAGTTTACTCCCCAAGATTAAACTTCCTAATGAAGTTTGCGGCCATATACCCCTATATACATGAGTTCACGGCCGTGAACTCATGTTTGGGTGGTTTTGAGTGCTAAAATGGTTTAAATGGACAAGGGAATGTTGGAATGGATTTTTCTAATGCCATGGGCTTAATTGAAGCAACATATACATCACATTTGAGAGTTCACGGCTGTAAATTTGGAGTTTATGGCCGTAAACTCTCCCATGCTCAAACCATATATAATTTGTGATGCTTAGGACAATCACATGTGATTCTAGTTAATTTTCCAAGCCTTGGTAAGAATTTAGGGCTTCAAATGACATATAATTAGGAGTTTATGGCCCTGGAGCATGTTCTATGGCCGTAAACTCTCAAATGAAGAGTTTGTTATGTTTAAGGTCCCTAAACTATTTTTGGTTGGTTTTATGATTTATTCCAAGGCTTTTGGTGGTGTTGGATGGCTTTCTAACACTTTGAAAATGAGTTTACACCCATTATTGAGGGGTTTACGGCCCACGAACATACCTTGGCCGTAAACTCATATAAATCCCTCAAAATTCATGCTTAAAGTGTTCTAAGTCCATTACCATATGTCTAAAAGTCATATCTAGGTCTAGATTGAGTCATGGAAGGGTTTAAGGGCTTAAAACCCCATTAAATATGGGTTTACGGCCTAAGCACCTTCCTGGGCCGTAAACTCATATACAAGCCTCTAAATCATGAATTAATCTAGAATTTGAAGGTCCAATATGATGCACAATGAGTATAGGAAGGTACCTTGAAGATTTGAGACCTTAAACTTGAGATTTGGACCTTTAATTCTAGTTTGAGGAGAGAGGTTGGAGTGAAAGTTGTAGAATGAAGCAAAAGCTTTAAAATGAAGACTTGGATCACTTTAAATAGTGTCCAAGTTCGGGACACGGTAGAATTCTACCCGATACCGGCGTTAGACGGGGCTTTTAGTCGCACCCGGCCAATTTGCCGT
The DNA here is from genome assembly GCF_002870075.4 of Lactuca sativa. Taxonomy (NCBI): domain Eukaryota; kingdom Viridiplantae; phylum Streptophyta; class Magnoliopsida; order Asterales; family Asteraceae; genus Lactuca; species Lactuca sativa. Next base: position 217,981,507 of record NC_056630.2, read on the forward strand.
AACCCGATATGGTTGATTCTAGAAATGTTCCGATCATTAATATGAGGCTTTAAAATAAGTTCTAAGGGTATTAAGACACTCATTAAGTCATAAAATAAAATCCACATTAATGACTTAATAAAATGTCGGAATCGGAAATGAAATCGGAAACGGCGATTGGATGATCGGAACGAGTCGCGAGAAGGGTTACATTTAAGGATATGAATTTCGGGTTGTTACATTATCCCCCTGTTAGAGGGAATTTCGTCCCGAAATTCAAAGATTCGAACACTGATCACGAAGTGAAAAGAGATATAAGGATGAATCAACTGCTTCGGGTCTTCAAGCTCCTAAGTGGAATCGGGTCTCCGCTTGACATTCCAACGAACCCTCATTGTCAGGATGTGGCTTCGTTACGCATGGTTAACCTCTCAATCCACGATCTCAATTGATTCATACACGGAGATTCGGATTTCCATTGGTTTTGACCTCGTCAAAGGGATTTATTAGGGTTTCGTCAGGTCGGCAAGCCTTACGAAATAAAGATGCGGAATACCAGATGGTTGCTACTGAGTCCTAAAGATAGCTCGGAGAGGGCTATGGAATCGATTCCTAACGATGATCTCGAAGAGTCTAAGGTTCCACAAGTTAAGTTTTCCACACTTCCAAAGGCGTATTATGTCTTTCCAGGGTAAAACTTCCAACAAGTGGGTACATTTTCACATGGCAGAGGAACTAAGGGTCCGATGGTTCTAAGGGAAACTTCTACATGAGACTACGATTATTGCCGACGAAACCCAAGAATCGACAGGTTTCCATGGGTGTTCCCGGTGTCGACTAATTCTTTATTGCCTTAGCTTTTGGAAAGGTTTACGTGTATGACTGTTTTTCTTGTCTACATGAGCAAGAAAATGGTTCGACCGAAGGGCGCCACTACTACCTCGTAGTGATCGTATCATGCCCTCATTGCTGCCTTGCACATATCGTGCTTACTGAAGTTTGGTTATGAGTAAATTCCTGGGATTAGGCCGATGCGAGACTGGACTATGAGTTCGGAAAGAATTTTCAAGAATTCTTTGGAAACAGTATCGGGGAAAGAATCGTAGACTTCTCGTTTCTCGATGATTACTCGGACGAGAGGTACATGGGAAAACTTTTTAAGCTTTGATGTACGAGGATCATGAAGGTCGAATCGGAGGAAGGACGAATGGCTTTCTCGAAACTAGGAAAGACATCATGAATGAGGCTCAGTCATTACATGCTAAAGGTGACATCAAAGCATTTCATAAAAAGTTTGCCAATAGATTGAGTGGAAAAGAATAATTGTTCGGATTGAGGATACAATCTACGGATACGACACAAGCGTTCTCGTCTCACGTGATAACCATCTCGAAGGTATACATTTTCGGTTACTAGCAAACGACGGGGTTAGAAGATGTCCTAATGGATGGTTAACGAATTTCTTTCGGTGCTAGAATCGAAAAGAATCACAGGCATATAAATTTAACAAGGGAAATATACCTGTGGCAACGGTGGGATCGGTGGCTGTCTCCTCTTGTCCTATCGCTAGAACTCTTCCGGTGTTGCCAGGTGTTACAGTCTTGGGACAGTTTCGCTTAAGATGTCCAACTTCTCCACAACCATAGCAGGCCCGACCAATGCCCGCTCCGGAAGTTTGACTAGTTGATTGGGTTGGTGTCTTATAGTTTTTCGCCATGTGACCCTTTATGCCACATTTGTTGCAAATTATCTCTATACATGGACCGGAAGGAAGATGATGATAGTTGCACTTGTCACAACTAGGAAGGGTTCCAACATACTTACTGGAAGGTTTTCGAGTTGAGGATCCAACAACAGAGACACCTGCAGGGGAAGTGGCAGCGTGAACTGCCACCGTTTGCTGTCTCTTCGAAGACTCGTGCGATACCTGACTTTTCTCTTTCTTCCCAAGTTTTCTTTTCTCACCACTCCTCACTGTCGGCTCAGGAGTGGTAGCTGCCTCATCAAGGTCTTCGCTATGATCAATTAGGACCTGTGCTAGGCGTTTGACGCTGTCGTATGTATCCGACCTCGCGGCTATAACGTTCCCTTTCTTTGGCTGGGTCAGACCCCAGATGAATCTCTCTATCTTCTTACTCTCCGAGGTAACCATTCCCGGGCAAAGTAGTGCCAAGTCGTCGAACCTGGAAGTATAAGCAGTGATGTCGGAACCTTTCATCTTCAAGTTCCAAAGTTCATGTTCTAACTTCTGCATTTCGCCCCGATGGCAGTACTCAGCCAGCAGAAGTTCCTTCATGGCTTCCCAACCCATGGCGTTGGCTACAGGTAAGGTTAAGGATTTGAATCGGCCATTCCACCAAGTCAAGGCTTTGTCGATAAAGGTGCAGGCAGCAAACTTCACCTAGTCTAAATCTGGACAGGCGCAAATTTCAAAGATGGATTCGATCTTCTCGAACCATCGAGTGAGGGAAATGACACCTCCAGTGCCATCAAAGGACGGGGGTTTTGCGTTCATGAAATCCTTATAGGAACCCTTATTTAGGTGTCCCTGACTGCTTTCTTGGTTTTGGGTTTGGGTACCACCTCCCGAACCAACGGAACCGTCAGAGTTCCGTTGAGACATGGCAGCTGCTACCGCGGCTGTAACAGCTGCCTGAAATACTACTAGATCAATTTGGGGAGGAGGTGGTGGCGGAGGGTTGTTGGTCTTGGAGTTGGGTCTCTTTCTTGGAGGCATCTTGATCTAATAAGATCAAGAAAGAGAGGATGATAAGTCCTCTGAATTGAATCAAGAGATATGACAGATATATGCTGAATAAGCGATAAAGCAGGGTAGAGTTATCAAGACAAGAAAATTATCGCTAAGAGAATGATCAAAGAACAATGTATGAACGAGGATTTCTACCAAGGATTGGCTCGAGAAATACTCCCATAGTATTTCATGATTCGCTACGACACTAGCTCGATGTTTGTGGTATTAGGGTAAGTTTTAGGCATGCCGCATACCACAGTCACTCCCAAGCACATGTTGGCCGTGTCTCGAATGAATATAGTTGGCCAAGCTATATTGATCCTAGACACGACTACATAACTGCCCAGGTTTAACCGCAGCGTACAACACCCATTTACTTATGTTATGTTCTACTTGTAGTTACGGATCTCGACGGGTCGGTATACTTATATACTTTCGAAAATACTTATATTTTGAAGGATACTTTTAGTTCAGAGCACTTAGGCCCCTTAATGTTTATAGTTTTATACCATGTAAGGTTTGGTATACTTCATTCACTATAAACAAGGGCTCTGATACCAATCTGTCACACCCCGAAAACCGAAGGCGGAAACATTTCCGGGGTTGACTCCACGTTGAGTATCAAATCCAATGTACATAGTAAGTAAAGTAACACAACCATTACATTACATATATGAAAGTTTTACATTTATTTCAAAAGCATAAGTTATACAAGTGATACATATCATATATAAAAAACACTAAACGAGTCTTCTACACACTTCTTGTTCACCAAAAGAGATCGTCGGGTACTTGTCTAACACGGACCTGAGAATACAAGCGGTTTGAAAATCCGCATAAAGCTGGTGAGTTCATAAGCGGTTTTGTTTTCTGAAAATGTACGAGTTTCCTTAGTTTTCTGAAAACGTGGTTATCCAAGAAAATCCCATATTTTCTTATGTAAAGTTAGTTTCCAAATCCAAAAAGTAAAGTAAACGATGTACAATGAAAACATGATTGTTCTTGTGAATTGTAAAGTTTAGTTATCCAACTCGTTATACTTTTCTGGTTACATACTACTGTTACTCAGGAAAATCCTATATTTTCCTACATGTGTGTGTGTGTGTGTGTGAACTATTACTGGTTCTGTGTGAGCTAACTGATACTGATTCCGATTATGTTCATTATTATCCATAGGAAAACCCCATGTTTTCCTGAATGAGTGTGGGTGTGCTTTTACCAAGTCTGTGTATGCTAACTGTTACCGATTCTGATTATGTTCATTTTTGTCCATAGGAAAACCCCATGTTTTCCTGAATGTGTGTGTGTGCATCATTACCGATTCTGGTTATGTTCAGTGTTCTCCCCAGGAAAACCCCATGTTTTCCTGAATGTGTGTATGTGTGAGCCTGTTATCCTTGAACGTACATTAGCTTTACTACGTACATAAAGCTAGAAAATGAGTCTAAAGCGTTAATAATCTAGATTGCGAGTCCTTAACCATACTCAGACTAGATATGACTCGAGTCGTGGCCAGTATCCTTTTTATGACTTTCGTCACCCTTGAACCTTTCGGTTCGGCTGTAGCTAGCAGCCAGGTGCGGGATTGTCAGTCCCGTATAGATCTATACACTCAAGTCACGCTCTCCTACGTTCGGAGATTCTGGTTATAGGGGCAGTCCTCCACTATCTCGTGCCGAGGAAGTGTTACAAGGACGTGTCTCCAATCTTTAAGATTACTCATCACTTATCGCCTAGAGAAGTAGTATCTACGACTAACTAAGTTCTAACGTGTCTGTCCTTTACACTCGAGCCTAGGTGTTTTATTAAGGACATTACACTCGAGCCTAGGTGTTATCTAATGATGATTGTCCTTTACACTCGAGCCTAGGTGTTTTATTAAGGACATTACAGTTGTTCTAAGTTATTTAATGATTACTTGTCCTTTACACTCGATCCTAGGTGTACTATTAAGGACATTACAGTTGTTCTAAGTTATTTAATGATTACCCGTCCTTTACACTAGATCCTAGGTGTACTATTAAGGACATTACAGTTGATTTGTGTATCATGATGATATTTATCTATCACACTCGAGCCTAGGTGTATTATTAAGGACATACAGATGTTTTATATTTTCTGATGGTGTCTGTCTTTTACACTCGAACCTTAGTGTTTATTACAGACATTACAATGGTTTATGTGTCCTATCAGTTTAAGTGTGAACAATCAAACATAAAGTATAAAATATAACAGTGTATAATAAGAATTGAAAATCGGGTTAAAACAAACAACTCTGGAAGTTAAAACAGTTTGTTAAAAGGTTTTCAATTCTTAAAAATGTACAATTATGAAACCATTTAACTGAAATCATGTGATTGAGTACAAGATATTCTTGTACTTTTGCTTGTATTCCCCCCATGAAAACATTGAAAAACCATTGAAAAAGGGTAGGGTTATGAACTCACCGGACGCGGAAGTGTGTCGATTTCGGATGCTAAACGTCGAATCGAGGCCTGATAACACGCGAGGTTCCTATGTAATATGAAATGGCATACAAATATATCTAATTAAATTCATAAACTATAATTAGATATGAAGTCACACTCCAACGAACGAAAACACCTCAAAACGGGTGTTTGGAGTGACCCGGGTGACATCTACGGATGGGAATTGAAGCGAGGGACTTGGGATTTGAGTTTACTCCCCAAGAGTAAACTTCCTAATGAAGTTTGCAGCCATATACCCCTATATACATGAGTTCACGGCCGTGAACTCATGTTTGGGTGGTTTTGAGTGCTAAAATGGTTTAAATGGACAAGGGAATGTTGGAATGGATTTTTCTAATGCCATGGACTTAATTGAAGCAACATATACATCACATTTGAGAGTTCACGGCTGTAAATTTGGAGTTTACGGCCGTAAACTCTCCCATGCTCAAACCATATATAATTTGTGATGCTTAGGACAATCACATGTGATTCTAGTTAATTTTCCAAGCCTTGGTAAGAATTTAGGGCTTCAAATGACATACAATTAGAAGTTTACGGCCTTGGAGCATGTTCTATGGCCGTAAACTCTCAAATGAAGAGTTTTGTTATGTTTAAGGTCCCTAAATTATTTTTGGTTGGTTCTATGATTTATTCCAAGGCTTTTGGTGGTGTTGGATGGCTTTCTGACACCTTGAAAATGAGTTTACACCCATTATTGAGGGGTTTACGGCCCAAGAACATACCTTGGCCGTAAAATCATATAAATCCCTCAAAATTCATGCTTAAAGTGTTCTAAGTCCATTACCATATGTCTAAAAGTCATATCTAGGTCTAGATTGAGTCATGGAAGGGTTTAAGGGCTTAAAACCCCATTAAATATAGGTTTACGACCTAAGCACCTTCTTGGGCCGTAAACTCATATACAAGCCTCTAAATCATGAATTAATCTAGAATTTGAAGGTCCAATATGATGCACAATGAGTATAGGAAGGTACCTTGAAGATTTGAGACCTTAAACTTGAGATTTGGACCTTTAATTCTAGTTTGAGGAGAGAGGTTGGAGTGAAAGTTGTAGAATGAAGCAAAAGCTTCAAAATGAAGACTTGGATCACTTTAAATAGTGTCCAAGTTCGGGAGACGGTAGAATTCTACCCGATACCGGCGTTAGACGGGGCTTTTGGTCGTACCCGGCCAATTTGCCGTAACCCGATATGGTTGATTCTAGAAATGTTCTGATCATTAATATGAGGCATTAAAATAAGTTCTAAGGGTATTAAGACACTCATTAAGTCATAAAATAAAATCCACATTAATGACTTAATAAAATGTCGGAATCGGAAATGAAATCGGAAACGGCGATTGGATGATCGGAACGAGTCGCGAGAAGGGTTACATTTAAGGATATGAATTTCGGGTTGTTACATTATCCCCCCGTTAGAGGGAATTTCGTCCCGAAATTCAAAGATTCGAACACTGATCACGAAGTGAAAAGAGATATAAGGATGAATCTACTGCTTCGGGTCTTCAAGCTCTTAAGTGGAATTGGGTCTCCGCTTGACATTCCAACGAACCCTCATTGTCAGGATGTGGCTTTGTTACGCATGGTTAACCTCTCAATCCACGATCTCAATTGATTCATACATGAAGATTCGGATTTCCATTGGTTTTGACCTCGTCAAAGGGATTTATTAGGGTTTCATCAGGTCGGCAAGCCTTACGAAATAAAGATGCGGAATACCAGATGGTTGCTACTGAGTCCTAAAGAGAAATAGATTTGCATATGTTGTGTACCAGGTCGGATTGGAAGTCACACAAAGGAGACAACATATGACTAACAGATAGAAAGAAAGAAAACAATTTTCTACAGACCTAATTTATCGGAATTTACTAGTCGCCCCATCCAACTGGAATTAAGGACAGAATCCGCACATCTAGGAAAAGTGAATCCACAGTTCTAAGTACGGGTTATTTAATGTGACCGATAGATTCTCATGTATATCTCCCTGCTCAACCTATCCGAGCGTCGTGAAATTAGGTTAAACGGATCTAACTAGGTCAAAATTTGTCAAGTCCTTAAATTCATTAGGTTCAAATCTCCCTAGTCAAGTCCATTTAAAAACTTTTGTGCCTACCAATGCATCGAGCACAGATCATCTATGATTCAACTTAGATACGTTACGCCGATTCAGATTGCCCGTTATCACTTGCTAATTTCATTTCCCATCACAACACCTACAAATAAAACTATCAGCAATATTTTTTTTGATTTTTTGATTTTTATTATTGTTTTTGGACTTTTGATTATTTCTCCCCCTAAATTTGTGCATGGGTGAGAATAAAGATAAAAGAAAACAAAAAGCGCAAATTTAATCTATCCTAAGGAAACAAGAAACAAAAAGAAATTAAAAATAAAAATAAAATTAAAAAAATAAGCTAAAAATAAAAAATAAAAAATAAAAAAAAATAAAAATTGAAAATTTGAGTTGAAGAAAAAATAAAAAATAAATAAAAAAACTTAATCCTCAGAAGGTATCATTTTCAGAAATCCTACAAGCACATCGAAGCGAGTTTTGATAAATGGCTTAGTGAATAAGTCCGCCACATTATTATCGGTGTGGACTTGTTCCAGCCGGATTAGCGAACGTTCATAACAGTCTTTGATGAAATGAATTTTAATGTCGATGTGCTTGGTTTAAGAGTGTTGGACTGGGTTTTTGGCAATTTGAATGACAACTTCATTATCACAATAAATGGGGGTTTCAAAATAATTCAAACCATAGTCCAGCAGCTGATGTTGGATCCAGATAACTTGAGAGCAGCAAGCTGATGCAACAATGTATTCTGTCTCTGCTGTGGAAGTTGAGACAGTGTGTTGCTTCTTGCATTGCCACGAAACTAGTCTATCACCTAGGTACTGACATCCTCCTAAGGTAGATTTCCTGTCAAGCTCACAACCTCCATAATTACTGTCAGTAAAAGCATAAAGATCAAATTCAGAATTCTTCGGATACCAAAGACCCAATTTTGGGCTCCCTTTGATATACCAAAAAATTCTTTTGACAGCAATAAGATGTGAAAGTTTAGGATTAGCCTGATATCGTGCACATTGACACACTGCAAACATGATATCCGGTCGGCTTGCAGTAAGATACATCAATGATATGATCATCGATCGATAGTGAGTCTGATCTACGGATTCGCCTTCAGGATCTGGAGTTAGAAGAGGTCGTTCAGCCATTGGTGTTGCGGCAGACTTAGCATTGCGAAACTCGAACTTCTCAAGAATATCCTCCACATACTTGGCTTGATGTAGCAGGATTCCGGTTGAATTTTGTTTAACCTGAAGCCCCAAAAACATGGTCATTTCTCCTAACGAACTCATTTCGAACCGTTTCTTCATTACACCTTCGAATTCTTTGCAAAGCTGCGGACTAGTTGACCCAAAGATGATATCGTCAACATAGATTTGCACGAGAATTTGATCATCTCCAACATGTTTTAATAACAAAGTCTGATCAATGGTACCACGTGAATAACCATGCTCGAGCAAGTGCTTTGTTAGTGTTGTGTACCACGCTCGAGGAGCCTGATGTAACCCGTTCAATGACTTGTCCAACTTGTAGACATGATTAGGAAATTTTGAGTCAACAAATCCAGGAGGTTGATCAACATAGATTTCTTCCTTTACCTTATCATACAAGAAGGCAGTCTTGACGTCCATTTGATACATAGTAAAGTTCATGTAAGAAGCATATGCTAAAAAGATACGGATAGCCTCCAAGCGTGCTACCGGAGCATAGACTTCAATGTAGTCAAGACCCTCGACTTGTCGAAATCCACGAACACCAATCGAGCTTTATTTCGCAAAATAACACCTGAATCGTCCTGCTTATTACGATAAACCCATCTTGTGTCAAGTGACTTCTTGCCCTTCGGTAACTCAACTAACTTCCAAACACCGAGTTTTTCAAATTGATGCAGTTCCTCATGCATTGCATCTACCCAGCTGGGCTCATTCACAGCCATTTCAACATTCTTAGGCTCTATTTGAGATATGAAGCACGAGTAAAGACAGGTATTCACATCTCCACTTTGACTTCACGTTTTTAACACCGTCACCCAGCTGACCAATGATGTTATCGATCGAATGATCACGTTGTACTCTTGAGGGTATCTCTTGGCTGATGTCATTGAGATTGACATGAAGAGTGTGAATGTTAATACCTCCTTCATTTGCTGATGACTCCGCTCCAGAAGACTCTGCCACGAATTCATTTGAAATAAATTTAGGAAAGAGAAGTTCCATAAAGGTTGATGTGGTTGCGGAAGCATTGTCTGGCGTGAATTCTCTCTCCATAGGTGAAGATAATGTGGCTTCAACATCAGGAGTATCATTTTGAATTGGAGATTTACGACTATCAAGATGCACAGATGGCTCCTTCTCTGGTGAAGCAGAGGGCTCCCCCTCGGATGTAGCAGAGGGCTCCCCCTCAGATGTAGCAGAGAGCTCCCCCTCAACTGTAGCAGAGGGCTCCCCCTCAGATGAAACTGGAGACTTCTCTGTGAATGAATAAGGGGATTTAGATGGAGATCTATAAACAACTTCTTTGTCTTTGTCTTCAGAAATCTTCTTCAATCCAGATGAGCCACTTGAAGACACATTTATTGATTTGAATAGAGATGTGTAATCGAACAGCCAGTCTGGATCTATTCTAGCGTCTGTCTCGTTTTCTTCCAACAAACGCACGTCATACGATTCCACAATTTGCTTTGTCTTTTTGTTGTAGACTCTATAAGCGGTGCGAGCATCATACCCTTCGAAGTAACAATCATCGGCTTTTGCATTGAGCTTTCGGTTGGCATCTAAGTGAAGAAGGGTACCAGTGCAGCCAAACACACGGAAATGATTGACTGATGGCTTGTGACCATAGAGTAGCTCATATGGGGTCTTCATCTGAGCTTTGTTGATCAACACTCAATTCTGAACATAACAGGCAGTTTTGATCGCCTCAGCCCAGAAGAAAACCAGTAACTTTGAGTCACACAACATCATCCTTGCCGCATCCTTTAACGTTCTGTTCCTTCTTTCAACAACACCATTTTGTTGGGGTGTGTGGGCAGAACTGAATTGACGTAGGATACCCTTTTCTACGCAAAAATGATCGAGTACAGAGTTGTTGAACTCTGTTCCGTTGTCGGTACGAAGCGCCTTCACTTGTTTGTTAGTTTGGTTTTAAACTAATACAATAAAATTCTTGATCAAATTAGCAACTCCAACTTTGTTGGATAGAAAGAAAACCCAAGTAAACCGAGAGAAATCATCAATCACAACCAGGAAAAAAGAGTTTCTGTTGATGCTAAGAACATTTATTGGTCCAAATAGATCCATATGAAGCAGTTGGTTAATCGAGTTGACCTGTTTTGGCAGATGTGATTTTCTATGATGCATTCCTTGGGCACATGACACACATTTTTCGAACGTAACAAAGTCCTTGACAGGCAAACGACGGACCATCTCATTCTTCGCAAGACGATTCAAGTTCTTGGCATTAGCATGACCTAGTCTTCTATGCCACAGCATTGCGGTTTGTTCTGAGATCTTGGAGAAAAGGCACGTCACTTGCTCTGGAAGATTGCTATTAGTATCAATAATATAGGCATTCCCGTCCCTTTTAGATTTCACAAGAATCCACTCCTCAGGGATGACAAAACCTGCCTTGAGAATCATGCATTCCTTATCAGAGAAATGCGTAGAATAGCCCTTGTCACAAATCTGAGAAACACTTAACAAACTATGTTTAAGCTCAGGAGCAAAATTAACATTTTCGAAACTTAAAACCCCGTTTGAGACAGTTCCTCGTTGTGTGATTTTACCATCTTCTCTGCCCGCAAAAGAGATGTATCCCCCATTAAATGATTGAATGTTGTGAAGTTGGGCGATATCTCCCGTCATATGCCGGGAACAGCTGCTGTCGACGAACCAGGGTCTGACGACATTTCCCTGCAACTGTCCCTGCAAAATGTGCGATTTTAATTAGATTTGGGAACCCAGGTCATTACCTTCCTGGGTGATCCCGATGCCTTTTTAGATTTATAACATTCAGATTTCTCCGAGGACACAAATGATAAATTGGGAGCAAGTTTGGGCAGCCATTGATAATTAGGTTTTCTAAAAATCCCGGTTGGTTTAGAAGTGGAATGTTTATCAGTCTGCTTAAATCCTGTGTGTTTTCTACCAGAGTTGGTTGAAGACCCACTGTGGCTTCTTGATGAATCTGACCTTGGCTTGGCTGTGCTCGGTTTTGGCAAACTGCCTGGGACTTGGTGATGAAAAACCTTTTTATGTTTTTGAAAGACAACCCGTTTTCTACTCTGTTCATTTGCCCAATCATCATTTCGAGAGCGAATTCTAGAGGACTTTCTATTTAAAGACCTTCCTCTGAATTCGTTCTCTCCTTTTGGGAGTTCGAAATGTACAAACATACGATTTTGACAATTTCTAGCTATATGACCATCAACACCACAATTAAAACAAATCTGTTTGTTACTGTTATAACTTGTGCTACATTGATCAGATTTATTTTCCATACTATCACCCCTGCTTCTCTCACAAGAACATGAACATGAATTGGGTTGTGAGGCAAGTGAGGGTACATTAGATGGAAAAGTTTGTGATGTTGATGGTTTCTCAAAATTATTATCACACACATCCAAATTATCAACCAAATTGTTCAAACCAGATTTTTTCAAAGCATTCAAAACAGTATTAGAAGTCATAAAAACACCATCACAAAAAACATGGTCTTTTGAAACATCAGAAAACATATTGTCTTTATTTAAAACTAAAGCTTCAGGTTTAGACTCGATTTTATTTTCAGAAACACATCATTCAACTTCGTGCTTTGACTGATTCAAGGATTGATCTGCAGGAGAAGTAGAAATGTTAGTACTTTCAACATTAATAAATCCTCCCAAAATAAAACCAGATGGCTTGCCATAAACCATAAATGATTCATTGCAATCTCTTCTTTGGACAAAGGCTTGGGCACATATGAATGATTGAAGGGAGGGGGCACATGGTTATACCCTAGAACTTTTAATTGATTCTTCTTAAACTGCATGCTTTGGTCTATCATATTTGCAACTACCTCACTTGAAAAATCATATTTTCTAACATCAATTTTGGCGGTTTCAAATTTTCCTTTCAAAGATTCAACTTCAGCCACTAGCTCAGCGTTCTGTTTGACTACATAATCATAATTTTCACATTTATTATTGTAGTCTTCCTGAAGTATCCTAAAATCCTTAATTTTTTATTCCAATTGAGCTTTGAGTGGTTTTTGACATTTTCTAAGTTGGTACCCTTCATATCTAAGGTCCTCTACGTCCCTTATTAATTTTTCATTAAGTTCACGAAGAATCTTAAGATTTTCTACTTCACTGCCTAATGTCTCAATTTTGTCATGCAGAGTTTTAACATAGTCAATACAGGCTTGAGAGCATGATGGAAGACTTACCTTGGCTGAATTAGGTTCATGAGAAGAGGATACCATCAATGCAAACTGCAGCTCCATCATCTTATCTTCAGCTGCCACAATCTCTGCTGGGGCATCATCACAAACTTGTGCCAGGTGGGCAGCTTCACGTCCAGATAGGTTCAGGGCTTGCATTTGATCCTCCTAATCAAATGACTGAGCGACCATAGCCTTCTCGTTGTTTATTTGATTACCACTACGATTGTTTCCAACTGTAACCACTGTCCTATCATTGTTTAGTCTTCTGTCTGGCTATAGACAATCACGAGCAAAATGCCCTAGCTCGTGGCAGTTGAAGCATCATAGCTTTCCCTTGCTGAACCCAACCTTCTTGTCAGCACTCATCCCCCAGTTATTCTTTCCAGTCTTCTTGGCAAATTGCTTTTCCCTAAAGACTGCCATGGCAATTTGCCATGTGATGTCCATTTCCTCAACATCTTCAGGGTGAATTTGATCAAGATCGGCAAATGATAGTTGAGGTGGAAGATCCCCGGCTACAAGCGCATTGTAACAATTGACTAGCCCCGAGGCAAGAGCAAGATTCTCATAGCCCTCCTTTCCCTTTGAAGAAGAAGTTCCAGTTGAGGATGAAGCAGCTTGAGCAACCATAAATGATTGATTCTGCGAGAGGGGCACGACTGAAGCAGAGGAAGCCGATGGAGTTTGAATCTGAGCTTGCGAGGGAGGCAGATTAAAAGATCAACCTGCAAAGGGATGAGAAACAAAAAAAAGATGAAAGAGCATTGTTAGAGGAAATGCCAAGATTCGCAGCTGAATACGAGTTCACATGGTTAATTTCCCGCTGCTTGTCATCAATATCACATGACTTGATGACTGCCATCACTTCAGCGAGAGAAAGGCGGCTGAGATCCTTAGTTTTCCTAATGACAGCTACATTCATTTCCCAAGATTTTGGGAGAGCATTCAGTAGCTTCTTGTTCACTTCAGACTTTTTGTAGAAAATTCCAGCCACAGTCGTTTATGTATTGAGAGTTATGAATCGCTGCAGCTATGATTCAAGGGTCTCTCCAGGAACATAATTAAACATATTAAAATGTTGTCGCAACATCTCCTGGCGACTCTCTAGCATATCTTCATTCCCTTCATACACCTCAATCAGGGCTTCCCATAAAGCCTTAGCCGATGTATACTCTCTGAACCCCTGAGCAATGTCTGGTGACAGGGCCACGGTCAAGATGGCCAGTGCCTTTTCCTGCTCCTCTACACTTTCAAAATCTTCATCAGTATAATTTTCTATTATCTTATCAACCACTTGCCCCGCAACTGTAGTGGTTACTCTGACTGGATTCTTGATGACACATTTCCACAACTTGAAATTCTTCATTTTTATATACTTTTTGTGACATCCCCATTTTCATGGCCAGAAAAGACCGATTTTCTTTATGCTTTGTTTAAAAATCATAGTACTTCTTTTCATAAAAATGTTGCGGAATTTGTTCCCAGAAAAATACGATAAATACGTTATCAAAACATTTTTGAAGAAACGTATTTTATTCATTTTAAAACGTTCGGGATGTCATTGTCAATACATGAACATAAGCATAAACGGAACTTACATTTATTTACACTAGTGATCTACATCTCTTTAATCTCTCAGTGTAATGTCACTTAATATCGACACCTGCGATATAAATAAACTGAGTGGGTCAGGTTGGGAAACCTGGTGAGTACATAGGGTTTTCAACCCACAATAATATAATTATTATGTTTAATCATCAAACAGTTAACCCAATTACCCATCCCCATTATCTTCTTTATTCTTAAGGATCTACCCTAAGAATCAGCTATTTCTTGTTCATTTATTCCTACGGAGTATCCTAAGGAATGGGTACGAATTCCATTGTTGTAAATGACACATCTAACAAGCAAAATCTGCTAGTTCTGTCACTAGGGCGCAACTACGAAAATTGTGACATTGCCTATGGGGCGCATCTGCCGGAATAGTCCTTTAGGCGCATCTGCCGGGGTTATGAGGTTCTCTATTAGGCACTTCTGCCGGTAGAGCCAGGGTTTTATTGACAGTATCATTTTCGAGAGTCCACTCGCAATACATATCAATGGGTTTTTAGAGTACACCAGTGAACACATCGTTCACAACACCTATAGGTTGCGAGCCTGCTAGTGTTCCACTGGACTGTCTAGAATAGTCTGTGGTTGTCATCCATACTCTGCTGAATGACGGGGCCATCATTTGGGAAAAAGGCTTCTCACATCGTCCACCTCTCACCCTCACCTTACGGTCTATTTCACCTCTTAACTCATCATCCAACTCATATTTCATCTATTACATCTACCCATGTCTTACCCCAACATTTTCGTAGATATAAAATACATAAAAAGTTTAAATCATTTAAAACGTGCACACATAGCACGTAATTTATATAAAATACTTCTTATCTATGTGTAAGATGAAAGTAACTATGCACTCACCTGAAAGGTGGTGACTCAGTACTCGGACAACGCTCCAATACTCTCAAAACAATTTCCTTTGATAAAACCTAGTACCAATACCACTAGGGTTTAGTCTAACGATAACCGTGACAAATTAATAGTTCGACTATTATTATTATTATATAAGTGTTAAATAACACTCAATATAACTCATAATAATAGCCCAAATAATTATTTTAAGGATATATTAACATTACAATAAATATTTGAAAGCTATATTAAAATTTGCGTAAGCGTAGCTCACTTACAGCGGATTTTATAGAAAACCGGAACTTTATTTGGAGCAGCGTTTCGAAATCGAAAGACTCTTTTTCTCGGGACTCCGGGAGCCTCAGGGCTTCCCTCGGGAGCTAGGTGTTTTATCTAGGGATTAAGGGGGTTTAGAGGAGCAAGAGAGAGAAACTAGTGAGAGAAAGAATGAAGAAATGAGTGAGAAATCCGGAACATCTCTCATGGCTTTTATAGGGGCCTGACTTCGGACTACGCTAGGCGTAGCCTTCGGTTACGTTGGGCGTAACTCCGGATAGGGTTGCCAGCTCGCACTTCGGACTCAGATTGATAAGAACCAAGGTACGCTGGGCATACCAACCTCGGACGTGGGGCGTACTGCAAAGGTGGCGTGTCACTCATCCGAAGCGAGTATCGGGTCAACGATGGAGGTTCTAGATTGTGCCACGTCGTCGATCCTTCATCAGGTCTCGCAATTTCATGCTTCAACTTTAAAAATTCGTAACTTTTGCGTACGAGCTCCATTTTTTACGTTATTTATATCCACACGAAGGCGGGAACGTACTCTACATCTTTTGTTTAGACTTCGTCGGCTAATTTTGAATCGATTTTTAAATTTTATATTACTAACAGGCTGGGACATGATTGGTCCGTTAAACCCTCATAACTTCTTCATCCGACGTTCGTTTTCGCCCATCTTTTTCTCGTTACGCTACTATTAACGAGATCTTCGATTTTCATTTAGGTCGTGTCGGCTAAAAACCGCTCATTCTAATATTCAAATTTCGGGCTGTACACTGCTAATCCGAAACTTCGAAAAATCATAACTTCTTCATACGAAGTCAGATTTGGGCATTCTTTTTTATCGACGCTCTTAGTTCAACATATTCTACGACTTTCGTTTAGATTGTTAAGGCTAAATCTTGCACTATCGTAAATTTACTATTTACGCTTCCCGGTGCCGTGCCGGTTCCGTCGCGAAACTTCGACGGGTCATAACTTCTTCGTTATAACTCGGATTTCGGCGTTCTTTATATGTACGGAAACCTTGTGACATATTCTACAACTTGGTTAAGATTATTTATTCTAAATAATCTTTTGTCGAAAAGTCGTTTTCGACACTTGTTGTCTCTAAATTGACTAGCCCGGATCTGCGAGCGTTACAATTTTCTCCCCCTTAGGACGATTACGTCCCGGAATCATCAACGAAACAGGGTCGTATAATGACTCCATACGTCATCTCTTCATCCTCGGTAATAATTGTAACTTCTACATTCCTTCAAGTCTATCTCTTAGACTCATTGACTGTAAGCAGTACTCGATCGTGCACCTGCTCTCTACCTCAGGCTAGACTCCAAATTATGACCTTCAAGTCACAATCTTGATCCTTACTAGCTACGAACTTGAGATGAGTTCATTTATTACTGCTTTGGATCGGTGTGTCATATTCTAACGACCTATCATCGTATGTTGCAACGCTTAGACTTAGGTCTCTTAGAGTCATATTTCGGAATGTAATATGCCTCTCTTCATGGTCTAATGTGATATAATCACATTTTAACATGTAGCATTTCTAGCTACCAACTTCTTTAACAACGAGCACGATACTTCTATTGATCGCTTTGATTTCGATTGTTTGGTTTAAGTCGGATGCTACATCAAACTTGGTTCTCTGAACCACGTAACCTACTCATCGTAGTCGGACTCAATGTGATATGACCACTAGGGTCGGGATAACAACAATTTTCTTAGTCATTACCGAAACAATGGTAACGACATACTTGAATAAAACGAAATCAATTACTAGCTTCTTGGTAACCTTGTGACTTTCCCTGATCCAAGTGTGATTCCTGTGCTTCTGGTAGTATAGGCCTCTACTACCATTTACACCTACTCATACTCGTCCCAAGTATCGTCTCGCAGTTTTCCAAGTCACCATACAAAAAAATCACATAACAATTTAACACACACCAGATAACAAAACGAAGATTTTATTATTTCTTCAAACTATTACATAGGTGTTCAAGTTCACCTTGGACTATGCCTCTAATGGGCTACATCATAGGATACTATGGCTACTGCATAACTTGATCTTCGGGTATAAAGTCCTCATCCTTGATTCCTCGCATGGTTTTCTGCTTCGTCGAGGATCATGTGAAATGCCCTTGGCCTTGGTGGCGTTTCTGGTCTTGCTGCTTTATTTTTTCCTTGGGCAGTCTCTGGACATGTGCCCCTTGCCTCCACATCCGTAGCATACTTTATCATTATGTGTGCAATACTTGGAATATTGACCAGTCCTCCCACACTTGTAACAAGTCACTTCTTCATTGCACTTCCCACAATGCTTCTTCTTGCATTTATCACACCATCTCGCTTCACCTCCATCTCATCCTCCAAGCTTTGAGAATTTGCTTTCCTTGTTAGACCTTGAAGATCCTTCAAACTTCCGCTTCTCTCCTGCCTTATCTTTTTCTAGACCCTTTTCTCTTATATGGGCCTCTACGTTCTTAGTTGCCCTAACAGCTGTTTTCAAGGTAGTTGCCATTTTGACCATTGGGCCAAAGTCAGTGGGCAGTCCGTTAGCAAACCTATCAATCTTGGAGAGTTCAGTAGGCACCAAGTAGCGGAATAGCTTCATCCTCTCGGTGAATGCGGTGGCATACTCATCAACACTCATCTTCCCTTTCTTCAGGTTCTGAAACTCGTTGTTTAGGTCTATCAGATCTATCTCCGAGCAGTACTGCATTTTCAACTGTTCCAAGAACTCTTCCCATGACATCCTTAAGGCTTCTCCTCATGGCATCGTATCCGCCAATAGCTTCCACCAGCTCAAGACTCCAGTTTTTAGTTGTCTTACGGAGAAGACGGTCTTCTGTTTCTCGCTACAGTCGCAACTCTCAAACACCATTTCCATCTCGGAGATCCAATCCATAATCTCAACAGGCTTTGGGCTTCCTGAGAGACTTGGTGGTTTTGCACCCAATAAATTCTTGTACATTCGCTCATCCTTGTCGTTTCTCCTCTCCGGGCCATCTTGAGTCCCCACTTGACTCACTTGGCGGCTGTAGTTCCCTTCCTCTGATTGCTCGGGAATCAGCCCGGGTTGCTCAGTGGGCATAGTAGGCTCGTCCCTATTCAACATCCTCCTCATTTCTTCCCTTTGTTCATCTAGCATAGCCCGAATCATGGCTTGAACTCCAGCCATGGTGACTGGCTCAGGTGCAACTTCTTCTATAACAGGTGTTTGCTGAACCACTAGGGGTTGGTTCCTATTCTCATTTGCATTCACGTTTCCGTTACGGGTCCTTGCCATCTTGATCTATACACCGAATAAGGTGAATCTTGACCTTTACTTAGGATTGGCGTTTAAATCATCCTTATCACTCTGAAACGTTTACATGCTAGTTCTAATATCGTAGTCGTACGTTTAGAATCCTAAACACATAAGGTTTCCAGATCCGATCGGCAACAGACCATAGATCCGAATAAATAACAGCATATAAGGCATAAAGCATTTAGCACATAAAAGCATTTTAGGCATAATTCCTACAATAAGCTAGTGCTCACACCTCACAATCATCACTTAGCATTATAAGTTTTAAGTCTAGAAATAAATCCATATTCCTAGTTCGCTTAAACTAATGCTCTGATACCAACTGAGACATCCCCAATTTCACGTCCAGAAAAGACCGATTTTGTTTATGCTTTGTTTAAAAATCAGAGTACTTCTTTTCATAAAAATGTTGCGGAATTTGTTCCCAGAAAAATACGATAAATACATTATCAAAACATTTTTGAAGAAACACATTTTATTCATTTAAAAACGTTTGGGATGTCATTTTCAATACAGGAACATAAGCATAAACAGAACTTACATTTATTTACACTAGTGATCTACATCTCTTTAATCTCTAAGTGTAATGTCACTTCATATCGACACTTGTGATATAAATAAACTGAGTGGGTCAGGTTGGGAAACCTGGTGAGTACATAGGGTTTTCAACCCACAATAATATAATTATTATGTTTAATCATCAAACAGTTAACCCAATTACCCATCCCCATTATCTTCTTTATTCTTAAGGATCTACCCTAAGAATCAGCTATTTCTTGTTCATTTATTCCTAAGAGTATCGTAAGGAATGGGTACGAATTCAATTGTTGTAAATGACACATCTATCAAGCAAAATCTGCTAGTTCTGTCACTAGGGCGCAACTACCAAAATTGTGACATTCCCTATGGGGCGCATCTAACGAGGTTATGAGGTTCTCTATTAGGCGCTTCTGCCGGTAGAGTCCTTTAGGCGCATCTGCCAGGGTTTTATTGACAGTATCGTTTTCGAGAGTCCACTCACAATACATATCAATGAGTTTTTAGAGTACACCGGTGAACACATCGTACATAACACCTACAGGTTGCGAGCCTGCTAGTGTTCCACTGGACTGTCTAGAATAGTCCGTGGTTGTCATCCATACTCTGCTAAATGACGGGGCCATCATTTGGGAAAAAGGCTTCTCACATCGTCCACCTCTCACCCTCACCTCACGGTCTATTTCACCTCTCAACTCATCATCCAACTCATATTTCATCTATTACATCTACCCATGTCTTACCCCAAATATTTTCGTAGATATAAAATACATATAAAGTTTAAATGATTTAAAACGTGTATAAAATTGTTCATCCAGCATAGACAGCAAGTACTCAGGTAATATGCACACATAGCACGTAATTTATATAAAATACTTCATATCTATGTGTAAGATGAAAGTAACTATGCACTCACCTGAAAGGTGGTGACTCAGTACTCGGACAGCGCTCTGATACTCTCAAAACAATTTCCTTCGATAAAACCTAGTACCAATACCACTAGGGTTTAGTCTAACGATAATCGCGACAAATTAATAGTTCGACTATTATTATTATTATATAAGCATTAAATAACACTCAATATAACTCATAATAATAGCCCAAATAATTATTTTAAGGACATATTAACATTTCAATAATTATTTGAAAGCTATATTAGAAGTTGCATAAGCGTAGCTGACTAACAGCGGATTTTAAAGAAAACCAGAACTTTATTTGGAGCAGTGTTTCGAAACCGAAGTACTCTTTTTCTCGGGGCTCCGGGAGCCTCGGGGCTTCCCTCGTGAGCTAGGGGTTTTATCTAGGGCTTAGGGGGGTTTAGAGGAGCAAGAGAGAGAAACTAGTGAGAGAAAGAATGAAGAAATGAGTGAGAAATACAGAACATCTCGCATGGCTTTTATAGGCGCCTGACATCGGACTACGCTGGGCGTAGCCTTCGGTTACGCTGGGCGTAACTCCGGATAGGGTTGCCAGCTCGCACTTTGGACTCGGATGGATAAGAGCCGAGGTACATTGGGCGTACCAACCTTGGACGCGGGGCGTACTGCGAAGGTGGCGTGTCACTCATCCAAAGCGGGTACCGGGTCGGCGATGGAGGGTCTAGATTGTGCCACGTCGTCGATCCTTCATCAGGTCTCGCAATTTCATGCTTCAACTTTAAAAATTCGTAACTTTCGCGTACAAGCTCTGTTTTTGACATTCTCTATATCCTCGCGAAGGCAGGAACGTACTCTAAAACTTTCGTTTAGACTTCGTCGGCTAATTTTGACTCGATTTTTAAATTTTATATTACTAACAGGTTGGGACAGGATTGGTCCGTTAAACCCTCATAACTTCTTCATCCGACGTCCGTTTTCGCCCATCTTTTTCTCGTTAAGCTACTCTTAACGAGATCTTCGATTTTCATTTAGGTCGTGTCGGCTAAAAAATGCTCGTTCTGATATTCGAATTTCTGGCTGTACACTGCTAATCCGAAACTTCGAAAAATCATAACTTCTTCATACGAAGTTAGATTTGGGCGTTCTTTTTATCGACGCTCTTAGTTCAACATATTCTACGACTTTCGTTTAGATTGTTAAGGCTAAATCTCTCACTATCGTAAATTTTACTATTTACGCTTCCCGGTGTCGTGCCGGTTCCATCGCGAAACTTCGACGAGTCATAACTTCTTTGTTATAACTCGGATTTCGGCGTTCTTTATATGTACGGAAACCTTGTGACATATTCTACAACTTGGTTAAGATTATTTATTCTAAATAATCTTTTTTCAAAAAAGTTGTTTTCGACACTTATTGTCTCTAAATTAACTAGCCCGGATCTGCGGGCGTTACACTTTTCTATTATGTACTTCCACTCGGGAAACCCATCAGCAGACATTAACCATGGAATTCGCATGGTGGTACCCATGACAGCATCAAGCTCTTGAAAATGGTTTTGACTTTGAGATTCCATTTTTAAGAATTAATTAAGATTAATTAAGATTCAAATTAAAATAAATTTTTTTTTCTTTGTCGCAGTTAAAATCCGATTTACTATAACAAAGTGCTGTACTGCAATAAAAAGTAGTTTACTGCCGTATAAAGAGTTTACTGTCAAGAAGAGTTTGCAGCCGTAAACTCGGAGTTTGCGGTCATAAACTTCAAATTTCCGATTGATATTTTCGGTTAAAAAATTCAAGAGGAATTCAAGAGTTTAATTTAGTTCACGGTCCAGGGTTTTTGTGATTTACGAATACGGTGTTCGATTTAAATTTTACGGTTCAAGAAGTCGATTCACGGTTGACGAACTTTGACGGGATTATGGCTGTATATAGAGATTACGACCGTAAGCTTGGGCCGTAAACCACGATTATTTCAGATTCTTGATGAAGCGAGAAAACCTTTTGTAGAAAAACACGAACTTTCACCAAAATCGATTGTAGAATGCCTTTGACACTGTGACAACCGAAATTTTCATTCTGTATAAAATATCAAGTCAATAGAAGTTAGAACAATTGCAGTAAATTTTCAGACTTTTGGTATAAGTTTGAGTATTTTAGAGTTTACACTTAAAGATATATCAGGAGAGAGGATGCACTAGGGTTTTGTGCAACTCTGTAATTCCAAAGCTTCATGATAATAGAATTCAATGCCTGAATAAAAATATTTTCTGCCAAAAACCCTAGGGGTATATATATGGTTCTAAGCCATATTTATTCATTTGTTACATTTCTAACTAGAGAAAAGCCGAATTCTCTCTCAAGGATCTTCGGACTTTCGTCCCAAAACGTGAGTACTTCTATCTAAGTGTGATAAAAGGCTTGATATGTGTCTAATACACTAGAAATCATAGGAAACCATCAAGATTTAAGAGTTTACGGCCCAAGAACATCTTGGACCGTAAACCCTTCTTTAAGGGCAAAAGAGTGCCCTAGTCCCTTCCTCTTGCAATGAAACTAGCTTAGACTCCTATGCTAATGTATTTAGGACTAGAAAACACCCCTAGAACACCAAGAGTAATGTGTTCACGGCCCAAGAAGTTCTTGGACCGTGAACTCCAAACAAAAGGGCCAAAGTGTGCTTTAAACTCTCATTAGGCCTTAGACACTAGCCCAGATTCATTCCTAGTTAAATTAGGGACTTGAAAACACGAAAAACACCCTTCCATGAGAGATTACGGCCGTAATCTCCAAGGGGTTTGGTCCCAGGGCCATGAACTCCTCAAAGGAGTTATCGGATGCCCTAAACTCTTCCTAAGACCATGCCATTAAGTAGAAATGCTTCTTAGGGTCTTGTAAAGCCTCAAAACATCAAGTGGTCAAGTAAGTAGGAGCTTACGGCCGTAAACCCATGAGTTTACGACCGTAAACTCCTTTGTTGATGACCTTAGGGCCGTGAACTCCATTAGGGAGTTTTCCTTGAACCCTACACACACTAGCTTTTCCCTACAACACTTAGATGCAATCCTTGAGACTTATAACACTTGTATAAACTGTTTAGCATGTCCTAGGGTGTCTTGACTTGTTTATTAGTTGTTCAAAGACTAATTTGATACATATATGTGATATTATATGTTAACTAGGATCATAGAGTGTGTTCAAGACTTCACTTGACACCTAGCAATCCTACATCTTCAGTTCATCCGTACCACTCACAACAGGTGAGTTCATACCCCTTAATAAATATTTTAAATGTTTTAAATGTTTTATGGAGGGGGGGGATACAAGTAGAATCATGCTAGTTGTTATATCAATCACATGTGATTAATAAGCAACATTCAAATGATTTACTACTCATTAGCTGTTTTACCAAACAATTTTCTTTACATGATTTTCGTAAACGTTTTATATGTTAAAACTCCTTATTAAACTGTTCATTTTACACTGTATGTTTCATTTCAAACTCATTTATAATTGTGTTTCAAACAAATGTTTCTTTATACTTAAAATGTTTTATCAAACACCTGCTTTCAACCCGTTTCATAGATTGACATCAAGTTGATCTTTTCTTAGATAATAATCATGTTCAAAGGTTTTACAAAACTTATTTTATGCTTTTATATTATCAATTGCATGTCTATGTATGTATAGTTATATAAGCAATGTTTAAAAGGCGTAGGAAGGCCTGCCCACCCTATTTCCTTTTTGCCGTTGAGATGTGGTTTGGTGGGGTATCGGGTATCCGTCCGAAGGTCGTTTAAATATTAGGTATATATCATGTGTACATATATAGTCATAAAGGTTCTTCCAGTTCATTCAATACCCTTGGCTAGCAAGGGTATACTTCCATGTTCATACGTACCAGTTACTTCACTAGTAAGTTACCATAGGGGTAGCACAGGAGGATACTAATACTATTACTAGAACAATGAAACATACCACGAGTCAGTTCATTCATGAGTCTATACATGCTAGATAGAGAGAGAACACACATTACAGCTAGTACATACAGTACATTACTATACATGCTAGATAGAGAGAGAACACACGTTACAGCTAGTACACACAGAACATTACAGTACATTACTATACTATTACATCGATATGTTTACATGATTACGCTTACATGAGTACGTTTTCATAAATACGTTTACATGAGTGGGGTTACATATACGATAATAGGACAGACATCACTAGGTGTTATAGCATGGAACGATTTCAGGATCTTTCTATACCAATGAATCACAATGCATTGTGATAGTTATATTGGGTATACATGATCATAGTAATGTGGATGTTCACAGCTTGCAAATACACAGGGGTCGTGTATGGTTCCCAAAATCCCTTTGACAGGGGAGCGTCTAGCCTGGGATCTAGCCATCACATTATGCCTTATCCCTCAAATAAGGAAGTATTAGTACAAAAGTAGTCACTTATTACAAATACTACACTACCTACAAGATTTCAATAGACTTATGGTAGTTAGTACGGTTGTAGTTATTTGATACTACACCATGGTACTATTTCATTTTCCCATTACATTCACTTCGTGAACATTCACACGATGCACGTTAATGTAGAAACTATATTTTTGGTTAATGATAGTCAGATTTGGGAAAATACACACTCTTACAAGAGAGACACACACACACATAGATACTAGATGCCTTGGTAGAAGGATACGTTTAGTAGGAAACATATGGTTTTCTAGGATGTTCAAAACATTTTCATACTTACAGTTCATATACATACAAATTAAGACACTAAAATACTTATGATCTCACCAGATTTAAAGCTGATACTCACTTTCAAAATAACTTGTATCCTCAGGTCAACGATAGACAAGTACCGATGCAAGGTTTAGAGAAGATGGAGCTCGTTCAAGACTCATCTTTCATTTTGATTGATACTTTAGTGTTTATTATAATTTGACAGAACACACCTGTATTAAAATTATATTATTAATGTAATGGATGATGTTGTTGCTTGTTTACAACTTTTCATTGTTGTGATATTGTACATGACGTCCTCCGCCCCAGAACGTTTCTGCCATTCATGGTTTTGGGGTGTGACAGATTGGTATCAGAGCATTGTTTATAGTGAATTAAGTATATCAACCCATAAAACATATACAGTCTATAAATACAATGAGATTAAAAATACTCTAAACAAGAGTTTATACTTTAAATAATAAAATATTTAATTAAGTATACGTGCCTGCATTCATACTAAAATCAGTGTCACTAGGACAGTATAAAAGAATTACGATTGTTGGGCAACACAGGTGGACTTAGAGACATATGGTCATAACTGGAAAGATATAGCCTGATCAACTATATTATCCGAGGGTTGACTAGAATGTGCCTAAGTGTAGTTGTGTGGTTGCAACAAGTCTAAAATTTTATCAACAATACCACAATGTGAACAGTAGAACATAACATTAAACTTAAAATACTATAGGAGTATTTGGTGTTACTATAAGTACTTTATACTTGAGAAATAAAACGGGATCTTCATTACTAAGTTGATAGTTGCTAAGTGGATACACTAAGGCTATATGTAACTAGGATGTTATAGACTTAGAATCTGTGAAAATTTTGCTTTACCCCTATTCTGTGTGAATTTGGAGTTAAGGTCGCTTATTCGAAGGCCTATCATGTTTCGATTACATATAACTGGGATGCACTTCACAAATAGTGATGTAACTAATGAAGATTTTCTAAATAATTATCTAGATAGTTCGTCTAATAATTATTTTCTTACCCCAATTCTCGCGTAGATAACATGGCTGGACACCATCCCCACATCAACTAGTACCTTCCGAATGAGGTCATTGTTGGATGGTTTGAAGAAGAACCAGAGAATGATCATCCTATCCCTGGGAATGATCACCATGATGAAGACCTTTCGGACGGTGCTAACTCTGAACCCGAGGTTGAGAACCTACCCCAGACAACTATATTTCCAATTCCTAACCCTCGTCCGACTTTTCATGGCCCGACGCCTGAGTGGGTGGAATGCTTGGAAACATGGAGCCAAGGACAAGATCAGCCCATGCCATTTAATGGTGACCGAAGCTTTTATGACCTGAGCAGTGGGGGCTCAACAGATAGAATCTTGCCAATCTTGGTCCGTAGAGTGGCTCGAAATGAGATTCAAGGCAGGACAGGCCTACATCAGATCACCGAAGTTGTCGCCGATGCGAGAATGCATACCCTCCGCACCATTCGTCTAGATGATGCTCGGGAGAGATCTGAAAGAGATCATGAAACCATGCTTCAAGCACTGGCTGAATCACGAGCCGAAGTCATAGAACTCCGAGTACACCAGAGGGTATACGAAAGACACCTACTTGATGTGGAACGCCAACTGGCTGAACTGAGAGCTCACCAGAGGGATGATCGTCACCAATAATAGATGACTTACGTTATTTTCCTTGTTAAAAGGAATTGTTTTCTGTCTATGCCCGATGTGGCATTTTCTATGAAACTATCTTGTACTGTAAGTACTTTATTTAGGCCTTTATGCTTTCAAGAACTATCTCATTTGGATATGATGTAAGACCTTTTAAAAGGTCATTTTCCCGAACTTTTACGTCATGAATATTAAAGATATTGACAATCGGCTAACTTCTGTGTCATTTTCTTTATTCAAATACTCTCATCATACTTTCATTTGAGTATACCTGAAACATGCTTTAGTCAAGTCATTGGACTATAGCAATTTAGCTCCAGAGACATTTCCAAGTCTCTTTTAGTGGTTGGATCATGTTATTCACCAACCAACGATACCTGGGCTTGAACGACAAGCGTATTGAGACCATTCTACAAACTTACTTCCACTCATTACCAGGACTGCATCATAGGGATGTAGGTCAACCCTTCATAAACACACTTCCACTCAGTACTAGGACTGCATCATGGGGATGTAGGTCAAACCTTCGCGAACATACTTCCAATCCGTACAAGGACTGCTGTTGGGTTTTGAGCAATCTAACACTTCCTAAGTGTGCATGCAACCCTAATAAACCTTGGATCTATGTTTTCTTCTAAAATACATGCAAATAATAACTTCCAAGGTTTCTTCCTAACTAGCATAGCATAAGGATTATGAATCATAAAAGTACTAGTAGAAATACATACCTTTTGATGATAGTTGATTGTTTGGAGTTTGAGAGCGAAGCACCAATAGTGTGAATGCCTCAAATGGAATCACAAATCACCACAAACACTTGGAAAACTTTGAGAGAGTAGTATACTTTCTTGTGGAATCGGCCACCACTAAGTCTCACACTACTAGTGTCACATTTCTTGCATCATATGCTTCTTTATATAGTGTGCATGGTTAGGGTGAAACCCTAATAACCCATGTCTTTTCCTTTCGAAGGATCCATGGGTTAAAAGCTCCATGGATCATCCATGGACTTTCATATTAGCTTAGCCCATTAACAAATGAGTATTAGCCCACACTATATAAAATATAATAGCCCATATTTAATCAGTCTTCTTTTTAATCTCTAAATTAATTCATAATTAATTTAAGACTAAAACTAATTAAATAACATGACTTCATATTAATATATTATAACCTATAATATATTAATAAATCGTAAGTATACAATTCTCATAAAATTATCCATAAATCGTTTGGGTGAAGTGCAACCCAATGGACCATGTCGGGTCGGGTCAAGTATGTACCAAATAAGTTATGGACTTAGACACCTTATCCAACAGACTCCCACTTGGATAAGTCTAATAACTATATTTGCGTATGTTACTTCAGGAACCAACCAGCAATCGTAGCTCTCGAAAACTCTGTTGAACTATGAAGCGGCATTTTAGATAAGTGATCATATAATCCTCTGTTCTCATGATATCAGCCGGACAAATACATGGAACAACGTCGTACTTATTGTCAAGCAGTTTGTTTCCCGATTTCCGATTTGTTTGACAAAGAACTTAATCGAACACATCAATTTAGTTCTGACCGGCCGATACATAGGTCACAACAAAATCATCGAGGGGCCTAGATATCGCTTCTATTTCTAGAAGGAACAGATAAACTTCGACTCATATGTTTGTTCTACTACTTGTTGAATTGTACACAAAGGCACGTTTTATAACATCAAGTTACTGATGCGTTTACGTGCAATCAATGCACAACCAACTCATAGGTAACAACTCATATCTCTAGGTTTTAAGATTTATATGATATTACCGTCTCACGATCACTCGAGATAAATTTCATGAAGTGATACAAGTGAGCGTGGGTTTATTCCAATACTCATAACTTATGAGCACTCATGAATGTTGTAGCAACCATTGCTATGACTAAACCCATTTAGCCATCTACAAACTCGATTCATGACAATCTTGATTCATACCTACTTCCAACATATGAATGACTGTGGAGTGTTTAAATAACTTAGTCACTCGGAAAGAATAACCTAGCTATTTTGAAAGTCAAAACATGCAAAGTGAAACAAAATAATAATCGAATCCAATATGGTCTCAGAACCCTTTTGAATATAAATAGAACCACCTTTTATTTATCACCATATTGATTACACATTATTCATTGTATAATGTTTCAAACAATCAACTTAAGACTTGAATAAAAACAACAGTCGTCCCATGCTCCTAGCATGTACACTTTGTTTTTCTAAACAATAGTTATGCCATACTCCAAGTATGCACACTATGTTTGTCTATGATCCTTACATTGTGATGTAGATCAATTGAACATGATTCCATTGATACTCATCTCACAATCCCAAATCCTTATTGTAAATGTGAGAATCCCCGATTCCTATCATTTACCAAAAAACTGTTAGATTTTAAACTTTTATGCAATGTTCCTCTTGTAATGATTATGCACAAAGTCACCAAAACCTTGTCACCAGTCATTGCAGAGTATTCCAAAGAAGGTCAACTTCTATGGAACGGAAGTCTCATATTCAAAGTACATTGCTTTGAACATCCTTCTTGCATTAAGGTTTTCTAATCTTACATAGATTGAATAACTTCCACCTATGGAGACATTTCCATAGTCCCATTTTGACTATCACTTCCAAACAAGAGTTACTTCTTTTCAGAATATGTATGGTCCTTTCCGACAACTTACATCATACTTCCAACTGTCCCTGAGAAACCAATCTTTGGCGAACCTCAGATTGTCCTCGACAATTGCTTAATCACTTTAGTCATATCCAGTTCTAGACTTTTCCCTTCTAAATGCCCTGAGCATTTGGAAAATTTAGAAAGGATGAATATTATAGCACATGCAATCGATCCTATATCCGAAGCATATGGGACACGATTCATGATGTTTGACATAAAGACATGATACTAGACCAGTCTTTTGCTACAATATTTTTTTTTATTTGCCATGTTTTCAAAATTTAACTATGAAGAGGGATGCCGTAGTCATAATTGAATTTTGAGAACGCAATATATATAGAATTTCCTTAAGTCGAACCATTCAGACATAAAATTCATATATATATATGTCCTTGACTAAAGATGATTAAAATCTAATCTAAGCTTCTAGAATTGAAATGAAGTATAATTTCCTCTCCCTTAATTATAGCCAAATGACTTTTTCAACCCCTGCAACTTCATGAATTGAAACTTTTGTTTTTCTATAATTAACATTGCTAGCTTGCAATACTAATCATAATTATCATGCTCCCACTAACATGATGATTATTAGCAAAACACTTATGCTCCCACTAGCTCTGACATATTTCCAGAAATCTGATGGACTTCTGAAATTTAGATTCATACACCCTTTCTTAGATAGCTCACATGTGTGTCTAAGCAATTTCAAGAACTATGAAAAGGGATACCGTAATCATAGTCTTAATTGTTTAGACCGTTGCCATTTCTCACAAGTCCATGTTAGTGTGCCGGTTAACCACACACGCTCCACTAACGACTTTTGAAAATGAAAATAACACAATTGATATCTACGTAAAATCTACTTAGTGAAAGCATTTCCTCACCATCATTTTCATGAATCAAAGAGAAACCTTATGATACTTAGATTTTATAGTGTATGAGTTCCTATCCATGTGAATTTGTCAAAACCATAATCACAAGATAAGGTTAGTGACAAATTCAGCCTTACATGGATTAAACTTGTTCAATCTTAGTTTCTTGTCACCTTGGTAGCACAAGGCCCACCAATGCTTCCAAGTTGAACTCTGATAACTCACATGCAAATTCAACTTATTTGAAGTAGGTACAGAAATAAGAATTATGTCAACATGCTAGGTTGCAAACCTTAAGTCGTGTGCTAGTGATAAATTACAGGTTTTACTCTTGATTAAATCTTGAAACTCTTTCGGGATCTTTAAGGCTCCCACTGTCCCCTTGACATATAAGTTTCCCCAGTCAAGAACCATTCCTTGACAAAAAAAATATTCAAGGGATAGTGCGGATTCTTATCGAGACTAACACTTCACACAATTGGTCTTAGTTGGTCTTTGTCTCATCCAAGACATCACAACTTACCAATCTCAAATGTACAAGGGTAGAAAGATTTTACACTACATTTGATAAGTGTTTTAAACCTTACTTTATGTCACTCAATGTTACAATCTTGGAGTATGACTCTAAGAATTGTTTTGGAACGAAGTATGACTCATCTTCTCGATCTTAACCAATCCAACAATTCATGACCTCTCTTCTTAGCCGTAACAATGCACTAAGACGTCCTTAGAGTATGAATTTGTGATATGGTTTCATAATCATTAAGATGATCATGAAATACGATACTAAAGTACTCTCCCATCCTTTCAGATTTGAGAAACTTTTATCTTTCTGCCTAATTTGATTCTTCTCATTTGTTTTTTCATACATTGTAACCTTTCCAATGATACAGAATTATACTTAACCTTATAAGTATAATCATATTTACTAATCTATAGTAAATCATGACAAATCAATCTTTGTGGTGGACCTTGACCAGCGCACACTCAGTGTACCTAATTCCTTAGTCCTTCAATTGACTTACATATACATGTGATCAAAGAATTAGTCTTAATTTTCAAAGATGAAAATTCTCATTCATCACACAATACAACTTGTATGATTCCAAGTTTCTGTCCAATTGAAACTTGGGTGATGAAAAAACTTTCTTCATTTGGTAAATTCAGACACTACCACAAATGAAAGAATCAAATCCACTTTCCAATATTGCTATTACTGGAAACATATAAGCAACAATTTTCCACAGATGCCATTGTAAGGATATTTTTTAAAATAAATAAAATTAAAACCCTTTTTTTCTTTTATTTTAAAACATTGCGGAAAAACTTATCCTTACAATCCACATGAAAACCTTGTTATTATCTATTCATAAGCAATATATTATAACTCTTAAGCAACAGCTCAAAATTCTGATTGCCGAACCATGCGATCGAAACCCACCTTTGCAATCAGAATCAACATATACTTACTTTAAGCTTCCTATCTTTTCTTTGATTCTTAAAAACATCAGCATGTGACCCATTCACATTATGTAATAAGAATCTCCAAATAGGAACTTAATAGAGTTAGACAGTGGACTTTACCCGAAGTAGAGTCAAACCTCTTGACTTGATCAACCTTATGACCTTTCAGGTGAATAGGGCAGCTTCACAACCAATGCCCCTTCCTTTGGCAACAAAACACATGGACCCTTTGGTAATGGCACATGAGACTATCTTAGAATTAGCCTTTCTCTTTACCATTTGGTCAACCGAGTTGACTATGGCCGATCCCTTTCCATTGGGAAGAGAAATCCTTTTCTAGATATCCAATGCTACCATTATCAATGTCCATTTAAGACTTGGGAAGTTGTTCTTTTAATCAAATTTGCTTTACTGGTGTTCCAAATCATTGTTGATTCCACAACACCAAGCAAATAGATAACATCATTAAGGGTCATGTCATAGTCCGTCTCATAGTAGTCCAAAAGAGACTCACTATGTTACTAAGAAAGTGATTGAACATCCAACTTTCACGGGACTTTGACACCCAACTCTCCCGGCTTGTCAATATGTGACTTTATCTCCAAGATGTGAGCACACATAGACTATGCTTGCCAATAGGGATTGAGTGACTTTAAACTTTTCAAGAACCTGCTGGTGAGGGAGAATAATTGGAGCAGGTGGAGGAAGTGAAGCATGATGTTGAGGGACACCATCTTCAAGAGATTTGGGAAGATCATAGTTGTCTGAACCAGACATCTATAATGGGAGAAAATCAAGTTAGTTGATTCAAAGTCCTTAATATAACACCCAATATGAAATATTAAGGCTAGGACCCAACACAACATTTTTATAATTTGGAAGAGGGATGTCGTAATCCAAGCTATAAAATATTTGAAGGTAGGCGAATGACGATTCACCAATTTCCACCATGAAAAACGAAATAATTTATTAGGTTTTAATTGGATTTGAAATTCCTAGATCTTTTGAGATTCATTGAACTTTTCAATGGCATGTTTCAATCTCGAGTGTGCCCTCTCAAATTTTGTGACTGGGATGCCGAGGATCACAAAACAAGGTGTGAATAACCATACCAATTCACTTGGTACCCTTAATATTATCACCTAATCAATGTGCCGGTTAACCACACACGCTCCATTGATCTATGGAAAACATTAAGTCACCCTTCGTGATCCTTACTAGTCCAAGTTAGTGTGCCGGTTAACCACACACGCTCCACCAACGACTTGGTAAGGTACAAAGTGTGAATTCCATACACTAGCACCAAATTCACATTTTTCCTAAAGTAACTAAGATTGGGAATTAAATAAAACATTTAGTTACTTTATAATAATCATCATACTTTAAATGAGAATTTAAAGTCATTGTCCTACCCGTTCGGCTAACGACCCTCCACCAGTCAAGCAAGCGGTGGGTGAGAGTGGACACCTATTAAGTTGCCAT
The DNA here is from genome assembly GCF_002870075.4 of Lactuca sativa. Lineage (NCBI taxonomy): Eukaryota > Viridiplantae > Streptophyta > Magnoliopsida > Asterales > Asteraceae > Lactuca > Lactuca sativa. The sequence continues at coordinate 218,014,668 of NC_056630.2, forward strand.
TTTATTGGCAACAACCTTATACCCACCTTATAGACCGGCTTCGTGAATGAGGCCTAATAACCGTAAAACGACTTGTTCTTATACATATATATATATATATATATATATATATAATAATTAACCATTAATCTTATAATAGTATAAGGGTAGAATTTTAACTTTTAAAACTTCTAGGGTATGGAATTAAAGTTTGTGTGAGACTTTAAAAATTCCAAAACATGAGGGCAAGTTTTGAACAATTCATAAACTTTTGGATATTCATAACTTATGAGTTTTAATTAAGTGTTTAATACTTTTAATGAAGAGTCTCTTGGAAATCCATAACTTGAGGACAAGTTATGAAGTCCATAAAAGCATTTATTAGAAAAACTCTTCTACAGTGTAACTTATGACTTCTTAAAAAAACATTTAAAAGAAAAAACTTTTGGAATTCCATAACTTGAGGACAAATTATGAATTCCATTAAAACACATTAAGATCAAGAATTAACTAACAAACAATTTGCAAATAATTCCTATGATCTAACAAAACTCATATGAACATGAACATCCACATCAACAATTTCAAGAATCATATGAACACATATAAACTTGAAATTTTGATTATAACTTTGAAATTGGTCCACCATCATCATTACCACGTCAAAAACAGGTTTTATGAGTCCAAAACAGTTTAAGGTAATGATTCTAGACCAATTCCAACACCAAAACTCGAAGATATGTTGTCTGGGGTTCCAACTCGTCGAGTGCATGAACCAACTCGCCGAGTTGGATGAATATTGTCTTGGACTCGTCGAGTCCCTTCATGGACTCGGCGAGTCTGCTGTGTAGACAGCACATAAACTTCGATTTTCAGCAATCTGCATCAAGTATTCAAGAAAACAAGCCTAGGCTCTGATACCACTGTTGGGTTTTGAGCAATCTAACACTTCCTAAGTGTGCATGCAACCCTAATAAACCTTGGATCTATGTTTTCTTCTAAAATACATGCAAATAATAACTTCCAAGGTTTCTTCCTAACTAGCATAGCATAAGGATTATGAATCATAAAAGTACTAGTAGAAATACATACCTTTTGATGATGGTTGATTGTTTGGAGTTTGAGAGCCAAGCACCAATAGTGTGAATGCCTCAAATGGAATCACAAATCACCACAAACACTTGGAAAGCTTTGAGAGAGTAGTATACTTTCTTGTGGAATCGGCCACCACTAAGTCTCACACTACTAGTGTCACATTTCTTGCATCATATGCTTCTTTATATAGTGTGCATGGTTAGGGTGAAACCCTAATAACCCATGTCTTTTCCTTTCCAAGGACCCATGGGTTAAACGCTCCATGGATCATCCATGGACTTTCATATTAGCTTAGCCCATTAACAAATGAGTATTAGCCCACACTATATAAAATATAATAGCCCATAATTTAATCAGTCTTCTTTTTAATCTCTAAATTAATTCATAATTAATTTAAGAGTAAAACTAATTAAATAACATGACTTCATATTAATATATTATAACCTATAATATATTAATAAATCGTAAGTATACAATTCTCATAAAATTATCCATAAATCGTTTGGGTGAAGTGCAACCCAAATGCACCATGCCGGGTTGGGTCAAGTATGTACCAAATAAATTATGGACTTAGACACCTTATCCAACAACTGCATCATAGGGATGTATGTAAAACTGTCGAGAACATACTCTTACTCTTTACTTGAACAATCGAAGTACATCTAGGGTCAACCAGAATCGCTTACAAAATCCTTATTTTTCGTATTACAAAATCATGTCGTCATCTGGAAACAATCAGCCGAGCAACGAAACCCCTGCCTTTCCTATGGACGCCACTACCTTCCAAACCGCAGTTACAGCTACCGTGATGGCTGCCGTAACCGCTGTCCTTACGCACCGTAGCGCTATCAGCACAATCAATGCTGATAATGGGGTTATTTTCCTTATGATTTCAACATTATCATACGACTCGATTCAATTTGATCCGCACAAAACCAGCTTCATACGTACATCTCTTTCTTCGAAATCGCCCTTCCAGCGAAGCCGTCATAGCAGAACACCGATGTACTCATGCATGGAGTACCTCATAGTTCCTTTCCTTTCCGAAGAAATCCCCGAAGTACCACTCGTACAGTACGTCAAGTTCAATCCAAAGATCCATATGGTGGATTTTTCGCTGAAGAATGTTTACATATGAGTGATATGTAATCAAGGTTCTACAGGTTTAGAATTGATGATTCCACTTTAACTTCTTTTTCCGCGATGGGATGTGAGCTTAAAGAAGAATCAGTTATTCGAATACCTTTTCAATCTTAATTATATACGACTCGTATACACGAGATTGTGATTGTGAAACCATGTATGAATTCTAAATGTGAACTTCGAGACGGAGACTGCCCAAGACTACGAGTAATCGCATCGTCATGTGAACAAACTTAGAACCCAGTATGAATTCTGTAAATATATCGCCCTACAGTCTAAACACCTACGGAGATACAAGAACAGTCTGGACAACTTAGCGAACTACTCATAATAGAATTGGGAGACTAGGCTTCTCACCCTGGAGAGCTCCGGTCTTATCCTTCCAGGAATAGACGGATTGTATCATATGTGCCTCGACGATCGGGGACTCCGTTAAGATTTCCATAAAAAATCGTTATCTCTGCCTCGCATAGATGAATTGGTTCAGCAAATGCAAGGAAATAATTACTTTCAGAAATGGATCTGAGATCCGAATATCACCAGTTCGAGTGTTAGGGAAGGATGTCCTGAAGACTACCCTCCGAACTCGATGCGGACACTTCGAGTCCGTAGTGATACCCCTCGGATAGGACCAATACGCCCATAATATTCATGAGCTTAATAAGTAGGGTATGCCGTTCTTACTTAGATCAGCTCGTCATTCTCCTTGTAATGACTTACTTATCTACCCTCGTAGTAAGAAGGAACCCATGGAAACATTACCTTCGGAGATACTTTTCGCAAAGTTCTCTGAACACAAGTTTTGGAATTGAAGAGTCAAAATTTCCTAAGACACACTATTAGTGATGTGGAAATTCTTGAGTACTCTTTCAATTTATCAAAACCGTTGAGAATTTGTCGACACCAGAGACGCCGACAGAAATTCGCCAAATTCTAGGTCTTGCAGACCTACTATCGTAGTACATTCAAAACTCCTCGCAAATTACAGAAACCCTTACGACTTTGACCTAGCAGGGGGTGGCCCTTAACTGGGAAGTTAAGCAAGAGAATGAACCTTTGGAATTCCAAGTGAGAGACCAAATTCTTTAGGAAGTCTCACTGTAGGAATGGCTTAATACGCTTCGTAATGCGTGGAAAGCTAAATCCAAGATGGTAAGGACCCCCGAGATTCTTACCAGAATCGGTCCTGTATCTCACAAACTAGACCTACTCCGTGAACTCAGTAACGTATATTTTACCCTTCGCATCTCAATCTTGAAACCGTACCTTTCCGTTAGGAATCTCGTAAGTTCACTCGACGAGATCGAAATTCACGAGATCCTCGCCTTCGTATAAAGAACCGTAGTGACCCTCGACCGAGAGGTCAAGTGGACAAAGCAGCGCCGCCTCCCTTTTAGTGAAGGTTCGTTGGGATACCAACCGAGGACCCGAATTCACTTATGAGCGCGAGAACCAATCGATTAGGAAGTTTCCACCTCTTGACTCGATTATTCATACCTACTTCCTTACCTAAATTCTAATTTCGGGACGAAATTCCCTTTAGCAGGGGGATGATGTGACAACCCGAAATTTCCATTCTGTATAACATATCAAGTCAATAGAAGTTAGAACAGTTGCAGTAAATTTTCAGACTTTTGGTATAAGTTTGAGTATTTTAGAGTTTACACTTAAAGATATATCAGGAGAGAGGATGCACTAGGGTTTTGTGCAACTCTGTAATTCCAAAGCTTCATGATATTAGAATTCAATGCATGAATAAAAATATTTTCTGCCAAAAACCCTAGGGGTATATATATGGTTCTAAGCCATATTTATTCATTTGTTACATTTCTAACTAGAGAAAAGCCGAATTCTCTCTCAAGGATCTTCGGACTTTCGTCCCAAAATGTGAGTACTTCTATCTAAGTGTGATAAAAGGCTTGATATGTGTCTAATACACTAGAAATCATAGGAAACCATCAAGATTTAAGAGTTTACGGCCCAAGAACATCTTGGACCGTAAACCCTTCTTTAAGGGCCAAAGAGTGCCCTAGTCCCTTCCTCTTGCAATGAAACTAGCTTAGACTCCTATCCTAATGTATTTAGGACTAGAAAACACCCCTAGAACACCAAGAGTAATGTGTTCACGGCCCAAGAAGTTCTTGGACCGTGAACTCCAAACAAAAGGGCCAAAGTGTGCTTTAAACTCTCATTAGGCCTTAGACACTAGCCTAGATTCATTCCTAGTTAAATTAGGGACTTGAAAACACCAAAAACACCCTTCCATGAGAGATTACGGCCGTAATCTCCAAGGGGTTTGGTCCCAAGGCCATGAACTCCTCAAAGGAGTTATCGGATGCCCTAAAGTCTTCCAAAGACCATGCCATTAAGTAGAAATGCTTCTTAGGGTCTTGTAAAGCCTCAAAACATCAAGTGGTCAAGTAAGTAGGAGCTTACGGCCGTAAACCCATGAGTTTACAACCGTAAACTCCTTTGTTGATGACCTTAGGGACGTGAACTCCATTAGGGAGTTTTCCTTGAACCCTACACACACTAGCTTTTCCCTACAACACTTAGATGCAATCCTTGAGACTTATAACACTTGTATAAACTGTTTAGCATGTCCTAGGGTGTCTTGACTTGTTTATTAGTTGTTCAAAGACTAATTTGATACATATATGTGATATTATATGTTAACTAGGATCATAGAGTGTGTTCAAGACTTCACTTGACACCTAGCAATCCTACATCTTCAGTTCATCCGTACCACTCACAACAGGTGAGTTCATACCCCTTAATAAATATTTTAAATGTTTTAAATGTTTTATGGAGGGGGGATACAAGTAGAATCATGCTAGTTGTTATATCAATCACATGTGATTAATAAGCAGCATTCAAATGATTTACTACTCATTAGCTGTTTTACCAAACAGTTTTCTTCACATGATTTTCATAAACGTTTTATATGTTAAAACTCCTTATTAAACTGTTCATTTTACACTGTATGTTTCATTTCAAACTCATTTACAATTGTGTTTCAAACAAATGTTTCTTTATACTTAAACTGTTTTATCAAACACCTGCTTTCAACCCGTTTTATAGATTGACATCAAGTCGATCTTTTCTTAGATAGTAATCATGTTCAAAGGTTTTACAAAACTTATTTTAAGCTTTTATATTATCAATTGCATGTCTATGTATGTATAGTTATATAAGCAATGTTTAAAAGTCTTAGGAAGGCATGCCCACCCTATTTCCTTTTCGCCGTTGAGATGTGGTTTGGTGGGGTATCGGGTATCCGTCCGAAGGTCGTTTAAATATTATGTCACACCCCAAAACTGGAACGGCGGAAACGTTCGGGGGTGGAGGACGTCATGTCAAGTATCACGAGATATGTATATGGTATGCAAGTAATGAACAACCATTTCATTTAGAAAGAAAGTGTTTACAATGTATGTGTTCACAAAACATAGAAGTCATAAACAAATGACAAAACAAGACTTGAAGCTATAACGCTCCATCTTCGGAAGTCCTAGCACGAGCACCTGTCTAATAGTCTCCTGAGAATACAAGTTATTTGAAAGAGTTGATCAGCAATTAAGCTGGTGAGTTCATAAGATTTTAGTGATGTGAGTAAGCTGTAAAAAATGTGGTTTAAAATGTATATGTAAAGTACTATAAGCTGTAAGGTGTTGTTTTGTAAAGTTTGCTTGTTCCTCTAGAAAATCATATATTTCCTACTTAAAATGGGAGATGAGTAAAATGACACTACAAGCCTTTCTATGCGTAATAAGTGGGTACAAGTTATATATACTTGGAGTAAACAAACAATCGATTATGCGCATCTACCCTCAACCTACAACCCGAAGGGGTACAGTAAGTAAGGCGGATTGCACATATTCCATTGGTTATTAGATCGTTGTCATATATAACCTTGGGGTATTCACTTGTTACTCATGGAGTTATTTGTAATGGTTCCTTTATGTCTAATGGGGAGTTCGTTTTAAGAAAACCTGTATTTCTTATAATAAAACATTGACTATGGTGATTACTTTTATAATAGCTTTGTTTATACTGCTATATATAATTTGGTATCGGGTAGATAATAGATTGGGTGACCTCGATGTAAAGCCACATCCAACGGGAACAAGACGTACAACGAAGAGCACACATCCTATTAGTTGTCGGATATTAGTCTTATATATAAACATGGTGTATAAACTAAGGTATTATAGACTTAAGTCATTTAAAGTCTTTAAAACTGTATTGGCTTAATAAAATGGATTAAGCCCTTAACTGGGAAATCACTAGTTTTGTATATCCAAAAGTACTGACTTTGAAACGAAAGTTTTGTACTAGAAAATCTGTGCATTGACTCTGTGTCCTATGACCTGATCCATACCTGGTACCCTTATGATGACTTAATGTATACTAAGCATAAATATGTATATATATATATATATATATATATATATATATATATATATAGATTCGGGTAGATAATAGATTGGGTGACCTCGGTGTAAGCCTACATCCAACGGGAACAAGACGTACAACGAAGAACACACATCCTATTAGATGTCGGCATCTACTTAACATATATGTATTCTATAGTGTATACATTATGGAATCATAAGGTTAGCATCATGGTCCTAACTTTTAAAAGTAGCCTTCTACCAAGACTCGATTGTTTTGAAATCAGTCTTCTACCAAGACCCTACTGTTTTGAAAGCAGTCTTCTACCAAGACTCTACTGTTATGAAAGCAGTCTTCTACCAAGACCCTACTGTTTTGAAAGCAGTCTTCTACCAAGACCCTACTGTTCCTTTGTCAACTGTAAAGTACATTCTCCCTAGTTTATAACCTACCTCGATTAGAGAATAGATCAACCTTCAAGTGTTACCGACACTTTATGAAAGTAATGGGAGAAAGTGAGTACCCTGATGTCATTTATAATGACATACGGAGGTACTATCAACCTAAAAACATAAGTGTGTTTTATTACGATCATAATGTGAAAGCTAGAACCCCTACTAACCCGCTCTCATGTATGGAGATTGAGGGAACCAAACCCGACCCGAGCAAATGCATGCAATCCGTGTAATTCACATTAAAGTTAGATCCTGTCTGCGTGTTGTCATACTATAGCAAATTAACTTTTTAGTTATGTTCTGTTCTGTTCTATTCTGTTCTGTTCTGTTCTGTTCTGATATTGACTCTTTGTGTGCTTCATTGTACTAGAAGTAATGAATAGCATTCTCCTAAACTATACCTATAATAGTTTACTAATGCTCTAACTGGACTGATACTAAAAAGACTCATTTATCTACAAAGTTATGCTTATACTTTAAAATGGAGTTTTGTATAACTATAAAGTAACATAACCTTTAGAAGAGTTTTGAAATGTTTTAACAACTTATAAATAACATAAGTAACATTTTGAAAGAATGTTTAACAACAAATAATTACACAATTATCATTGTGTTCAACTTGTATTCCCCCCCCCCTTAAAACAATTAAAATAGTTAAAAGATTCATTATGGGGTATGAACTCACCTGATGTGGGTGATTCAAACGGGTATGCGTGCATAGATGAGAAATTCCACGAATGAAGTTCCGAGACACAATAAGTCCTAAATGATATTTTAGGACACATAATGACATGAATATAGTGTTTATAAACAACTATATGAAAGGAAACACCTTCCGGGACTAGGAAACACCTTAACCAAGTGTTGGAATCACATGTGATTCAACCTAGGAGGGTATAAAGGCACTTATATGAGTTTACTACCATGAGTTCACGGCCCAAGGGAGTTTACGGCCGTAAACTCATGGTTACTCATGGGTTATTGCTAGTTTGAAGTCTAGGGAATTATTTAGGGACATTAGCTTTAGCCTAGGGTGAGAAATACCACCTTCTTTGGAGTTTTTGAGGGGTTCACGGCCCAAATGAGTTTACTACCAAAAACTCATGGCCAAATATGTTTATGAGGGTCCTAAAGGTCATAAATAAGCATTCTAAATTCATGCCTAAGCCCTTGGAAGTGTTTGTGGCATCAAAACACCTCTATTTTGAGTTTACGGACCATGGACCATTTGGTCATGTGTTTGCGGCCGTAAACACTTATGAGTGATGATATTTTGGTTGTTTTGGGTCCTAAACACATCTAGGTAAAGTTCTATGTTTGTCTCTTGGGTTATGGAAGGCATTTAGGGCATTTTGGCACACTAAAATGGATTTCACGGCCCAAGAACTTCCTTGGCCGTGAACTCACTTTTGGTCCTTGATTTTAATTGATTTTGATGCTTAAACATGTCAAGGTTTGTCCCATGTTTGGTTTCCAAGGTCTAGGGGTCATTGGGCACACTTTGGCCCTTGAAATGGAGTTTACTCCCCAAGGTGTTCTTGGGCGGTACACTCACAGATCTTGGTGTTTTCCTATGATTTCTAGTGTATTAAGCATATATAAAGCTTTAAAACAACACTAGATAGAAGTACTCACTTCCCGAAACAAAAGTCCGCAGATCCTTGAGAGAGAATTTGGCTTTTCTCTAGTTGGAATTGTAACTAATGAATAATTTGGTTCAGAATTCTATATATAGTCCTGAGATTTTTAGCAGAAAATATTTTATTCCCGGAAAGAACTCTAATATCATAGAGTTTTGAAATAACATAGTTGCACAAGACCCAAGTTCAACCTCTCTCCTGATATCTCCTTAAGTGTAAATCCTGAGTTGCTCAAACTTGTCCCAAAAGTTTGAAAGTTAGCAGAAACAGACTTGTCTTTTATTGAAGTGGAAATTTTTGGGTTGTCACATATTAGTTATATATATCATGTGTACATATATAGTCATAAAGGTTCTTCTAGTTCATTCAATACCCTTGGGTAGCAAGGGTATACTTCCATGTTCATACGTACCAGTTACTTCACTAGTAAGTTACCATAGGGGTAGCACAGGAGGATACTAATACTATTACTAGAACAATGAAACATACCACGAGTCAGTTCATTCATGAGTCTATACATGCTAGATAGAGAGAGAACACACATTACAGCTAGTACATACAGTACATTACTATACATGCTAGATAGAGAGAGAATACATGTTACAACTAGTACACGCAGAACATTACAGTACATTACTATACTATTACAAAAATATGTTTACATGATTACGCTTACATGAGTACGTTTACATAAATACGTTTACATGAGTGCGGTTACATATACAATAATAGGATAGACATCATTAGGTGCTATAGCATGGAACGATTTCAGGATCTAACTATACCAATGAATCACGACGCATTGGGATAGTTATATTGGGTATACATGATCATAGTAATGTGGATGTTCACGACTTGCAAATACGCAGGGGTCGTGTATGGTTCCCAAAATCCCTTTGACAGGGGAGCGTCTAGCCTGGGATCTAGCCATCACATTATGCCTTATCCCTCAAATAAGGCAATATTAGTACAAAAGTAGTCACTTATTACAAATACTACAGTACTTACAAGATTACAATAGACTTAAGGTAGTTAGTACGGTTGTAGTTGTTTGATACTACACCATGGTACTATTTCATTTTTCCATTACATTCACTTCGTGAACATTCACACGATGCACGATAATGTAGAAACTATATTTTTGGTTAATGATAGTCAGATTTGGGAAAATACACACTCTTACAAGAGACACACACACACAAATACTAGATGCCTTGGTAGAAGGATACGTTTAGTAGGAAACATATGGTTTTCTAGGATGTTCTAAACATTTTCATACTTACAGTTCATATACATACAAATACTTACATACAAATTAAGACACTAAAATACTTATGATCTCACCAGCTTTAAAGCTGATACTCGCTTTCAAAATAACTGGTATCCTCAGGTCAACGATAGACGTGTACCGATGCAAGGTTTAGAGAAGATGGAGCTCGTTCATGACTCATCTTTCATTTTGATTTATACTTTAGTGTTTATTATAATTTGACAGAACCCACTTGTATTAAAATTGTATTATTAATGCAATGGATGATGTTGTTGCTTGTTTACTACTTTTCATTGTTGTGATACTGTACATGATGTCCTCTGCCCCAGAACGTTTCCGCCGTTCATGGTTTTGGGGTGTGACAGACACCGGTTTCGCTCTGATACCAATTGTAAGGTCCAAATAACGGATCTTACCAGAGATCAAAAGCAAATACAATCACACAAAACAATAATAAACACAAGAGAAGAACAAACCAAGCTTGCACACGATTATATTCAGAAAATTGTCTGGTACAACTTGATAGAATCCGTGAACTCTAAAGGCATCAACAACCACTAAACGTCTGACTAACCCACTATTTATATACCATACGACCGAGAAGAGTTTACGGCCGTAAGGTGTTTACGGCCGTAAACTCATTACAACCGTAAACTATTACAAAACAAGCTACAAACACACCCCCTACTATTACATTGTAAAGCCTAGACCAAACCACTAAATTGAGCCTTTCACATCTCATATGTGCAAATAAGGGTTGGAAACCTAGAAATCCTGGCTCAAGTTCATTATGGACTAGGATTCTCTTATAGGGCCTAAGGGACCAATAAATCATCAATTCATCAATCTATATCATTTTGGGCCATTTGGGCCTATAATAGTCCATTCTACCTCCAATGGACCATGATGGGTCATAAATGAATTAATTTACTTTAATGGGCCATAAACCCATTCCTTTTACCATTTTGGGTTGTGAACCTTTTTGACGGCCCAATGGGCCGAAAATCTATTATTGGGCTTCATAAATCCGATCAAGTTAAGAGAAGGCCCAAATTTCCTCAATTCCTTTCTTTTAAGCCTAAATTCTCGGCCCATTATGCTTATTAGATCAAAAAAAAAGGGAAAATGGCTTGTGAAATAAGAGATGCCACCTCAATATAGCATACCGAATAACAAAGCTTTTTTCCCACAAACAACCATGCATCTCACATCACTCACCTAAGTCAACCCTTACCCTCTTTCCCCCTCTTCTTTACCTATCGGCCATACACATACACACACACACACTTCACATTTCCAAAACTTCAAACACTTCTTCTTTCCTCTCAAAACTTCAAATTTCCTCGCATCTCTTCATTTGAAAATCGTGAATTTGTATGAGTTTTCAAGAGGATTTTTCTTAAAGTTTCCATCCCTTGGTAAGTTTATGACAAAATCTATTGTTTTGATTCAAGTTTATCCTAATAATCCTTCCTTACTCTCCCATTTTCGTGATTATGGAGCTTATAACAACCATCATTTAAAAAGTTTTACCAAGAACACAAGCTAGACTCAAGCTTCTTCTTCTTCATCATCTACATCTCAAAAACCCCCAAGGTGAGTTCATACCCCCTATTTTCGGGTTTACTTGGTTTTGGGGGAGAATACAAGTTGCTTTATGTAGATCTATGTGTATATGAATGAATATGTGTGTTTTTCATGACTTATTCGTTGATTATGTGCTATTTACTTCATAAATCTAAAAATATGTTAAGAATATTAAGTTTATCACTTGGATTTACACGAAAACCTTGAGAAAAGTATGTGTTATCACATATAATACATGTAAACTAGTAGATCTGGGATTTATACACTTAAAATAGCAAAAAGGATTGTTGTGTTCAAAGATATATCAACTAGACTCATAAATCAGCCCTTGACAGAAAGGTTTTGGTCCAATCTCTGATTGTTTTGATCAACTTAATGATAATATTTTTCAAAACTGTTTTACATGCAAAACTTTCATGTTTATACCTTTAAAATGACTACTCTCACGTTTTCATACGATTTTTCCACAATTTTTGGCGAATTTTACAAAACAGCCTATCGGGTTTGAAATAATTCCGGACCAGCCTGTGAATGTGAGAAATTTCACACTTGTTAGAGACCATTAAAAATTATGAGAAAATTTTTGAACAAAGTAGACAAAATTTCCAAACTTCCAGAATTTACGGATCCAAAATTCGACTTATGATGATTTTTCTAAAAAAAATTCAATAACTAGGTCAGAAAAGCCAAAAACCAGAAAAATGTGTGTTTTCACAAAAATCAAGCCAAAAATGATATTTTTTACAAAAGTGGGTTTAAAATGTTATTTTTACCACAAACTAGACAAGTTTTGAATAAAATGGGGACTAAAGTGTTATTTGTACAAAAATTGGGCCTTAATTGTAAATTTTTGGCTTATTGGGCCAAGAACATCATTTTTACAAAAAATGGGCCTTTTATGCTATTTAGTGAATAATTGGACCAAAACCAACAATAAACTAATAAACGGATTAATTTTGATCATTTTTAGGTTATTGGGCCTTAGTGACCCATTTATATGTGTGATAGGTTTTGTATACTATTTACGTGCTATTTGGGCCTATAAATACCTTACATGTGAAATGAGCCGTAGTTGTTCTTTTACATATATTGGGCCTGGAATGAGTTTTATACGATTATCTTCGCTTAAATTCGATTAAGGATTTAGTGAGTTTTTGTCAGTTGACACCTATTAAGTGTTCGATCGTAGCCTGTAATTATAATCAAGGTCTTTTGGAAGGAGAGTGGGGTTTTGTGTATAGATCTATACGGGGATGACACCTCACACCTGAGCTGTTCGCTACAGTTAGACTACATCGGTCTAGGGTGACTATAACTTTATTCTATTTTTCAGTCGGAATTCACAAACGCCAAGACAGGAAAAATTGTCATTATTTAGTATGGTTATGACGGCCCGCTTAGAGGAATTAATATTATGAAGTTTGGGGAAGACTATTTTCTTTTATGTTGGATTACTAGGAAACTTACTCACACTGGTACCCCACCTTGGTGTTGGTACGACAACATTATCTATTTTCTATTATGATTGGATTACTCGGTAACTTACTCACTCTGGTACGCCACCTCGGTGTTGGTACGACAACATTAACTATTCTTCTTTTATGGGTAACATCGGGTTGTCCGGGGACATTCTATATACATTCTCTTCAATCACTTTTGACATTCTATTAAACAATAACACACATGCATTAATACAAGATCAGACATAAACATACCAAACTATTTTAAGAAAATACAGGATTATCTTGTGATTACAAAGTTATACAAATCATTTTCTCAATATACTTATGAACTCACCAACATTATATATGTTGACGTTTTCAAAATAACTTGTATTCTCAAGGACTCGTTAAGCAGAAGAATCAACAAGAATAGGGGATTTTGTTTTGTGTACTGTCAAACATCATACATTGAATGTTTTGGTCATGTTATGTAAAAGATTGTACTTGATGTAAACAATGACAATTGTATTATATTATGCATGGTAATGATGATGTTATGTTTCATTTATATTCACTGTAATGATATTTCAAGATGAAGTCACGCACAAGCCCTTGGACGTTTCCAGCTTTCCGCCGTCTGGTTCGGGGGTGTGACATCTAATGGTCGTGCCACGATTATCGAGATTTCTAGGGTTTCGAGAATGAGAGGATCCTACCAAATTTTCGGCTAACGTTTGTCAAAAAACTTTTTCTTGATTTCGACCTACTACCTCTATTTCTAGGGAAGGATGTAAATCCTTAAAAGATAAATATCAAGTCACAAGATCTTTATCCATATATTCATTAATTATTTTACTTGCGAAAATCTTTATCTTGAACATTCTAGAACTCCATAATTCATTTAATTAATTAAACTATTAATAATTAAAAAATTAGGATCCTATATTTTTCTCGTGTCATCAATTGCTTATTTTTGTCATTGCGCATAACCCAAAATGACCCTACTATTAATAGTAACATTATCATTTGTTGTGATATATGGGAACCATATTCCAACATGGTTTACATTATACAACAAACATATTCCTATAAAAAGTAGGAAGTCACGGGCATGCCCTACAAGCATACGTTTGCAGCTATACGAGATATGAAGATCAATAAACGGGATGTTGGGATACCTGAAACATGGGTTCACTTACATACTGGTAAAAACATGGAAAGAGATGTATAACTTTAAATTTGAACCCATTAATCGTAGGGTGATGTGGGTAAAAATCACTTGTCCAACCAAGTTCCTACCACCAAAACATCATGTGCTTATTCATAGGTCAAAAAAGAAAAGAAAAAAGTTGCTACAGAATATGATGGCACTAGAGTTACTAGAACGACCAAGTTAGTTCCATTCTCAAAGTGTAGGAATGTTGGGGTAATGGTAGGAGTTGCAAGGGGTAATCAGTGGGAGGATCACAAGGCCGGTGTAGTGATTTAGGACAGAATCTAGGTTGTTTGAACAAGGGAAAAATGCAGTTATTTAGTGTTTATGTACTAATTTAATGTCTTTTGGCAGGCAATACTTAATGCCTTAAACAATGTTCTTAAATTTGGGTCTATAACTTTAGTTTGAACTAATGTTTGTGCTACTACTTCAATATTTTTGGTGGTGTTCGTGAAACTATGGTGAAAGTTATTCTAATTAACAATGGTATGAATAAATGGTTTAGTTGGCTATGCATGCATTTTATGTATTGTGTTATTTAAGGATTGGTATAATGGTGTAAATGAATTGTGTTTTCACAGTGTTTTGAACGGTACAAAACTTATAACAAAATGAATAGGGTTTTGATAGTTACCGAAATAATAACACAAATTAACAATAGGTAATTTTAGAACCACCATAGTTTCATTAACTATCCAAAATGATGATATCTAATACAACTTATAGCTACTAACATGTTAAACATATCTGATCACTAGACCTACACTTTGTACACAAAAATTGGCACAAATAAAATCCAACTTATAGCTGGAGTTAACTTCAATTTATAATTTTGTTCTTCAATCTTTATCCTAATGTTCATACAAGCACACTTCTTCTCATCCACCCAACCAATAAATTTGCAATCACAACCCTACAAATTACATAACTTTAAGGATTCAACTATGGTCAAAACTGGGGAAAATTGGAGATTAGGATGAAATTTTGAAGAAATCAAAATTACCTTGTTTGAACAAGAATAGAAAAGTTTTCTTGGTTTGTTCTTGCTCTGTGAAGTCTCAATCATAGTGTCAACTCCACAATTACAACTATATCGGCATTTTGTTTTGGGCTGAGAATAGTAAATGAAGAAGAGCAAAGGGAAGAAGAAGTCTGAGGGAGGTGAGAACATTTGAGAGTGAGAAAGAAGATCAAAGCAACAACTCTAATAGGGAAGAACATAAATTTACGAAAATGCCCATGTGTGCAAGGCACGTAGGGGACTCAAACGGACAAAACAAGCGACTAACATCGATAGGGAATAAGCGGGCAACATTTACACGTATAATGGATGATCCGAGTTAACTTTTAAAAATATAGATTGAACGTACAAATTGACATTCGCACCAAGAATGATTCGTGTAATTTTCTTTATTATCAACAATAACAAATAACAAGTAATGATTTAATACACAACTAAAAAATATTAATAAATAAATAGTAAATATGCTAGAAGTATGTTATAACTATGTACATTTAACATTAAAAATTACCTTTATTTTATTAATTTAAAGGACGTAAATGTCATTTCGGAATTAATGGAATAATTGAAATATAAAAGGATTTGGAAGGACTAAAAATGGTTGTCTAGGACCGATAGATGTGGCGTGTAACCATATATTGCGATGTGTGACGAGTCACCACGGTGGTGTGGTAAGGCCATCGCCTGGTATGTTTCCACCACATCTCTTCTTTCTTCTCTCTCCTTTTTACATGTTTCTTGATCTTGTACACATCTTGTACAATATAACATTCAATGTATGGCGAGGTACAAACAATTTACTATCAGTTTTTGTAAGTTGAAAGAATGGTAAGGGGAAAATGAATGAAACTAAAAATATGAAAAGGTGTGATACCATATCTATCGGTCTTACAACATCTAGCCAACTGAAAATATTTTAATATTATAAGAGTAAATTACACGAATGAACCCTATGGTTTGGGGTAATTTGCACGCTTGGTTCCTAACTTATTTTTTTAACTCGGAAGGTCCCTACTGTTTGTTTTTATTACGCGTTTGGTCCCTACTATTTGTTTTTGTTATGTGTTTGGTCCATGTCTTACCTAAAAAGGCTATTATTTAGATAGAAAAAAATGGCGGGATAGGTAAGGTAAAGTGATGGGGGGTGGGGTTGAGTGTGTGTTTATTTAAATAAATTTAAAAATCAAGGGCAAAAAAGTCTTTTTAGGTAAGACATGGACCAAACGTGTAACAAAACAAATAATAAGAACCTTCCGAGTTAAAAAATAAGTTAGGGACCAAACACACAAATTTACATATTATAAGTATCTTATTTTTTATTAAACTTTAACAATACTAATTAGAACATGTATTATTTAACGAGCTGATTAAAGAGACATCACGTTCGATTCTTGTTATATGTGCTGTCAATTCATGTTATAGGTTATATGCTCGTAAACACTCTCAACAAGAAAAGAGATTAGATTTCCTTTTATTTTTAGTCATATCTAATTTTTGTACATTATATTAAGACAAGTTTTAAAATCAAAAAATAAATTAAGAAAAAAAATTAATAAATTCCACATGCAATTTTTTTACCCAATCAGTCCAATTAGCTGAGATTTTCATATTCCTATTACAAAATAAATCATTATTTCACATGTAAGAATGTGGATAGAAACCAATAATGTGAAGATATTTAATTTCTTAAAACGAAAATCGTTTCTTTCAATCTTGCATGACGATAAGTTTTAATTTTTTTAAATCGAATAGTCCAAAAATCATATAAAATAACTATTAAAACTTAAAAGAAATCTAGTTGATTAAAATTTGATGAAAATCATCGTCACTTATGATTATTATGTTAAACACGTTATATTCTTAATGACAAGGCATATTAAAAAGTAAAATCATTTTTTCTATAATTTAATTGTCTTAATCATATAAATATTTTAATTTTAATATAAAAATAGAAATTGAACCGAATGGCATGATTCATGCTAGACAATGTACTAAATACAATCTATTTTTCACTTTTTTTTTTAATTTTCTAGTTAAAATAAAAAATAGAAGCGTAAATTATGAAAACAACATGCTTTATTATCATCGTTGGGTGGTTGATATGGAGCCAACTAAAACATCGTCCCCTTAAAACACAGCGTTGATGCTCGTTGTCTCCTCAACGCCTCTCAACAACATTTTATTTCTTTCTTCATCTATTTTTTCTTATGTTTTTCTTTTTTCTTGGACCTTTAATGACATTTTTCATGGAGGAACGTGATCCCCTCAAGGAGTAAGGGAGAGAAGACAAACATTGATGTTGATGTTGTGTGGTTGCGTTGTGAGAAAGACCATACTAAGTAGGCTTAGAATTATGTCTCTGAGCCAATAAATTGATGGTCCAATAGTTATGTCCGATGGTTTATGTTTTTTGTCTTCATGATTCTTTATGTCTTAGACAACATTGGTGAAAGGCTTTCAATATTTGCAATTGCAAGACTAATTCCACGTCACAAACACAAATGATCTCACCTACTACATAAAGTTAATTAAATAAATATAATTTGTATAGTAGTAAATTATTATGTTATAAGTTCATAATATAAAGGACCCACACAAACTATCAATATTTGGAAAGCTAATGCTTATATGGACATGCCATTTCATTTGAAAGTGATTTGCATTTCATTTGCAAAGGCTAATGCTTACAATAGATGTTATTGTATGAGAGAAGAGAAAACAGGAGCCATTGATATATATATATATATATATATATATATATATATATATATATATATATATATATATATATATATATATATATATATATATATATATATATATATATATATATATATATATATATATATATGATGAGAATGGGAGGGATATCAGGGAACTAACTTTATTAAAATTTATTTGATAAATTAATAAATAAATAACATTTTAATTAAAGAAAGGTAAATTGAGAAAAAAAATAGTTATGATAAATAGGTAAATTATAAATTTGATTTCTTATGAATTTTATTTTAAGGTAATTTGGAAACCAGACATATGATCATATGTAAAAATTATAAAACTAAAAATATTTTCTTGATATTATCCTAAAGTAAGATTTAAGAATATATTTATAAGGGATATAAGTTACCTGGAGAAACATAATTATTATATTAAACCTTTTCTACTCTTATCAATATGATTAAATAGATTTACGATGCTGTGTGAGTTTGTTGTTCAAGAGTCAAGACCACATGATCATTATATTTTATTTTATGTTCCGAGTGTTAACTTGAAACTTGAAAGTAATGAGTTTGATCCGCATTGTGTTTTGTTTTAGTATGTCTCCGAAGTTTGAACATTATTTTGAAAATACTTGTTGATGCTACTATTAATTTTTATGATTATAACCCTTGTAAAATAACTATTTTGCTCGCATATGTTATAAAATATATCAAATAACAAGATAAATTATAGATTAAAGAAAGACATGAGAATGGAGAGAACTTTTATTCCAATACATGTGATGAAACCATCAAACTTTACAATTCATAATATTCACTATTTATACTAGACAAAGAAGATGAAGTTAGACCACAATTCTCACGAATGTGATGAGTTAAATTTCTCAACCAAATACATTCATGGCTTGCTTCATGAATTGTTATAATCTCTGTATGGTTAGAAGAATCAACAACTAAAGTTTGTTTAACAAAACGCCAAGAAATTACGGTACCTCCACAAGTGAATAAATAACATGTTTGGGATCCAGTATCTGCATAACCAATTAACTCTGCATTTGATGAATTTGATTAGTATAAGCCCATATCTATTGTACCTCGATGATGCCAAAGAATGTGTTTGACGCCATTCTAGTGTCTTCTTATTGGGAAAAACTATATCTTGCTAATAAGTTTACAAAAAAGCTATATCAGGTCTCGTATTATTAGCAAGATACATTAGTGCACCAATAGAACTAAGATATGGTACTTCGGGGCCAAGAAGTTTTTCACAAGGCCGAAGTTGGTCCGTTTTGGCATCTTAGTGCCTTACTACCATCGGGTTACTTAATGGATGTCACACACCCAAACCAAGGATGGCGGAAACGTCCGGGGGTGGAGGACTTCATGTATAGTATCACAACAACGAGTATAATAGTGTTCAAAGTAAATACAACCATCATAAATATAATTGAAAAAGTTACACCAAAGTATATGTTTACATGATTCAAATCAATTACATTATGATGACAAAATGAACCGTTTAACGATTTATCGTCCCATCCTCAAAACGCTGTTGATTTCCTGTTTCACTGAATTCCTGAGAATACAAGTAGTTTTGAAAAAGTGTCAACAATTAAGTTGGTGAGTTCATAAGTTTTTGAGATAAAGAGTTTGGAAACCGTTCTTTGTAATGTGTTGTGTGTCACCAAGAAAAATCCAATATTTTCCTTTTAAAAGTTATGTGGTCCTAAATCCCAGGACCAAGAATAAACAAGTATTTTCCATACTTAATGATATAACCGTGGTTTTAAATCGGCATAAAACCCTTTTTGATTTGAGAGAAAATCCTGTAATGAATGACGTTTAGTCTTAAATACCAAGACCGAAAGTGTACAGTAATATCCGTACTTAATGATATAAAAAGTGATTTTATATTGTCATAAAACCCTTTTTGATATGAAAGCGTACAAGTATTTTTCCATACTTAAGGTAATTTCTGCGAGCTAAATCGACTTAACTTGCTAATTTAAAAGTAGAACCCGTAAATCTTATGATTTGTTAATACCACATGTGAGCTATAATAACCATACTTGACATAGACGACCTCGTAATACGACGTTCTTCAGGCGTCGCTGTTAAATGACACTTGTCACCACAGACCTGCCGGTCTAGCTGTTGCAAGCAGCTCAGGTGTGGGTTTGTCAAACCCAATATAGATCTATACACAACTATCACGTTCTCCCTACAAGAGACTCTGGTTACAATTTACAGGACTTTTTGACTTTGTTACTTTGGAAGTAACCCGAAGCGAATGACTCACAAATTTATTCATTAACAGATTTACGTGAACTAAACTGAAAACCTTTGATAAATAAGTTTGATAAGTAAATGATACATAAACTATACCTATTATAGTTTATCCAAAACGTTTGTAGTGTATAAGAATTCTTTTATGAAAACACATTAGTGTTATGAATTCATAAACTATGCTTATTATAGCTTAATATATGTGTTCTAAATGAATGAATAATCTTATCATGAATGACTAAGTTTCAGTTTATGATGATACACTAACAAGGAAACACATTCAATATTTAGAACTCATTGTTATACACTTTGCTCAAAATATATACAAAGTGTCATGAAAGTTATAAGCTGTTAACTAGTTTTTAACCTTTCTGCGCTGTTTTAGAAAAGTCATAGAAAAATCATACGAAGTTGAAAACTAAATCCGTAAATTCTGAGAGTTCCTAAAATGTGTCTAGTTTACTCATAATTTTTATCATGATTTTTGGAAGTCTTTAACGTGTGTTAAAATGTCCATATTCACAGACTGGTCCGGATTTGTTCTTGAAATGATAGGCTGTTTTGCAAAAATCACCATAAATTGTAGAAAAATCGTGTGGAGATATGCAAGTAGTCATTTTAAGTCTAAGAACTAGAACTACTTGCACCTAAAACATTTTTGAAAACCAAAATGTTTAAGTTTCCTAAAATAGTTCGTGAATGGAGTTGAACTTTTCTGATGAAGGCTGTTAAATGAGTTTAGTTGTGTTCTTGGTGCTTTAACTTGTATTCCCCCCCCCCCCCCCCCCCTTAAAACTTAAGAAAACATGAAAATATAGGGGTATGAACTCGCCTTGAGTGATTTCAATGGGTGACTGTTGAAGATGAGAAGTGTTCAACTCAAGAACACTTGAAGGATCACTTGAAGATTCGAAGATCTAACATGAATGTGATGATGTTTGTGTAAGCAATCTATGATTTTGAGTAAAGGGAAGTGTAATTAACATAAGTAGGATGAATTATACTTACCAAGAGTGTAAGAAAACTTGATGATCATCCTTAAATCTCGAATCTGAGTGAGAGGATTTAAGAGAAAATGTGTTTGTTCCTTGGGTGGAAATGAGAGAGAAATGAAGAGTGAAAGAGGATTTCCCAGCTCTTTGAACATGGGATTGCTGGGAAATGAGTAAGAAGGTACCATGAGATGACTAGGCGTGGTGGGGAGTACAATGGCTGGTCAAAGGAATGGGCATGGGGTGGTTGTTTCTGTCAAATATTATAGCAAGATTCACACTCCACCTCATGATTTCCCTTAATGGATTTTATTCTTATATAAATATTTTCATAAAAATATGTATAAATTATGAATATTTAGAGTCTTATATGTTAAAATATGATTTTTAGAGAAAATCTCACGTTAAAATAGTTAAAAACGGGCTTAAAATGATAAAAATGTTGAAAATCGGGTAGAAAGTGCTGAAATCCGAAGTTCAGGACCGGAGGTGCTAAGGCTCGGTCATCAGCAGTCTAAATCTGAAGCGGCTTGGTGACATGACTACGGTCCAAGGGCGAGATTTGATGCGGTCCGAGCAGCTACCGCGGTGGCTTCATCAGCAGGGAACCGAAGGCTCGCTGGCTGCGGCTTAGTCAAGGACCTCAGACTCGTTCTAGGTGGCCTCGGTTCCAAGAGGGGTTTGGCCCCTATAGAGAGGCTTCGGCCCTAAGAGGCTAACTTCCAAGGATTCTTCCCGTATCGAGTGGTTTTTCACCAAGTCAAGTGTCGGGGTGCCCCAAATGATCAAAATAAATTCAAAAGAGGTTTTGAGAGAGATTTGGGAGAGATTTGACATACTTGGAGAGATTTCTCATATAGAGAGAGATTTGGGAGAGATTCCACATTCTTGGAGAGATTTCTCATACAAAGAGAGATTTGGGAGAGATTTCACATTCTTGGAGAGATTTCTCATATAAAGAGAGATTTGGGAGAGATTTCACATACAAAGAGAGATTTGGGAGAGATTTCACATACAAAGAGAGATTTGGGAGAGATTTCACATACAAAGAGAGATTTCTTTTGTGACCTTTTTGAGTGTTTGGCTTCGCAATGCAAGGTCCGTAAACCCCATTAAGCCATGTTTAAGAATCTCACACACCCCCGATGAGTATGCAACATTGTTTTATCGGTTTGCTTCATTACTTAACGCAATTTTAGATTAATGAACTCTAGATATACGAACTTTTCAATTTATGATCTCTCATTAGAATAGCGAGTTGTATAGTAATTAACGCAAACTTGTTTCATAATTTTCAACTGAGCGGCAGACCCAACACGTAACGTAAGCCCTAGTACACAATGGTTAGTTGGGTTGACCAGTTTGGCTTGTTGACTTTATTTGACTTTGACTTGACCAGAATTTGAAGGTTGTCACATCATCTCCCCGTTAGAGGGAATTTCGTCCCGAAATTTTGAATTTAGGCAAGGAGTAGGCATGAATAATAGGGCCAAGAAGTGGGGATACTTCCTAATCGATTGATTCTCGCGCTCCCAAGTGAATCTAGGTCCTTGGTTAGTATTCCAGCAGACCTTAACTAATGGGAAATGACGTTGCTTCGTCCATTTGTCCTCTCGGTCCATGGTCACTACGGTTCTTCCATGAAGGTGAGGCTCTTGTGGAAATCGATCTCATTGAGGGGGATTACAAGAGTCTCATCGGATAGATACTTCTGCAAGTTCGAGACGTGGTGGGTAGAATGTACTTTACCAAGCTCGCGGAGTAGATTGAAGTTGCGAGTTACAGGGATGATTCTGACAAGAATCTCGAAGGCCTAATTATCTTGGGTTTTAGTTTTCCACGCCTTCCGAAGCATACTAAGCCTTCCCAGCGTGAGGCTTCCAGAGGAATTTGGTCTCTTACTATGGAGTTCTAAAGGTTTCTACCTCTTGCTTCTCTTCCTAGTCAAGGGTTGCTCCCTTCAGGGTCAAGGTCGTAAGGGGGTTCTGTAATTTGCAAGAAGTTCTAAAGGAACTAAGACGGTAGGTCAGCGCGACCCGGAATTTCGGCGTATTCCCGTCGGCACCTTTGGTGCTGACAATTTCTTAATGGTTTCGATTTAATTGAAAGGGTCCTCAAGAATTTCCACATCAATAATAGTGTGTATTAGGAATTTGACTCCTCAATTCCAAAGCTCGTATCTAGAGAACTTCGGGTAAGGCTTCTCTGATCGTATTGTTCCCACGGTTTGTTGTAGCTGCTCTTTTTGGTTTTCTTCTTACTACTAGGGTAGATAATCAAGTCATTTTCAAGGATAATGACGAACTGATCCCAGTAAGAATGGCGTACCCTATTCATTAAGTTCATGAAGACTGCGAGCGGGTTAGCCCTATCCGAGGGGTATCACTATGGACTTGCAGCGTCCGCATCGAATTTGGAGGATTGTCCTCAGACATCCTTCTCCAATACTCACGACTGGTGATATTCGGATCTCAGGTCCAATTCCTGAAGGGTACCTCGTTCCTTGCGGTTGGTCGGCCTATTCGTCTATGCGAGGCAGATAGTAATGATTTCTACTGGTGATATTGTCGAGGCCTCTAAAGTCGATGGACCTACGAGAAATTTGACTTTCTATTTGAAGAACAAGACCCGAGCTCTCCATGGTGAGAAGCTTGGTTCTTCAATTCCATTGTTGAGTAGTTCGATAGGTTTGACCTGACAGTTCTTTCAGCTCGGTAGGGGGATTAGATTGTAGGGAGATCTGGTTACTGGAGTCGTATATAATTAAGATTGAAAAGGTAATTCAATAAATGATTCTTCTTTAAGCTCACACCCCGACGAGGAAAAGAAGTAACAGGGGAATCATGAATTCTAAACCTGTAGAATATTAGTTATATACCACACTTGTGTATACATTCTTTAGCGATAGATTAACCGTACCTGTCTTTGGATTGAACTTAACGTACTACCCGAGTGGTACTTCGGGGAGGTTTGTTGAGGTTTCTTCGGAAAAGGATAAGAAACCTGAGGTACTCTACACATGAGTACTTCGGAGTTCTAAAATGACGGCTTCGCTAGAAAGATGATTTCAGAGGAAGAGATTTACGCACAAAACTGGTATTGTGAGGATCGAATGGACTCTAGTTGTATGATAAAAATCAGAGTCACTTGAAATAAAGGCACTAGATTTGATCACAAAGGTGTTACAGACAAAACACAACTGTGCAACTTTTAACAGAGTTACAGTACTATAGATTTACTACAAGACTATTGTTGCGAACTAGGTATACTACAAAAGGCGAGTATACGCAACACGAGGGTCCCTTTACTGACGGGGTCTTGCAAAAGATAAGACTCTAGTTGCACTAGTTTTAAACAGTTTATGAGTCTTTTACAACGAATGCCTTAGATATTTTTAACGGGGTCCGGAGTAGTTTCTCCTGCGACAGTGATCCTTAGTATCTTCCTGTCTATGCCGGAGTTCTTCATTATTAGACAGTCCTTTTTGAGGTATCCTATTTCGCCACGTTGGTGACATATCTGGCTTGTACTAGCATTGGTGGTGGAAGTGAGGTGTTTAGTCAGAGTTACGTGGACACGGGTGCCCTCCTCGTTCATCCACTTCAAAAATTTCCTTTTATGGGGTCTGGTTTTACCACCACCTTTGTGTGCAGGGTTGGTCCCGATGCCAGGGACTTAAGGAACGGGTCATGTTGGTGCTGAAGGGGCAGGAGTTGCCACTCGCTGCTGTTGCATGGCAAGTCTTTGGGATTGTTGGCGCTCCTTTCGAGCTCGGCGATTTCGTTTCCTCCTCTCGGTTTTACAACTTTGTACGCCCGTCACTGTTGCCCTTTGGTGGCTTCCTAGATCGATATATCGATCGGAATTTTTAATTCCTTCGCTAGTCGTGATTGCGTTGCCAGCATTGGGGTTTGCAAGGATAGCTGTTACGGCAGCTGTTACCGTGGCTTGGAATGTGGCGGCGTAGATATGAAGGATAAGGGATTCGTTGATCAGCTGACTATTTCCGGATAATGACATGATTCTGCAACACGGACGACAAGGAGTTCATGAGTGACCAAGGATGACTCTATATTATTTTGAGTCTAACTAAAAGATGAGTGATTATACATGAAAACTTAACTTATACACATTATGATATAACCAAGACTGGGCAGATAGTGAAATGTGTGATTCCACTTTAGTTTCACATCCCAACGAGGAAAAGAAACTAAGTTAGAAATCTCACATTCTATTGTCTACCAGGTCTTTGTTACATATAACTGTGGAATGTATAAGTGAGGAATTCATATTAATAACGTTCTTATTGATCCCTCTTAATGAACTAGAATTCCTAGCAAAGGCCATCATTGAACCTAGATGTATTTCAACCGTTCACCTATAGAGTAGTAGTATGTTCTCGAAGGTTTGACCTACATCCCTATGATGCAGTCCTATTACGGAGTAGAAATGAGTTCGTAGAATGGTCTCATGACGTTTTTCGTTCAAACCGGGTTCCATTTGTTGGTAAATAACATGATCCAACCTTTGAAAAAGGATTGGGAACGATCCCGGAGCTAAATTACCCTAGTCCAACAACTTGACTAGAGTGGGTTTCAGATAGACTCCAATGATAGTATTGATTGGTTTTGAGCATTCTAACACTTCCTAAGTGTACATGCAACCCTAATAACCTTGAATCTATGTTTTCTCTATATACATGCAAATTTCTTTTTCAAGGTTATTTCCTAACTAGCATGGCATGGGGAATACACAAAATATAAAACTAGTAGAAATAAATACCTTGATGTTGCTTGGATTCCTTCAAGACTTTGTGAGCCTAGCACCCCAAATGTTGTGCCTCAAATGCTTCACACAACACCACAAAACTTGGAATAACTTGAGAGAATACTTTCTAGCACTCAAAATCGGTTATGCCCTCTCTAGTAACACTAGGTCGCGATTTTGCTAGCCAAGGGTCCCTTTTATAGTGGTGTCACAATTAGGGTTTCATTAAGAAGAACCATAATTGTCATGACTCTTCATTTCTCATGACCCATGGGTTTGTAACTACCATGGACTATCCATGGAGCTCCAAGTGGTTACATCCATAACCCATAAACTATGGATCATTAATCCACCATAAAAGAATTGATGATTGTCATAATCAACCCTATATATTTAATTAGTCTCACTTTGATCACCAAATTAATACTAGATTAATACATGATCAATACTAATTAAATAACACTATTATTAATATATTAGAACTTATAATATATTAATAATCATAAGTGCCATATTCTCTCATTTAGTCTATCCAAGTATTGCAATGTCATGCAACCCAAATGGACAATGCCGGGTCGGGTCAAGTACATACCAAATATAGTTATGGACTTAGACACTATATCCAACAGTCTCCCACTTGGATAAGTCTAATAACTATATTTGCAAATATGACTTCAAAATCCGACTGGCAATCGTAGCTCTTTCAAAGTCTCTCGGAACTGAGATGATGATGATGATACGCCATTTAAGATAAGTGATCATAAAATCCTCTGCTCTCATGATATCAGTCGGACAAACACATGGAACATGATCTTACTTATTGTCCAACATTTGTTTCTCGATCTCCTATTTTTTTCGACATAGAACTAAATTGAACACATCAATTAGGTTCTGACCGGGCCCGATACATAAGTCAAAACCAAATCATCGAGGGGCCCAGATATCGCTTCTATTTCTAGAAGGAACATATAAACTTCGACTGATATGCTTGTACTAACTACTTGTTGAATTACTCATAAAGGCACGTTTTATAACATCGAGTTACCAATGCGTTTTCGTACAATCAATGAATAACCAACTCATAGTCAACAACTCATATCTCTAGGTTTGAAGATTTATATGATATTATCGTCTCACGATCACTCGAGATAAATTCCATGAAGTGATGCAAGTGAGCTTGGGTTGAATCCAATACTCAGCCCTTATGAGTACTCATGAATGTTGTAGCAACTATTGCATTGTCTAAAGCACTTTAGACAAATCATACAAGCCAAATTCATGACAGTCTTGAATCAATACTTACTTCCAAAGTTTGACCGACTGTGGATGGTTTGAATAATAACACGATTATTCTGGAAGTAAAACATGCAAAATTGAAACATAGTAAACAATCAACACAAGATAGTAACAACTTACTCATAAATAAATAACAACTTTTATTTATCATCAAATGTCAATTACATTTTACAAGTCTCAGGAATCTAGTTATTGAAACTAATATCATCCTTCAGCCCAATGCGCCTCGCATGTTGTAAATGCTTAACCCTGCTCAGTCCCTTCGTGAGGGGATCTGCCGGGTTCTCATCTGATGACACCCTCTTTGTAACGAGGAGTCCTTCTTCTATTCTATGTCTGATGAAATGGTACTTTCTGTTAATGTGCCTAGATCTCCCGTGATCTCTTGGTTCTTTCGCCAAAGCAACCGCACTTTCACTGTCACAGAAAATTTCCATTGGCTCCTTTATAGCTGGTACAACTCCAAGGTTTCCGATGAAGTTCTTTAGCCATATCGCCTTTTTTGCTGCCTCGCTTGCTTCTATGTACTCTGATTCACAAGTCGAATCAGCTACTGTCTCCTGCTTGGAACTTTTCCAAGTAATTGCTCCTCCATTTAGGATAAAGAACCAGCCTGACTGAGAGAAAAAATTATCCATATCAGTTTGAAAACTAGCATCACTATATCCTTCCACTCTTAAGTCATCACTGCCTCCGAGGGTAAGGACCTAGTCCTTAGTCCTCTGCAAATACTTGAGAATGTTCTTTATCGCTGTCCAGTGTGCCTTGCCAGGGTTCCCTTGATATCTACTGACCATGCTTAAAGCAAAGGCCACATCAGGGCGAGTACAAGTCATAGCATACATGATCGAGCCCACAGTGGAAGCATATGGTATCTGACTCATCTCAGCTATCTCAGCCTCTGTACTCGGACTCTGAGTCTTACTTAGCTTGGCATTACTTTGGATTGGTAATTCTCCTTTCTTGGAATCTTGCATACTGAACCTCTTCAGTACCTTATCCACATAAGTACTTTGACTAAGTCCAATTAGTCTCTTACTCCTATCTCTCAATATCCTTATCCCTAGGATATATGCAGCTTCCCCAAGGTCTTTCATAGCAAAACACTTCCCAAGCCAGGCCTTAACCTCTTGTAAAGTTGGGATGTCGTTTCCTATGAGAAGTATGTCATCCACATACAACACCAAAAAGCTAACTATGCTCCCACTAGCCTTGACATACACACAAGACTCATCCTCACTCCTAGAAAAGCCAAACTCTTTGACCTTCTCATTAAAGCAAAGATTCCACCTGCGAGATGCTTGTTTCAATCCATAAATGGATTTTTCAAGCTTACACACTCTATTAGGGTATTTTCGATCGACAAAACCCTATAGCTGAGCCATGTAAACATCCTCAGCCAACTTCCCATTCAGGAAAGCGGTTTTGACATCCATTTGCCATATTTCATAGTCATGAAATGCAACTATGTCTAACAACACTCTAATAGACTTAATCTTAGCTACTGGTGAGAAGGTC
This sequence comes from Lactuca sativa, assembly GCF_002870075.4. Classification (NCBI taxonomy): domain Eukaryota; kingdom Viridiplantae; phylum Streptophyta; class Magnoliopsida; order Asterales; family Asteraceae; genus Lactuca; species Lactuca sativa. Next base: position 218,043,490 of record NC_056630.2, read on the forward strand.
TCATCATAGTCAACTCCCGGAGTTTGAGTAAAGCCCTTCGCAACCAGTCGTGCTTTATAAGTGTGTACTTTCCCATCCATGTCGGTCTTCTTCTTGAAGATCCATTTGCACCCAACTGTCTTACGACCTGGTACATTGTCAACCAAGTTCCAAACTTGATTGTCATACATGGACTGAATCTCGTTGTCCATAGCCTCCTTCCATTTCGCAGACTCAGGGCTTGCCATGGCTTCCTTATAACTATTAGGTTCATCCAAATCTATCAGTGTACTATCACTGATAAATGTATCACCTTCAGTGGTGATGTGATAACCATAATAAAATTCAGGTGTGTTCCTCACCCTAGTGGAACGTCTTGGAGGTACAAACTCATCTATCGGCTCAACAGGAGTTTCCTCCTCAGGTTGGCTGACAATATTTGAGGTTCCTTCACTACTTGACTCTTGAAGCTCTTCAAGGTCAATTTGCCTCCCACTGTCCCTTTGGCTTATGAATTCTCTCTCATGAAAGACTCCTCTTCTTGCTACAAAGACCATATTATCACTGGGTCTGTAGAAGAGGTAACCAAAGGATCTCTGTGGATAGCCGATGAAAATACACCTCTCGCTTCGGGGCTCAAGCTTGTCATGAGTCTCACGCCTCACAAAAGCTTCACAACCCCAAATCTTGATGTGGTCCAAATTGGTCACTTTCCCAGTCCACATCTCGTGAGGTGTTTTGGCAACCTTTTAGTAGGGACTAGATTAAGGATATGGGCGGCAGTCTCTAAGGCATACCCCTAGAAAAAGATTGGTAACGAAGCTTGACTCATCATGGAACGAACCATATCCAACAGGGTTCGATTACGCCTATCAGCTACAACATTCAACTGTGGTGTCCTGGGAGGTGTCAATTGTGAGACAATCCCACATTCCTTAAGATAGTCAAGGAACTCAATGCTAAGATACTCTCCTCCCCGATCGGATCGGAGCATCTTGATGTTCCTGCCCAATTGATTCTCAACTTCCTGCTTAAACTCTTTGAACTTTTCAAAGGTTTCTGACTTATGCTTGATTAAGTAAATATATCCATATCTACTGTAATCATTAGTAAAAGTCACATAATAACGATTAGCATCCCTTGTAGCAACTCTGAAGGGCCCACACACATCCGTGTGTACAAGGTCCAACAAACCTTCACCCCTATCACAAGTACCTGTGAAGGGTGACTTTGTCATTTTTCCAAGTAAACAAGACTCGCAACTATCATCTGACTTGAGGTCAAATGACTCCAAGACTCCAGCCTTTTGGAGTTAGCCTATGCGCTTCTTGTTAACATGTCCAAGATGACAATGCCACAAGGATGCTTTTTCCAAGCTATCAGAGGAATCAATATACAACACATGATTTCCTAAATTGTCTACAACATTCACAGCTTCATATACACCATCACAAGGTATTGCTTTAAAGTAAAATACATTATTGTAATAAACATTAATAACACCATTTTTATTATCAAATGAAAATGTAAAACCTTGTTTGTACAAGCCATGAAAAGAAATAACATTTCTAGCCATTTCGGGCAAGTAACAACACTTATTCAAATCTAACATTAACCCATTATTAAGCAATAAAGAATAAACTCCTATCTTGGTTACAGGTGATGCTTTCCTGTTGCCCATGACTAAGTTTATCTTTCCGTGCTCCACTTGCTCACTTCTTCTTAGTGCCCGCAAATCAGTACAAATGTGAATACCTCACCCTATATCAAGCACCCAAGAATCAGCATTAGATGAGTTGTTAGACAATATTGTGTAAATACCTGCATGGGTGGGGTTAACCTTCCCATCCTGTACATCCTGCAGATATTTGGCGCAGCTTCGCTTGAAGTGTCCCTTATCCTGGCAATAGAAGCACTGTGCTTCCTTTAGGTTTGAAGAAGGAGTAATGGGACCTTTCTTTGTCCCACTTGAAGAGGAACCATCAAGAGTCTTACCGTTGGTACCCTTCGAAGGGCTTTTCCTCTTCTTACTCTTTCCTTGCCCAATTGCAAGAACAGGGGCTGTTAAAGGAGTAGAAGTAGTAACCGCTTTTCCCTTAAGGCCATTTTCAGCTGTCCTTAAGATTCCTTGAAGTTTTCTAAGTGTGACTTCCTCCTTGTTCATATGATAAGTCATACGAAACTGATCATAACTTGGAGGTAAGGAATGGAGAATGATGTCAATCGCCAATTCCTCAGGGAAGTCAACATTGAGCTTTAGCAACCGGTTAACGAACCTCTGCATCTTCTACAAGTGACCGGTGATGGGTTCACCATCCTTCATCCTTGCGATTATCATGGAGGAAATGATTTCATACCTCTCTTGACGCGCGCTGTGATGGTACCTTTCCATCAGATCTAGGTGCATCTCATAGGGGTAGAAATCTTCATAAGATTTTTGGAGTTCCGGAGTCATTGTGGCCATCATGATGTAGGACACCTTGGTGGCATCCTTTTCATGTGCAATGAACTCCGCAAGCTCTTCTGGAGTAGCAGTGGCTTCATTAACAACCTTAAGCTCCATGTCAAGGACATATTCTTTGTCCTCATAGTGGGTAATCATCCTGATGTTTCTGATCCACTCATTAAAGTTGGATCCATCAAAGATGACCTTACCACACAAGTTCATTAGGGAAAAGGAGCCTGTAGGGTTTGAGCCAGCAGCATTATTGGAAGACATCTGGAATAAAAGGAAGATAAGTTTCATTAGAATAAGAGTCCTTAATAAGTCACCCAAATGAAATATTAAGGTTAGGATCCAACAAACTATTTATAGGTGGAAGAGGGATGCCGTAATCCACACTATAAAATATTTGAAGGTAGGTAAATGACGATTTACCAATTTCCACCATAAGATCGAAATATGTTTATTATTAGGTTTTATTGGTTTTGAAACTCCTAGATCTTTTGAGATACATTGAACTTTTCAATGGCATGTTTGAATCTCGAATGTGCCCTCTCAAGTTTGTGACTGGGATGTCGAGGATCACAAACAAGGTGTGAATAACCATACAAATTGACTTGGTACCCTTAACAATATTACCTAATCGATGTGCCGGTTAACCACAGACGCTCCACCGATCTATAATAAAGTCAAGTTACCCTTTGCCACTCTTACTAGTCCATGTTAGTGTGCCAGTTAACCACATATGCTCCACTAACAACTTGGTAAGGTACAAAGTGTAATTTTATGGGCTAGCACCAAATTCTCATTTTCCTAAAGTAACTAAGATTGGGAATTTATAATGTATAGTTACTTTATAATTCATTATACTTTTAATGAGAATTTAAAGTCGTATCCTACCTGTTCGGCTAACGACCCTCCACCGATCAAGGAAGCGGTGGGTGAGAGTGGACACCCATCAAGTCACCATTTTATAGGCAACAACCTTATACCCCTCTTATAGACCAACTTCGTGAATGAGGCCTACTAACGGTAAGAATGACATATTCTTATACATATCTATATAATAAAATTATAATAATAGTATAAGTGTTGATTTTTAAACTTTTTAAAAATCTAAGGTTTAATTTGGAATTAAAGTATTAAAGTATAAGACTTTTCAAATTCCAAAACTTGAGGGCAAGAATTGAAACTATTCCAAGTCTCTTCAATTTGTAACTTATGAGTTTTAATGGTTCATAAAAATAAAGACTCTTCATTTTATGAAACCTCTTTAGTTCATTAATCATAATTTAAAGAAGTGACTTTTGGTTATCCATAACTTGAGAACAAGTTATGAACACCATCATTACCATTAAGATCATGAATTAAACACACATGGAGGTTACACATAATTCCTATGATCCTCTAAAAACTCATAAGAACATAAATTCATGTCAAGCAATTTCAAGAATCTTATTAACATATACAATACTTGAAAATTGATAAAAGTCATGCGAAAATGGGTTAACATAATCATTATCATTTTGAAAAATTGTTTTTACAAGTCCAAAACAGATTGGGATAATGATTTTAATCCATTTGTAGCAACAAAATACGAAAAGACTGCCCATCACGCACCTACTCGTCGAGTGCATTATCCTACTCGACGAGTAGGATGAATTTTTTCATGGACTCGGCGAGTCCTCCCCATGAAATCGGCGAGTCCAGTCGACAGTGAGCAAAATTTTCGTTTTTCAATGAGTTTTGCATCAAGTATACAGAAAACAATCCTAGGCTCTGATACCACTGATGGGTTTTGAGCATTCTAACACTTCCTAAGTGTACATGCAACCCTAATAACCTTGAATCTATGTTTTCTCTATATACATTCAAATTTCCTTTTCAAGGTTATTTCCTGACTAGCATGGCATGGGGAATACACAAAATATAAAACTAGTAGAAATACATACCTTGATGTTGCTTGGATTCCTTCAAGACTTTGTGAGCCTAGCACCCAAATGTTGTGCCTCAAATGCTTCACACAACACCACAAAACTTGGAATAACTTGAGAGAATACTTTCTAGCACTCAAAATCAGTTATGCCCTCTCTAGTAACACTAGGTCACGATTTTGCTAGCCAAGGGTCCCTTTTATAGTGGTGTCACAATTAGGGTTTCATTAAGAAGACCCATAACTGTCATGACTCTTCATTTCTCATGACCCATGGGTTTGTAACTCCCGTGGACTATCCATGGAGCTCCAAGTGGTTACATACATAACCCATAAACCATGGATCATTAATCCACCATAAAAGAATTGATGATTGTCATAATCAACCCTATATATTTAATTAGTCTCACTTTGATCACCAAATTAATACTAGATTAATACTTGATCAATACTAATTAAATAACAATATTATTAATATATTAGAACTTATAATATATTAATAATCATAAGTGCCATATTCTCTCATTTAGTCTATCCAAGTATTGCAATGCCATGCAACCCAAATGGACCATGCCGGGTCGGGTCAAGTACATAGCAAATATAGTTATGGACTTAGACACTATATCCAACAAGTATGATGGAAGTATTTGAGCAAGGAATGACATAGAATTTAGCCGACTGTCAATGTCATTGATGTTTAAGATGTAACAGGCTAGTGAAAATTGACCTTGTAGGGGGTCTTACATCACATCCGGAGTAGGAGAGTTTTGGCCGCCTAAAGGCCTAACTAAAAGAACCCACAGTACAAGATAGTTTCATAGAAAATACCACATAGGACATAGATAGGAAAACGATTTCTTTTTAGCAGGGAAAGAAAGTAAGGCATCTGCTACTGGTGGCGGTCATCCCTCTGGCGTACTCGGAGTTCTATGACTTTGGCTCGTGTTTCACGATGAAAACGACTTCGTGAGTGGGGATAATTATCTCAAATGCATTCTTACGATTCATATTCACATATATAAATTTTGTACATTGTTGTACTATTCTTAGTGTTTCTGCTAACGTTCTTGAGACAGAGTTATGGTAGTGGGTAGGAGTAGGTTTCATACAGGCGTTAAGCCTTACTCATCTTAGAATCGTGTTTGTCCAAACACACTTGGCTGAGGTGTTTTGATGGGATCCGATGCATTAGTGCTGGTATGATCGCACCCCATAGGTCTACGAAGAATAAACCTCTCAACCAAGATGTTTAAAGGTATGACGGAAATGAGTCTTCATAATGGCTATACGTCGCGAGTTTTCTAACTAAGTTTATCATATATCAATTTGTAACATAATTCTGTTATTAAGGGTGTTCTGTAAACAGTTCATAACGAGAGTCTTTATATGATAAACTCATGTGATTTAGTAGTTCTGTATCCAAGTGAAACCTTGTAATTTGCCCCAAACTAGGTCCTAAGCCCATCTTGTTAATATGATTCTAGTAATTGTGATTTCAGCGAACATTTTTCACCTCGATGCAGGTCTGTCTCACCTCCATGGTAAGTTTTTAGACTTGTTGCAACGCCACAACCATTCACGGGCATATGCTAATCACTTCTGGGTTAGACATAGTTGATCAGGCTATGTCCTTCTCAGACCTGACTATACATCCCCAAGCCTACTTGTGCCATTCAACAATCATTACTTTTGTTTCGTTCTAGAATAATGCAGACCTTAGTATGTATGCATGCATGTATACTTTTAACAAGAAACTATTTATTTCTAAAAGTATAGTTGTTTTGAAAACTTTAAATCAGAGACCTTAGTCCCAATGCATTTATAGTTTGTATATCTTATGTGGTTCGATATACTTAGTTCACTATAAACAATGCTCTGATACCAATCTGTCACACCCCCAAACCAAGGATGGCGGAAACGTCCGGGGGTGGAGGACTTCATGTATAGTATCACAACAACGAGTAAAATAGTGCTCAAAGTAAATACAACCATCATAAATATAATTGAAAAAGTTACACCAATGTATATGTTTACATGATTCAAATCAATTACATTATGATGATAAAATGAACCGTTTAACGATTTATCGTCCCATCCTCAAAACGCTGTTGATTTCCTGTTTCACTAAATTCCTGAGAATACAAGTAGTTTTGAAAAAGTGTCAACAATTAAGTTGGTGAGTTCATAAGTTTTTGAGATAAAGAGTTTGGAAACCGTTCTTTGTAATGTGTTTTGTGTCACCAAGAAAAATCCAATATTTTCCTTTTAAAAGTTATGTGGTCCTAAATCCTAGGACCAAGAATAAACAAATATTTTCCATACTTAATGATATAACCGTGGTTTTAAATTGGCATAAAACCCTTTTTGATTTGAGAGAAAATCCCGTAATGAATGACGTTTAGTCTTAAATACCAAGACCATGTACAGTAATATCCGTACTTAGTGATATAGAAAGTGATTTTATATTGTCATAAAACCCTTTTTGATATGAAAGCGTACAAGTATTTTTCCATACTTAAGGTAATTTCTGCGAGCTAAATCGACATAACTCACTAATTTAAATGTAGAACCCGTAAATCTTATGATTTGTTAATACCACATGTGAGCTATCATAACCATACTCGACATAGATGGCTTCGTAATACGACGTTCTTCAGGCGTCGCCGTTAAATGACACTTGTCACCACAGACCTGCCTATCTAGCTGTTGCAAGCAGCTCAGGTGTGGGTTTGTCAAACCCAATATAGATCTATACACAACTATCACGTTCTCCCTACAAGAGACTCTGGTTACAATTTACAGGACTTTTTGACTTTGTTACTTTGGAAGTAACCCGAAGCGAATGACTCACAAATTTATTCATTAACAGATTTACGTGAACTAAACTGAAAACCTTTGATAAATAAGTTTGATAAGTAAATGATACATAAACTATACCTATTATAGTTTATCCAAAACGTTTGTAATGTATAAGAATTCTTTTATGAAAACACATTAGTGTTATGAATTCATAAACTATGCTTATTATAGCTTAATATATGTGTTCTAAATGAATGAATAATCTTATCATGAATGACTAAGTTTCAGTTTATGATGATAAACTAACAAGGAAACACATTCAATATTTAGAACTCATTGTTATACACATTTCTCAACATAATACAAAGTGTCATGAAAGTTATAAGCTATTAACTAGTTTTTAACCTTTCTGCGCTATTTTAGAAAAGTCATAGAAAAATTATACAAAGTTGAAAACTAAATACGTAAATTCTGAGAGTTCCTAAAATGTGTCTAGTTTACTCATAATTTTTATCATTATTTTTGGATGTCTTTAACGTGTGTTAAAATGTCCATATTCACAGACTGGTCCGGATTTGTTCTTGAAATGATAGGTTGTTTTGCAAAAATCACCATAAATTGTAGAAAAATCGTGCAAGTAGTCATTTTAAATCTAAGAACTGGAACTACTTGCACCTAAAACATTTTTGAAAACCAAAATGTTTAAGTTTCCCAAAACAATCCGTGAATGGAGTTGAACTTTTCTGATGAAAGCTGTTAAATGAGTTTAGTTGTGTTCTTGGTGTTTTAACTTGTATTCCCCCCCCCCCCCTTAAAAGTTAAGAAAACATGAAAATATAAGGGGTATGAACTCGCCTTAAGTGATTTCAATGGGAGACTGTTGAAGATGAGAAGTGTTCAACTCAATAACACTTGAAGGATCACTTGAAGATTCGAAGATCTAACATGAATGTGATGATGTTTGTGTAAGCAATCTATGATTTTGAGTAAAGGGAAGTGTAATTAACACAAGGAGGATGAATTATACTTACCAAGAGTGTAAGAAAACTTGATGATCATCCTTAAATCTAGAATTTGAGTGAGAGGATTTGAGAGAAAAGGTGTTTGTTCCTTGGGTGGAAATGAGAGAGAAATGAGAGAAATGAAGAGTGAAAGAGGATTTCACAGCTCTTTAAACATGGGTTTGCTAGGAAATGAGTAAGAAGGTACCATGAGGTGACTAGGAGTGGTGGGGAGTACAATGGCTGGTCAAAGAAATGGGCATGGGGTGGTTGTTTGTGTCAAATATTATAGCAAGATTCACACTCCACCTCATGATTTCCCTTAATGGATTTTATTCTTAAATAAACATTTTCATAAAAATATGTCTAAATTATGAATATTTAGGGTCTTATATGTTAAAATATGTTTTTTGGAGAAAATCCCACGTTAAAATAGTTAAAAACGGGCTTAAAATGTTAAAAATGTTGAAAACCGGGTAGAAAGTGCTGAAATCCGAAGTTCAGGACCGAAGGTGCTAAGGCTTAGTCATCAGCAGTCTAAATCCGAAGCGGCTTGGTCGCATGACTACGGTCCGAGGGCGAGATCTGATGTCGTCCGAGCAGCTACCGCGGTGGCTTCATCAGCAGGGAACCGAAGGCTCGCTGGCTGCGGTCGGTGGCTGCGGCTAGCTTGCCTTGGCTCGCTGGCTACGGCTTAGTCAAGGACCTCTGACTCGTTCTAGGTGGCCTCGGTTCCAAGAGGAGTTTGGCCCTATAGAGAGGCTTCGGCCCTAAGAGGCTAACTTCCAAGGATTCTTCCCGTATTGATTGGTTTTTCACCAAGTCAAGTGTCAGGATGCCCCAACTGATCAAAATAAATTCAAAAGAGGTTTTGAGAGAGATTTGGGAGAGATTTGACATACTTGGAGAGATTTCTCATACGAAGAGAGATTTGGAAGAGATTCCACATTCTTGGAGAGATTTCTCATACAAAGAGAGATTTCGGAGAGATTTCACATTCTTGGAGAGATTTCTCATACAAAGAGAGATTTGGGAGAGATTTCACATACAAAGAGAGATTTTGGAGAGATTTCACATATAAAGAAAGATTTGGGAGAGATTTCTTTTGTGACCTTTTTGAGTGTTTGGCTTCACAATGCAAGGTCCGTAAACCCCATTAAGCCATGTTTAAGGATCTCACACACTCCCGATGAGTATGCAACATTGTTTTATCGGTTTGCTTCATTACTTAACGCAATTTTAGATTAATGAAATCTAGATATACGAACTTTTCAATTTATGATCTCTCATTAGAATAGCGAGTTGTATAGTAATTAACTAACATAAGCCCTAGTACACAAGGGTTAGTTGGGTTGACCAGTTTGACTTGTTGACTTTATTTGACTTTGACTTGACCAGAATTTGACGGTTGTCACAATGGATGTGAGTTATCCATACAAAACCTTTTGAGAACTTTATCTAGATAACTGGATTAATGTACAAAAACTCCAATTTGGTGTGCTCAATTTGAGGATCCAAACAATATTTTATTTTACCAAGATCTTGCATTTCAATTTTTTCTTTCAAACAAGAAGTGACATTTTCCAATTCTCTAGGAGTTTCAATTATATTTAAATCATCTACATAAATAACAATTATCACAAATTCTTAGCCAGATCTTTTTATAAATATGCATGGGCTTAAGGGATCATTTTTATAGCCCTCTTACAACAAAAATGTACTTAAACAATTGAACCACATACGGCCAGATTGTTTCAATCCATACAAAGATTTATTTAATTTTATCGAATATACTTCTCGAGAATTAGAAGTTTGTGCTATTGACACCTTAAACCCTTCTAGGATTTTTCATATAATTATCATTTTCAAGTGAACCATATAAATAGGCACTAAATACATCCATTAGACACGTCTCCAGTTTTGCGTATGTTGCTGAAATTATAAAATAATTGAATGTAATTGCATCAACTACCGGAGAGTACATTTCTTCATAATCAATTTCGGGATTTCGGGTAAAACCTTGTGGAACAAGTCTTGCTTTATATCTCACAACTACATTTTTCTCGTTTCATTTGCACACAAGTACCCATTTGTGTCCTACAAGTCTTACTCCGTTTGTTGTACGGACTACAGGTCCAATTTTTTTTGTTGAGTAAGAGAATTAAGCTCTTTATTTATATCATCTTTCCATTTTAACCAATATTTTCTATTCCAACATTCCTCAATAGATTTAAGTTCAAGATCCTCATTTTCTTTATAATCTCGCGCAGAACATGATATGAAAAATTATCGTTGATGTCTGTTTTATTTTGGTTCCATCTTATTCATGTCATGACATAAGTTATTGAGATCTCTTCATTTTTTTTTTCAGGTGACTTGGTTTCTTTTGTTGTGTCATTGGGCTCTTCTAGAGCTTCATTAATATTTTTAAGAGATTATGTTTCTCTTTTGGATCGTCAATTATATTTGCTCCCTTTCCTTTTCGAGGGTTTTTATCTTTGGAACCGGTTGGTCTTTCACGCTTCAACTGTGCCTTAGATTCATGTGTAGTTGTATTTTTTTTCTTCTGGGATATCAATTCTAATTAGAGCATTTACAGCTAGTACATGAGACTTGGTTACTCAATTAGGGTCAGTAAATGCGTCCTGCAACTGACTTCCTACATTTTGTAAATGAATGATCTTTTTTCAAGTTCACATTGACTTGAACGAGGATCTAATAATGAAAGTGATAATTCATTGCAAGAGATTTATTTTCCAGCTTTTTTATTTCTCCCTCTAATGTTAGAAAAACCGATTCATCAAAATGACAATAGTCAAATCTAGCTATAAAAAATCTCCAATTAATGGTTCTAAATAGTTTAATATAGATGGAAATTCATATCCAACATAAATTCTCATTCTTCTTTAACGAACCATTTTTGTGCGCTAAGGTGAAAAAATGGGTACACAAATTGCACATCCAAACATCCTTAGATGGGAAATATTTGGTTCCTGATTGCAAAGTAGTTGAATAGGGGATAACTTATGATAACTAGTTGGAATGATGCATATAAGTGATGTTGCATGTAAAATTGCATTCCCTTGTGTCGATTAGGAAGTTTATAATGCATTATTAATGGTTTTGCAATTAATTGAAGGCGTTTGGTTAATGACTTCGCTAAACCATTTTTCATATGAACTTGTGCACCAAGATGTTCAATAGTTATCCCAATTGACATGCGATATTCATTAAAAGCTTGTTATGTAAATTATCCAACATTGTCAAATCAAATTTTCTTAATTGGGTAATCGGGAAAATGTGCTATTATGCGGCTTATATGTTCAAGTAATCTTGCAAAAGTGAGATTACGAATAGACAACAAGCACACTTATAGCCATCTAGTTGATGTGTTAATTAAAATCATAAAATGTATAAATGGTCAGATAGTGGATGAATTGCTCCACATATATCTCTTTAAATTCTTTTTGAGAAACTACAACTTTCATACCCCACTTTGTTCAATGATGGATGGGAAATTAGTTTTCCTTAAGAGCATGAAACACAAGACAATTCATTAGCTTGAAAAATCTTCTGGTTTTTCAAGGAATGACCACTTGAAATTTCAGTTGTCTTGCATATCATAATTGATCCGGGATGGCCCAACCAGGCATGCCAAACTTTGAAGGTGTTGTAATACCTTTTATTTTCAATAGCATGAGATTCAATCATTCTAATATTTGTATAATACAATCCGGAGGACAATACAAGTAATTTTTCTAAAAGACTTTTCTTACCTGATATCATTTTGGTAATTTGCAGATACTCTTTATTACAATCTTTAGTTGTTGCAACATGATATTCGTTAGATCGAATATCCTTAAAACTTAATAAATTTCTTGATGATTTGGATGAAAATAATGCATCACCATTTGTAATTATTGTCTCTTGTTGTATTATATTCGCTCTTCCGGAGCCTTCAATCATTTTTTTGCATTACCCGTTATTGTATTAACGTTTGTTTCTCTAATTGATAAGTAAGCAAAATAGTTTTCATTGTTATAAATGATATGTGTTTTTGCACTGTTTTCAAGACACATATCTTCCTCATTTCTTTTGCAAATTTCCATATTTATCTTCAATAAATAAATAAAAATAAGAAACATTCGATTTAGAGAAATAAAACCATACTTTATTTCTTTGAGAATATTATGATGCCATCATTTCTTATTTCACGAATATGAAATAAAAACATAATAAATGTCACGAATATCTATAGCACCACTTGCCCCTTTTGGATAGACAAGAAAACCGACAACATCCAAATGTGTCATTTACGGTTGATCTTCGTGAAAATCATTTTGAATAAAAAAAATTTCGATATTTTTTTCTTTATATTTTAGAGAAGTTTGATAAAGATCATCAAAATGCTTTGGAGAGCGGCATGTATAAGACCAATGATAGTCATTCCATCAACTTTCTTTTTGTCTTGATGACTTTTATCATTAGGATGTGAGTTTTTGCTATACGCATTGTACATGTAAACTTATAAAAAATACATACTTATAAATGACAAGAGTAATAACAAGTTAGAGCTCTATGGTAAAGTCGTGTTGATAACGTGTTATAAAATATGATCCAATAACAAGATAAACTATAGATTAAAGAAAGACATGAGAGTGGAGAGAACTTTTATTCCAATACTTGTGATGAAAGCATCAAACTTTACAATACATAATATTCACTATTTATACTAGACAAAGAAGATGAAAGGCGATGTGTGTTATGAATGCTCATTATAGTGGTGCATAACTATACTTATAAAACTCATAATAATGTTCGCTATAATGCTCACTAATTATGGAGAGTAATGGGGAAATATGGAGAATCCAATAATCATTCATTAAATAATAAGTCATAATAGCATATTTGTCTTACGTTATTTTTATTTATTTTAGTGAGTGTTTGGTTCACATATTGTTTTCAAAAAGTTGAAATTCATAAATTTTTTTTGAGTAAATTATGCAATGGTCCTTATGGTTTAGAATACTTTGTGTGTATCTTCCTTAACTTCTATTTTTAACTTGGAGAATTCCTAAAACTTCATTTTGTTAAGTATTTCATCCATTTTGGATGTAAAATGACTATTGTATCCTCTCTACATTTTTAAAACCTTTTTTTTGCTATTTGTTTACATTTTCTATAAGAATTTTATTATTAAATTGGACCTACTTCATAACTCATTCCCCACTTGTATGTTAACAAGTCTCTCTTTCTCTCTTATGTAGAAATTTAATCAATTATCAACCCCACCCTACCCTTATTGTCGTTTTCCTTACTCTAACCCTTCTTTGTTTTTTTTTTCTCTTCAATTCATAACTCACATCACCTGCAACTAAAATCAAAAAGCAAAAATACTCCATGTTTTTGTTATACTCGTTTTTGTTGCATCATCTCTACGAGAAAACAAGTATGATTTATAACCCTTCGACTTCGAGTGGAGTGATGTTTGTTTGCACCATTTTGATATGGCGATGTGTATTTCAACATTGGAAATTTCGTGATGGAGACGATGACTTTTGGGCAGTTTAGTTTTGTTCTAAAGGTAGCCCTAAAACTCTTATTCTGTCAACGACAAGTACCTCCACCTCTCTATCCTACAATGAACACTAAACCTCCCACACCGACCGGAGGAGATTAAAATGGCTATTGGAAGTAATTAGCATGACTTCGACCACCAATCTCAACACCAAAACACCACCTAAAGCTTGCTCGGTTTGATGACCTACAAGATGACCACCTGAAGATAACCCTAGTCGTTTATGGGATTGTATTTGGGATTTTTTTTCATCTGGACTATATCTGCACTTTTTTCCTGAAGGATTTTGGTTTTTGGACTTGAGTTTGAGCTGTAGATTCGATTTTGATTTAGATTTGAGTCGTAGGTTCGATTTTGCCTTTGCATTTGAACTTCATGTTTGATTTTGGTTTTAAATTTGAGTTGCAGATTAGATTTGAGTTGCATGTTCGATTTTAGATGTATTTGAGATTTATGGTTGAATGAATGTTAGGTAATTTCTGTTTAGTTTAGGGTGATTTCTTTGGTATCGCAGATAGCAATCGGAGCTAGTGTCTTGGATACTTGGGCACAATAAGAAAATTAAGGAGAGGTAGGTCCGTTCGGATAATTTTTATTAATAATTTATATTATTTAATAATTATTAATAAAAAAGCTAACAACATAAAAATATGTAATTAAAGATAAATTAGTCTTTTTAGGTATGATAAAGATGCAATGTGTGTGTGTGTATATATATATATATATATATATATATATATATATATATATATATATATATATATATATATATATATATGTACTAGGCGAATGTCTGCGCGTTGCGCAGAAGCATCTATATAGCTGAAATCTTTACAAATATATGTTTTTTTAAATATAACAATAATGTCGTTGTTAAATTTGATATAATAATTCGTATATTAAGTTGATATAATATATTGAATATTTTTGTAATTATATGATAATATATATACACCTATGAAAATTGTATAATCTCAATCTTTTGAATGACCTCTACTTGCGAGTTACTCATGAATAAAATTAAATATAATATATGGTTTAATATTATTTATAGTTGTTGTTATTGTTAATTCATTTTTAAAATTTATTTGCTTAGCGTTTTAATTTCTATCAGTGTAATTATTTAAAACATCAAACATCTTTTTTTGATTTTAAAGGTAACAATATAATCATTTATATAGAGTTATTTTTAACTATTGTTATTGTAAGTTATTTTAAGCTACTTATTTCAAAACTTTTATCGATTATAAACATATCTTTAGGAAATATTTTAGTGAATTGATATTACAATTTACTTTTTGCATTTAGCACTACAATTTATCACTTTTCACTATTCACAAAATATTCTTTGGGTTGTTTTTAAGTGGAACTGAAATTTATATTCAAGTTGACCCTGTAATGTTATATTTAAATTAATAATTTAAGTATTTTGTTCATACAGTTCAAAAGTTGTACCTTTAAACTGATAATGGTTTACATATAACAACATATTAAATCTAATAAATTAAGTATAATATGCTAAAAGTTAAAGACATAACATTATAAGTAGAAGTAAAAATATTATTTTAATATTAAAATTTAGTTTATTTTTTATTACACTTTAGGTTTGATACTTATTTATCCTTATTAACCAATTTATAATATCATTATTAGAAAGGCACTGCAATTTATCACTTTTAAGTATTTATAAAATATTCTTTGGGTTGTTTAAGTCGAACTAAATTTTATATTTAAGTTGATTCTGTAAGGTTATATTTAAATTAACAATTTAAGTATTTTATACAAACTGATCCAAAGTTGTAGCTTTAAATTGATAATGGTTTACATATAGCATATTATACCTAATAAATTAAGTATAATATGTTAAAAGTTAAAAACAAACTTTATAAGTAGAAGAAAATATATTTTTTTAATATTGAAATTTAGTTTATATATGATTACACTTTAGGTTTGATATTTATTTAACCTTATTAACTAACATATAATAATTATTAGAAAGAAATTGAAAAGTCATGGGAGTTTCAAATGAATGTGGTGAAAGGACAAAATGCATGGGAGTTTCAAATGAATGTGGTTCAAGAAAAAATGCAAGCTTTATAAGTATACTAGGTGAATGACCACGCGTTGCGTGGGATATAAAAAAGTATTTTATATTAAAAATAAGTAAATCATTGTTATTAACAATTAAATAATAATTTCATAAAAAATATAAAAAATGATTTTTAGTATTGTTATTATGTTGAACTGTATTATAAGAGATAAGGTTGGAACTTGAAGTTGTTTTGCATATACAAAGTTATATGATTAAAATAGAAAAAAAAATTAATTTTTAAAAATATATAAATCGTTATTGTTATCTATTAAATAATAATTTCATATTAAATTAAAACGTTTATATTAAATATTATCATTCCGTAGAAAATACGATAATAGAGACATCTTTTTATCTATTTTAAATTTTATCATTGTGTACAACATATGATAATAGAGACAACTTTCTATCTTAAATAGTAAAAAAATGTTTTGTATCATAAATATTACCATAATTATGTAGAACGTATGATAATAGTGACATCTTTTATAAGGTTAAAACTTTAAATTGTATTACATACAGGGTTGTAAAACTTGACTAACAGAACCAAATACTCAACATGTTACTTAAACTCGGTCTCCAATGGAAGTGAGTTTGCCTAACTCAGCCAGAAGACACTCGGATCCTTATTAAAATTGATCCAAATCTAAAAGATACGGTCCAAAATCATTTTCGAAATTCTGAAATTTAATTGGTCACTTGTCGACGAAGACAATCTCACCAAAGAATACACTCAACGTTCTACAAAGTTAGATGCAAGGAAGATCTCATGGCTTAGTCCCTTTAAAATATTTCACAATCTTTCCTATTTATAGAGGATAATACATTCTCTTGTTTACTCTCACGATCAATGTGGGATGAAGACATTTTAATTAAACTCATTTCTTTATTTGCCAATAATTTCATTTTGTTAAATAAAATATTAAATAAAAAAATGTTATCTAAAAAATTTATTGTTCAATAGTTCCATTTTTCAGTAATCTCGTAAGTTGCTATCAAAATCAAGTTTTTATTGAATACCTTTTTGTTAAATCCTAAAATCATAAATCCAGTTAGGTACTTAATATAGAATGATTGTTTATATGTATTTTCATGATTCAAAATGTCACTATAAAATGAATTCATTTATAGAATATAATCGAGTATATATTTCGTACTTTTGAATCAAAGTGATTTTTCAAACAATTATAATTTTATGTGTAGGTAGATTTTTTTTATATTTATATAACATTATGTAACTTATAATATTATTATAAACAATTTGAATAATTATGGGAGTTTTAAATGTTTGTGGTGAAAGGAAAATGCTTCATTTATCGGTCCAAATTGATCAAACTCGAACCGATTCAGCTTAATATACCAAACTACATAACGTTTTTTCTATTGAAACCCGGTTTGTATATATTTTGTGTTTTGAATCAAATTTATTTTTCAAACAATTATAATTTTATGTTTAGGTAACTTATTTAAAATATTATTAGAAACAATTTGAAAAATCATGGGAGTTTCAAATGTATGTGCTGAAAGGAAAATGCTTCATTTATCGGTCCAAATTGATCAAACTCATACTGATTCAACTAAATATACCAAACTACATAACGGTTTTTCAACTGAAACTCTGTTTGAACCTAAAAAAATCTTGTTCAAAACTATTTTTGGGATTCTAAAACTTAAATGGACAATTGCCAATAAAGACAATCTCACCAAAAAAATACCCTCAACATCCTAAAAAGGTAGACATAAGGAAGTTCTCATGGTTTGGTCCTTTTGTAACATTTCACAACCTTTCCTATTTATATAAGAGGAAACGTTCTCGTGTTTACTCTCACCATTGATGTGGGATGAAGACATTGTAATAAAACACGCTTTCTTGTTAATAAAACATTATTCAACTTATTTAGTAAAACACCATTTCTCTTGTTTACCCTTTCTTTATTGTTTAATAGTTCCATTTTTCTATAATCTTGTAAGTCGCTATCCAAAAAAGTAAGTTCTTATTGAATAACTTTTTGTTCAATTCTAAAATCATAAATTTAGTTAGGTACTTAATATAGAAAGCTTGTTTATATGTATTTTCAAGATTCAAAAGTTCATCATAAAAAGAATTCATTTATAAAATATAATCTGCGTATATATTTCGTGCTTGTGATCAAATCGAATTTTCAAACAATTATAATTTTATTTTTAGGTAGATGTTTTTTTATATTTATATAACATTATGTCACTTTTTTAAAATATCATTGGAAACAATTTGAAAAATCATGGGAGTTTCAAATGTATGTAGTGAAAGGAAAATGCTTCTTTTATGGTCCAAATAGATCAAACTCGGACCGATTCTACTAAATATATCAAACTACATTTTTTTCTAGTGAAACCCGGTTTGTATATATTTCGTGCTTTTGAATCAAATTGATTTTTCAAACAATTATAATTTTAGGCTTAGGTAGATGTTTTTTTTATTTATATAAAATTATGTAACTTATTTATAATATTATTAGAAATATTTTAAAAAATCATGGGAGTTTCAAATGTTTGTTGTGAAAGAAAAATGATTCCTTTATCGGTCCAATTGATCCAGCTCTAGTTCAACTCAATATACCCAACTACAAAATTATTTTTCTAACTGAAACACAATTGAAACCTGAAAAAAGTCGGTTCAAAACCAATTTTGGAACTCTAAAAGTTAACTGGACACTGGCCAATATAGACAATCTCACTAAATAATACCTTCAAAATCCTACAACGGTAGGCATGAGGAAGTTCTCATGGTTTGGTCCCTTTGAAACATTTCACTACCTTTCCTATTTATAGAAGAGCAAACATTCTCTTGTTTACTGTCACCATCGATGTGGGATGGAGACATTGTAATAAAACACCATTTCTTGTTTATAGAACATTATTTAACTTATTTATAATATTATTGTAGAGAAATTGAAAAGTCATGGGAGTTTCAAATGAATGTGGTGAAAGGAAGTTAAAAAAGGGGGTTTCAAATGCATGAGATTCAAGGAAAAATGCTAGCTTTATAAGTATGTATGATATTATATATATATATATATATATATATATATGTGTATATATATATATATATATATATATATATATATATATATATATATATATATATATATATATAAGGAAATGTCCAAGTTAAAAAAAAATAAGAACCAAACGCGCAAATTACCCTAAACCATAATGACTATTCGTATAATTTACTAATTTTTTTAACAAGAAATAGATTTAGGAATTTAAGGAATTAATATTATATCTTGAGTTGGTTTGAAAAATAAAATGTTAATTCATTATTAATTAGGGTGATATTACTCCGACTTTGTGGGTATAATTCATAAATTTTATGTTAGATATGGACTATTTTATGTAATTTCTTTAAACATATAGACTATTTCTGAGAAAAAAAATATGAAAATGGGCCTCTTTTGTAAATTATATGGACTGTTTTTGCAAGTTATTTTCTATGTAGGACCAAACCTCACTTTTGTAAATTTGTAATTAGAAAGGAGCATTTATGTAATTTGTTATTCATATACATTATTCCTGTAAATATTAGTTTGCACTGGGACCTGTTCCATAAATTACAGGTACCGTTCTTGTAATTTATTTTCTATGTAGGGACCAAACATCCAAACATGCCAATATACGAATGGTAATAGGGCGGAGCTTTTAGGTACAATCATCTGTTTGATTGTCTATCTTGTTTCCTGACAACATATGATTATGCATTAATAAGGCGACCACCAATATTAGTAGTAGCTTCAGTATGGTTGTATGATGATTGAGGGCCACTATTAATATGATGGTTGAGAGTCTGTAGTTGTATGATGGCTGAGAACCTGTCGTTATTGATGAATATACGAGTCGGAGCCGTTAGTCGTTGTTGATTACGGAACGACACTAGAGTCGGGAGTAAATGTTGATCTGATGGAATGACACTAGTGTTGGATTAGGTGTCCAAGGCTATAACTAAATTGGTATGACTTTGTGGATAAATATAAAGTCATTTTTGGGTTGCCCTCAATAACTAGAAATAGCTAGAACATCTTCAAAGAAGTAAGGAAACTATTTTTATAAATTTATTGTATGATTAATAAATTTATTAGAAATGGTTAATAATTAATTTAGAATTAATCTTAATTAATTGGAAATTAATTTTGGATTAATTAGAATTAATTAAAGGAGCAAGGGTGAAACATCCTAAAAATACAGTCTAAAAATTTCGTTTTAATTTAATAATAAAAGCCATAGTCATCAAACATCATAGAAAAATCATAAACAATATATCTCAGAATATTATGACAACTTTCAAGTATATCAGAGTATAAACATCCCAGAACAAATGGTGTGTGCACTGCAACCTTCCTGAGCTCCTCTTTTGAAAACTGAGTACCTGAAACCAAAACTGAAAATTATAAGCATGAAGCTTAGTGAGTCTCCCCAAACTACCACATACCATACACAGAATCACATATTGGGCCTATCCCACTACATCGGGCCTCGCCCGACATCGGACCGAAGTTCGGCATAACTTGGGCCCCGCCCACTGCATCGGGCCCTACTCAGCATCGGACGAAATCCGACATAACTTAGGCCCCGCCTGGCATCGGACGAAGTCCGGTATACATAACATATCAACAAGCATAACATAGAAACTAAACATTCCTCGGGCTTGCCCCGACATCGGACCGAAGTCCGGAAAACATAACATATAACATGTAAGCTAAACCACTGCATCGGGCCCAACCCGACATCAATACAAAGTCTAGAACACATAACACATAACATGCATGAATCAAAAAGACATCAAGCATACATATACTCCTCTCGGGACCGCCCCGACATCAGACCGTAGCCCAAAACTACTAACTTCTAAACGGGCTGGCAGTGTGGCCTTAGACTCGTTCCTACTGGAAGAGGACTCACCTCACACTGCTGAAGTCCCGCTAACGAAACCCTAGTTGTTGGTTGACAGATTCCCGAATCCGTCAACATCAAAATAACACCCAATTAATAATTGGGCTCTAACACATATCCATAAATCCATGCTTGGGGTAAAAGACTACTTTACCCTTTAACTTAGCTTGACTCAAGCCCAAGGCCCAATCCAAGGCCTCAAGGTCTAATAATGAGCCAAGACCCAATTATGGCCCAATTTTCCAAATTGGTCCCAACCATTTATTCTTGGTCCAACACTTTACATTCTCATAGTCCAACTTCTCATAATCATCAAGGCCCAAACTATGGCCCATCTATGGCCCAATATTCTAAATTGGGCCCAAACCCTCACATAGGCCTTACCTTTAAGCCCATTAAATTATTCTAGTCCATTTGATTATTCTTGGATGGTCCATTAATAATCCAATTACCAAAGCCCAATGGAAAGGCCCAACACAAAGCCCAAGTGCAATTAGGGTTTCATTTAAAATGACGATTAGGGTTAAGTGTTTCTCACTTAACCCTTAAGGACTTAATCCATTAAGTCCTTTACTCTACTAAATAAACGATATGGAGTAATTGGGCTTAATATGAAATCCAATCTCAATGACCGAAAAGTGGGTTCCAATAAGTCCTAGGCCCACGTATCTAAAATTACGGTTTTCTAAACCCTAATTAGGGTTTCCCACCCAAACATGGACCAATAGGCCCAAAACTAATTTTTAAGCCCATTAGGGTTTCATTAGGTTAATTAGGGTTTTGCTATTGGGGCACCACCCACTACCACCTCGGGTATTGGTGGTCAACATCGACTCACGGTGGTGGTTACGGTTCTTCTCATTAATATTTTTAATAATTACAATTACAATGCTTACATCCAAAATAAACACACACACATTGACTATCATAACCACACACACACACACAACCACCTAGTGGTGGCTGGCGGTGGTGCATGGCAGTAGCCACCACCTCACGGTGGTGGCGGTGGTGACTGTTGGATTAGTGTCTAAGTCCATAACTATTTTGGTATGTACTTGAACCGATTATGAGCATGGTCCTTTTGAGTTGTCTTCACCATAGCAACTTGTAGGATGAATTATGGAGATGGAGGATTAATTATGATTTATTAATATATTATGAGAATAATATATTAAAGGAGAAATCATATTGTTTAACTAATATTAGTCAAGAATTAATTAAGAATTAATTTTGTAGCTAAAAGAGATTAATTAAACTTAGGGGACTGATTGTGTAATTATAAGATAGTTACATAAACGGGCTAATGGACTCCATAGAATTTGGAGTGGACGAAATCTATGGCAAACCCATTAGATTTTTTCTAAGGCCTCTAAGGAGGGAGTCCATGGGCTGCTTAGGGCTTAAGCAGTCAGATTAGGGTTTCCTAGTTGAAAACCCAAATAGCCTACCTATATAAAGGAACCCTATGGCCCAAAAAACATGGCTAACACTTCTAAGAGAGTCCTAGACGTTTTGGAGCCTCCTCCTTCTTCTCCTTCTTCATCCTTATTGTTAGTGGTGTTTATGACTCCATTAGAGGTGCAACATTTGAGGCACTAAGCTTTCTGAAGCCAATTACAAGAAGGAAGAGATTGTTATTTATACATAAAAAGAAAAGGTAAGATCTAAACCCTATTTTATGTTAATATCGATTATCATATGCTAGATCTAGTGTTTATGGCTTTGGATGATTATTACATATTCATTAGACAAACTAGATCCAAATCTTTAGGGTTTGCATGTACACTGATGTGTGTAAAACGCACTAGTTTTAATCCTATTACTTTAAACACAAATTAAACACACGAAAGGCAGTGTACCTATCGATAGAAATTTATTTCAAGCAAGTAGGGTATCAAACATAGGGAACGGTAACAGCTAAAATTAATACTAATATTATCTAAATAAAACAATTAATAAAAGAGGAGGGAGGGGTTCTCTAGTTTTGAAAGACTAGAAAATTAAACAATCAATTTAACACTCAAACAAAGACAATTAACAACTAAGAAGAACAAGAAAGGATAACTAGATTAAATGATAAAAGAGACTTCTGTTCAGATTTGATTCACTTATTTCTATGGTTGATTTCGTGGCAAGTGCAATGGATCAATACGTCAATGGTTACTGATTCCTAATGTGATTGGGTTCATGTTCATTATTACCAATCCTTTAGTAGACAAGTTAATTCAAGCAGTGATCAAGTGATTAAACTAACAAGTTTCCTAGTGTTTAGTTCGTATCAAGTAAGACTTGTAATAATAGTTAATCAAATTTGTTCAATTCAGTCAACTCATATGTGGTTGTTCATCACACATGCTCACACATTGATTTACATATTTTCTAGTTAACCCTAGTTTCATATTCATTATTCCTAGGCATACAATCTTGTATTCACAAAACTATATGAATCAAGTAATCAAGAAGATGTTCATACAACTTTATAACTCACTTATTAACAAAAAATATTTATCATCAATATATGAGGATCTTTAACAAGCTAAACAAGATAAATAACCAAATTAATATTAATCCAACCACTCAATCAAACCATGTTTATAAGATTATCTCATCCAAACAGAAGTAAAAAGCTTTTAGCTCATATCTATAGCAAGTAATAACCTAAAATCAAAGTCTAATGATTTAAACATGGTTCAAAACAAATATTAAGAAAGAAGAATGATTATTTGCCTTTAATTATCTTATAAATTGTTTCTTATGTTGCAATCTCGAAAACTGAAACTTCAAGAACCCTTCTGGCCGGGTCGGTCCTGAAAAATGAAATATTCTTAAAGGCTCAGGACGAACAAGAAAAAAAGGCCCTTATCTTTATTATAATTTTGTATTTTTAAATAAAAATATATAATCAAAAAAATTAGGCCCTGTGCAGCTGCCCACTTTGCCCCCCCTCTAAGCCCCCCATGCCTTCTGGTCTTCAATAATCGCAGCTAGCCTCCAGAAAAAGTTAGGTTTTCGGGCATAGATGTTATCTATTTATAGTTACCAAAAATCAACCCAACTCGTCGATTTTTTAAGAATAACTCGATGAGTTTTTCTACTATCCGCGTATACGGAAAGGCATCTTCGAATCTGGAACATTCTGACTAACTCGTCGAGTTGAGGCCCAACTTGTCGAGTTCACTTGGAATCAACATTTTCCCAAAACATGAAAGTCTTCCGAAACTGACGAGGGGTCAAGATGTCCATCAATAACCTTCTTTCTTCAAAATCCAAGATCCAAGCTTCCAATCGCCAATTCCACTTCCTTTTCCTTCCGAGCATGTCTTTATTACTGAAAATGAAAATTTAAAACTAATTAAGCATCTTTTGTTCATTAAATGAGATAAAATCAACATAAAATATTAAGATAATGCATGAATTTTATAACTAAATATGCCCATATCAAAATACCCCACACTTGACTTTTGCTTGCCCCCAAGCAAAACTGAATTTTAACACACTAATACCAAATAAGACAATCCCAATCGAACCTAGCCATTATGCTAAGACCGCAACGCATGAATTTGTGTCTAAAATTTTCCTAAGGACCCCCTCAATTCTAAATACTTACAATCCTCATAAACACTCGCCCACTTTTTTTGAACAACGCTCATTTTATGCATCCCTCTGAATCCATCCCTAGAAAACTTTCCTAACCTCAAGTCATTTTTGGTTAAATCCCGAAGCACACATACGATAAAATAACGTAGAAAAGAAAATTACAATAGAAATACTTGATACATTGTATCTTCAATAATTTATAGCTTTTCTTCTTGATATTTCTTCTTTGTCTTCCAATCTTTGTAGATTCTTGCTTTCAAACATTTCATTACTCTCTCTTTTTTCTATTTTTCTTTATTTTCTCTTTATTTTCTTTATTTTTTCTTACTTTTTTTTTTCACTCAAACTAAAAACCTAGAGAAAAAAAATATATGCTTATGCAAGGGGATTTAACTTCATCCTTTATTGGTTAAAGGCATTAGTCTCATGTGCAATGACTACTTAAGCATTCCTGGATACATTTCAAGTACACGATGCTAAACATGTTGCATCCCTCAAACAAAGCAAGGTTGTGTTTTTGTTCCACAATTTCACTAGAATAAAGGGGGCCACAATTGCATTATAACGTATATAGGCTCAACTAAACATTTGGGTCCTCATAGAATCATCAAACACAATAATAGCATGGAATCCTAATTACTTTACCAAAATTTTCTAATTTAACCCTAGCAATTTTTTTTTCAAACCAAGGATTCAATTTTTTCATTAAATGCAATCAACCCCCTACCCCACACTTAAATTATGCAATGTCCCCATTGCATGTTATGCATGATAAAGAATATAAAAGTAAAGAGAGAATTAGAACAAATCCCCTAGGATAGTAGTTGCGAGGTTAATTTTCTTCTTTTTAAGCTCCATCTTCAGCTAACTTTGGCATGGGAACAGCTCATCCACGCCTTGGGTGTCAAACGTCTCGTGTGGTACAACTCCTAATGTAGTGGAAAAAGCTTCTTGGAATCACCTAGAAATGGTCTTCATAAATGTATATAGTGCCCGCCTTGATTGGAATCGAATCAAATACTTGAAAATAAGAAACTGAGCAACTCGCCGAGTTATAAGTAGAGACTTGTCGAGTTGGATCGTGACTCACCAGAAAAACACGAAAGTCTTCATGAACTCGTCAAGTTTTAAGTGTGTAGTCGACGAGTTTTTGGCTTTGTATAGGCAACTTTTCCTTTCTGCTCCAATTTTGATTTTATGTTCAAGGAGGGTAGTAAGGTAATACAGCTCCTCTGTTTCTTCAACAAAAAGACTCTTTTGAACTATTAAAAGAATTGGACTCATAGTTTCACTCAAATCTTCTAATCTTCTCGTAATCGACTCGGCCCTCACTTTTAAATCTCTCACGCTTTAATTAATTGGATTAATTCTCACCTAAACCCTGCAAAGATCAAAGGCAAAAAACTACATAATAAAAGAAAAAAAATTAAATTAAAAATCCTACATTACTCTAATAAACTAGAAGTTTAGAAACAAACCAAACCAAACAGACAAAATAAAAAGAAAAAGAAAAATAAAAAGAAAAGCAAACTCTAATGGCGGGTTGCCTCCCGCAAGCGCTTCTTTTTGTGCGAGTCTTGAGTTGGACTCCCAACTTAATAAACTTCCGATAGACTCAATGTCAATCCATCCACTGCATTAAGTATTTTCTTTGGACCAATTTGTAAAATTTGGCTCTTTGCTTTTACAATTTTCCAATCGAGCTTTAATTAATAAAACCAAAAAATCTTGACAAGGTTTGGAACCGGTTGGATACTAATCAGAAACAGATTGTGCCTCAGAAATTTCTCCAAAGTTGGAATCGTCACCCTATGCTTCGAAACACAAACCGGAAATACAGGTGGCCATGTCGTGGTAATGGTCAAACCATAGCTTGGTTTCTGCAACTCAGCTTGTTCTTGTTCTTCGTCCGACCTCTCTGCTAGCAACATTTCCAACTCCTCTAAATCTCTTTCTGGATTAAATTCTTCCTCTTTTAACTCTAGCTCTTGTGACTCAGATTGTTCTTGTTCATTAGGCAAGATGTTATCTAACCATATTCCAAATTTCAAAAAAATCTTCATCTGAGTCATACTCATCATATTCTTGCTCAATTTCCTGTACTACTTCCTCAAGAAAAGCATCAAGAGCATCGAGATTTGGAAAATACATAATAAATAAAAGGTAAACTAAATATAAAAAAATTAATCAATAAATTAAAAACGATAACAATTAGCAAATAAAATTAACTATTTGAACCGTCCCCAACAACGGCATCAAAAACATGATGTGTGTAAAACACGCTAATTTTAATTCTATTAATTTAAACACAAATTAAACACACGAAAGGCAGTATACCTATCGATAGCAGTTTAGATCAAGCAAATAGGGTATCGAACACAGGGAATGGTAACAGCTAAAATTAATACTAATATTATCTAAATAAAACAATTAATAAAAGAGGGGGGGGGGGGGTTCTCTAGTTTTGCAAGACTAGGAACTTAAACAATCAATTTAACACTCAAACAAAGACAATTAACAACTAAGAAGAACAAGAAAGGATAACTAGATTCAATGACAAAAGAGACTTCTGTTCAGATTTGATTCACTTATTCCTATGGTTGATTTTGTGGCAAGTGCAATGGATCAATATGTCAATAGTTACCGATTCCTAATGTGATTGGGTTCATGTTCATTATTACCAATCCTTTAGTAGACAAGTTAATTCAAGCAATGATCAAGTGATTTAACTAACAAGTTTCCTAGTGTTTAGTTCATATCAAGTAAGACTTGTAATAATAGTTAATCAAATTTGTTCAATTCAGTCAACTCATATGTGGTTGTTCATCACACATGCTCACACATTGATTTACATATTTTCTAGTTAACCCTAGTTTCATATTCATTATTCCTAGGCATACAATCTTGTATTCACAAAACTATATGAATCAAGTAGTCAAGAAGATGTTCATACAACTTTATAACTCACTTATTAACAAAAATTATTTATCATCAATACATGAGGATCTTTAACAAGCTAAACAAGATAAATAACCAAATTAGTATTAATCCAACCACTCAATCAAACCATGTTCATAAGATTATCTCATCCAAACAGAAGTAAAAAGCTTTTAGCTCATATCTACAACAAGTAATAACCTAAAATCACAATCTAATGATTTAAACATGGTTCAAAACAAAGATTAAGAAAATAAGAATGATTATTTGCCTTTGATTCTCTTCTAAATTTTCTCTTATGTTGCAATCTCAAAAACTGAAGCTTCAAGAACCCGTCTGGTCTTCAATAATCGCAGCTAGCCTCCAGAAAAAGTTAGGGTTTTGGGCATAGATGTTCTATATTGATAGTTACCAAAAATCAATCCAGCTCATCGATTTTTTAAGAATAACTCGACGAGTTTTTTCTACAATCCGCATATACGGCGTGTACGGCAAGACATCTTCGAATCTGGAACATTCTAACCAAGTCGTTGAGTTGAGGCCTAACTCGTCGAGTTCACTTGGAATTAACATTTTCCCAAAACAAGAAAGTCTTCCGAAATTATGTCTAGTTTTTAGAACATTTTGAATCTCGTCGATCGAAGCTACGGTTCATGAGATATGGACAAAACACTGAAGAGGGGTCAAGCTGTCCATCAACAACCTTCTTTCTTCAAAATCCAAGATCCAAGTTTCCAATCGCCAGTCCCACTTCCTTTTCCTTCCGAGCATGTCTTTATTGCTGAAAATGAAATTTTAAAACTAATTAAGCATCTTTTGTTCTTTAAATGAGATAAAATCAACATAAAGTATTAAGATAATGCATGAATTTTATAACTAAATATGCCCATACCATACACCATAGGAATTAGAGGTGGGAATCGGTTCGGTTGTTCGGTTTCCTCGAATCAGTTTCCTTGGTTTGAATTTTTTTTTAGTCCAATTCAAAACCGAAGCAAATCGAATTCAAATTATCGAGACCAAACCGAAAACCGAATTCTAATTCGGTTTGGTTCGGTTTGACACCGAGGAAACCAAATATCAACTTAAAAAAATTTCAAACATAAATTAAAATGTTTTTAACATAGAAAACTAAAGTTGCAAATAGAAAAATATAAAGTTTCATACAAAATGATCCGAAGAGTATATGAGCTAAAATGATTTTTACCTTATAATTAATACTTTTATATAATATAAAATATAAAATATATTTTTAATTAATTGACTTATGAAATCGGTTTCGGTTCGATTTTGTTTTCAGGTTTTTGGTTCCCGACCAAATAATTCCTACCCCTAATAGGAATGATGTAGTCCTCAAAACCCATTAGTGGTATCAGAGACTAGGCTGTTTGTATAATGTATTTGATGCTTCCATGATCGTTCAAGGCTGAAAAACACGAAAACTCACATTTTGGAGCCCGGACTCCCCGAGTCTACCGTGAACTCAACGAGTCCATCCCTGACTCGATGAGTCAGCTGGTCTGAAGGAGGGATTTTCGGGTTTCTTGCCTATTTTGCTGTGGGATAATTACCAAAGACGTTTTTAATTAATAAATCCGATTTTTATTGATTCTGGGTGATTATCCTCTCCAAAATAGTAGATAATTACCAATTAATTAAATAATTATTGTCTTATAAGATAATATTTAATTATTTGAGTTATTTGATGAATTATCTTGCATGAATTGAATTAGGTCAAAATTAGATAACCAATAATTAATTGTTAATTGCCTTATTTGAATTTTTGATCTAGAATGTTCTTGATAGAGTTTTGAAAAGTTTCAAAAGCTTGCCCTCAAGTTTTGGAATTAAAATTTTTTGATTAAAAGTTTAATTTTGAAATATTTAAATTCTAAACCCTAATGTTTTGAAAAGTTCAAAACTTGCCCTCAGGTTTTGGAATTTAAGATTTTATTAAAAGTTTAATTTTGAAATATTAAAGTCTAAGACCCTTGTACTTTGAAAGGTTCAAATTACACCCTTGTGGTTTTATTAAGTTAATTAAGTGTATAATTAAAAGAGAGTTAATAAATCCATAAATATTTGGTTTGTATTTAATTAAATTAAAAGTATAATTTATTAAATTAGACCACCTAGTACTTTAAAAGTGTAAAGTATACCCTTATACTATACATAACATTAAAAGTCTAATATTATATATGTATGAGTAAAGAGTCAGTCTTACCGTTAGTAGGCCTCATTCATGAAGCTGGTCTATAAGGGGTGTTTAAGGAAGCGGCCTGTAAAATGACCTCCATTGGGTATCCACTCTTACCTACCGCACCCTTGACCAGTGGAGGGTCGTTATCCAAACGGATAGGATAGGACACAACCTTCCATTATAAGTATAATGAAGACAAAGTAACTAAATGCCTTTACAAATTCCCAAATCATAGTTACTTTAGAAAAATGTGAAATTGGATACTAATCCAAGGAATCACAATTTGTACCCTTGCGGAGACGTTAGTAGAGCGTGTGTGGTTAACCGACACACTAATTTGGGATTGGAATTGGTAGCGAAGGGTGAATCGATGTTTGTCATAGATCAATGGAGCGTGTGTGGCTAACCGACACATTGATTAGGTGATGGTAGCATGAGGGCACCAAGTACATTCGCATGGTTATTCACACTTTATTTTTGATCCTCGGCATCCCAGTCACAAATGAAGGGCATAATCGAGATTAAACATGTCATTGAAAAGTTCAATGAATCTCAAAAGATCTAGGAGTTTCAATTCATTTAAAATTTAAACTTCTTTTCGTTTTTCATGGTGGAAATTGGTAAATCGTCATTTACCTACCTTCAAATATTCTGCAACTAGATTACGTCATCCCTCTTCTAGGTTGTAGAGTATTGTGTTGGATCATAGCCTTGATACTTCATTTGGGTTCTATATCAAGGACTCTTATCAACTAACTTGAATTTTCTCCTGTTTTGTAGATGTCAAACAACTATGGTCTTCCTGAATCCAATGAAGATGATATTCCACGATTCGATCGAGGAACAAGAGATCATGCTTCACTTCCTCCACCTCCTCCAATTGTTCTCCCTGACCCACAAGTTCAAATGTTTGAAAAGTTCAAGCTCACTCAAGCCCTATTGGTAAGTAAACACGGAGATGGAAAGTCAGTGTGTGCACATGTCTTAGAGATGAAGTCACGCATTGACAGATTGGGTATGTTGGGTGTTGTTGTCTCCAAGGAGCTGGCTGTTGACTAGTTTCTTTAGCCACTTCCTGAATCATATAGTGAGTTCGTTAGAGAGTACTATATGATGGACCATGACATGACCCTCATCGATCTCACCTATTTACTTGTTGTTGTTGAATCAGCAATGATTTAGCGCACTGGAGAAGCAAAGTTGATTGGTAGATTTGCCTTCCAAACCTCCATGGACGCGACAAAGGTAACGAAAGGCATTTCATGGTCCAAAAGTTTGACCATAAGAGAAAGGCAAAGTCTGAAGTAGTTCCATGTGCTGTTCCTAAAGATTCCATTTGATTTTATTGCCAAGAGAAGGGGCATTGGTTACGAAGCTGCCCTGACTACTTGAGAGATCAAAGTATGGGAGAGTCAAGATGTATGGCTCCACTTCAGGTATGATCCACTATCTAACTCTTTTTAAGTTCCTATTTTTTTTTTATTCTTAATACATGATGTGATAAATTTACATTTTGATGTTTTGTAGGATCGAAGAAAAGAGAGGAAGCTTAAAGGAAGAAGCGTGCTGAATCTGATCATGAAGAAATGGATTTTGATCTCATGGATTCGAAGATCGTATTTTTGAGCTGCTACTTTAGAGTTAGGATAGATTGCTAAGAAATATGTAAAAGCATAGTTTTTAGTTGAACTGCATTGTAAGGACAAATTTTTCCGCAATAAAATAAATTTTGATTTTATCTTATTTATTTATCCTTGCAATGGTGTGTATGAAAAATTGATGTTTGAATGTTTCTATTATTAGAAATGATGGATTTGATTCTTAATTATGTTATTTGTGGAAATGTCGAGAATTTGCCAAATAAGAAAAGATTCTCATCGCCCAAGTTCCAGTTGGACAGAAACTTGGAATCATGCAACCTGTAATGTATGATGAATGAAAAACTTTCATATTTGGAACTTAGACTAATTCCTTGACAAAGAGTCAAGTGAAGGACTAGGGGATCAGGTACACTTGGTTGTGCACTGGTCAAGTCCACCACAAAGAAAGATAAGGGATTCATCGTGATTTACCAAAAGCTTGGTAAATGTGATTATGCTTACAAGTATAAGTATAATTTTGCATCATTGGAAAGGTCTCAATTAAAGCCATAACGAATAATAAGAATCAATTAGACAGAAAGATAAAAGTTTCTCCATTCTGAGAAGAAGGGAGAGTACTTCTATCATGTTTTATGATCATCTTAATGGTTAAGAACCATATATCAATTGATCCTCTAAGTAAATCTTAATGCACTTGTATGCCTAAGAAGAGGAACTGGAATTGTTGAAATGGTTAAATAAAAAAAAAGTCAATCATACTTCGTTCCAAAATCGAGTCTTAGAGTCATACTCCAAGATTGTGACTTGAGTGAAATAGTCTTTAGTAGATTTATAACACTTATCAAATGTGGAGTTTGAAAAGTTCTCTTATTCCTGCACACTTGAAATTGGTAAGTTGTGATGTCTTGAAGAAGACAAAAATCAACTAGAAACAATTTAAGTGAAGTGTTAGTCTTGATAAGATTTCACACTAACTCTTGAATATTTGTTTTGTCAAGGAACGTTTCTTAATGAGAGAGTCTAATATGTCAAGAGGTCAGTGGGAGTTTTAATGATTTTGAAAAGTTTCAAGCAAATCAAGAATAAACCCAGTTGATCATCACTAGCACACGACTTGAGGTTCACAAACTTTCGTGGCCGAAATACTCTTTTTCTGTGCCATTCGAGTTGAGTTAATTGTGCATGTGAGTTCTATGAGTTCTCATTTGAATGCATAAAGGCCGACCCACTAGTTATTGTTAGTTGGGACGATTATCTTTGTGATAATTGTCTGGTCTGTTATTGTTGGATATGTGAGTATGCTAGATTGCTAGATATGTGAGTATGCTAGTTTTCTAGTTACTACGTTATGTGAGATAGTATCAGTAGTGGGGGACTAGTCCCCGATTCGGATGCTAGGACCAATGGGTAGGTCGGACACCCTAGATATGTCTGACAACATGATTATGATATGATATTACGTGTTAGTAGTAAGGGGTGAAATAGTCCCCGTGTTTGGTAGGTCAGCACCCCAGAATGGCTTGACATGGGCAGGTCAGCGCCCCGGAATGGCTTGACATGGGTGGGTCAGCACTCCAGAATAGCTTGACATGGGTAGGTCGGCACGTCAGCACCCCATAATGGCTTGACATGGGTAGGACGGGGTCCCCAGAACTGTCTGGTAGTATGTATGTTATGTGATTGTATGGTATGTGGTATGATGGAGGAACTCACTAAGCTTTGTGCTTACAGTTTCAGTTTTTGTTTTAGGTACCTCTTCGTCCAAGGGGAAGGAGCCGACGATGTAGCAGCGCATCACACATACACACATGATTTCCGTTTAGTGTTTTCTGGGATTGTACTTTGATATTTCGCTACTTCAGAGGATTTGGTTTGAGACATGATATTATGGTTTATGTATTGACATGATCTTGGCAATGTTTTGATAAACTTGATTTCTAAACCACTTAATTAAAAACTAAAATTTTGGCCTCAAATTTTGGGATGTTACATATCATCATTGGAAAAGTTTTCAATTGAACTATTTCACAATGTAAGGACCATAGGAAACATAGTGTGCATGCTTGGTGCATGGGACAACTATTGTTATAATTCGAGTGTTAAGTTGATTATCCGAAACATTATACAATGAATAATGAGTAATCAATATGGTGACTAAATAAAAGTTGTTTAATTTATACTCAAAAGTTTTGGGGTCATATAGGGTTAAGTATTATCGTTGTGTTTCACTTTGCATGTTTTGACTTCCAGAATAACTAGGTTATTCAAACCTCCATAATCGGTCATACGTTAGAAGTAGGTATGAAGCAAGACTGTCATGAATCTGTCTGTAGATTTTCAAAAGTGTTTAGACATAGCAAGAGTTTGCTGCAGAGTTCATGAGTGCTTTAATAAGATTAAAGTATTGGATTAAACCCACGCTCACTTGAATCACTTCATGGATTTTATCATGAGTGATTAGTGAGACGATAATATTGTATACTCTTGAAACCGAGACGTGTGAGTTGTAATTACGATTCGGTTGCACATTGATAATATGTAAACACACCAATAACTTGGTGTTATAAAACATATTGTTGTGTGTGATTTGATGAGTAAGAGCAAGCGAGCATTTGAGTCGAAGTTTATCAATTCCTTTTACCCAAAGTGGGATAAAATCGATATCTGTGGGCCCCTCGATGATTTAGTGATGACACCGTAAGCGCTTGGCCAAGCCGGGACTAAGTTGATGTGTTCAATTGTAGTCTGTTGTTAGTCGTCATAAATCGGAAGTCGGGAAACAATATATAGACAGAGAGAATGATTAAAATACATGTATCGTTTCTATACGATATCTTGAGAATGGAGGAATATATGATCCCTTATCTAAAGGACACACTTCTGATAAGATCAGAGTTGACAGTAGCTTTTGAAAGCTACGATTGCTGATCAGGTTCTGAAGTCATGCAAAATAGTTATTAGACTTATCCATGTGGGAGACTGTTGGATTAGTGTCTAAGTCCATAACTATTTTGGT
This sequence comes from Lactuca sativa, assembly GCF_002870075.4. Lineage (NCBI taxonomy): Eukaryota > Viridiplantae > Streptophyta > Magnoliopsida > Asterales > Asteraceae > Lactuca > Lactuca sativa. Next base: position 218,077,598 of record NC_056630.2, read on the forward strand.
ATGTAGTTGACCCGATTATGAGCATGGTCCTTTTGGGTTGCCTTCACCATAGCAACTTGTAGGATGAATTATGGAGAAAGAGGTTTAATTATGATTTATTAATATATTATGAGAATCATATATTAAAGGAGAAATCATATTGTTTAATTAATATTAGTCAATAATTAATTAAGAGTTAATTTTGTGGCTAAAAGAGATTAATTAAACTTAGGGACTGATTGTGTAATTATAAGACAGTTACATAAATGAGCTAATGGACTCCATAGAAGTTGGAGTGGAGGAAATCTATGGGATACCCATTAGAATTCGTCCAACGCCTCTAAGGAGGGAGTCCATGGGCTGCTTAGGGCTTAATGTAACATCCCGAGTTCAGAGGTGCAAGTTCAGGGTGCTGGGTCTAATTAAGGAGGAGCGACTCGGCGAGTCCATGGATAGACTCGGCGAGTCGAGTCGCGATTTTGGTTGCGTGTTAAGTGCCCAACTCGGCGAGTTGGTGCTGAAGGGAGAAAAACCCAAATCCGGGGTTTGTGCCATATATAAAGCACATTATAGCCACCCTCAGCGTCTTTACCTTCCCTTTTAGTTCCAGAAAACCGTAAATCGTGAGAGGCTCCATTGTTGAGAAGATTAAAGCATGGAAAGAGAAATTTGTCTAGAGAAGTTGGAGGACATTGAGGATAGCATCAAGAGGGCTTGTGGATCTGAATTCTACATTAGTTTAGACTCATCTTTGGGGTAAGAACCCACTGCCTTAAGCCTTTTTCCTTATTGTCATCCATAGTGGTTGTTTTGGGGGATTCTTTAGCTTGGTTTGGATCCATTTCGGGTTTAGGGGTTAGATCTGAAGTTGCAACTTCAGATCTAGGTTGTATTGGAGTCATAAGGGCAGAAAGCATCAGTCCTTGGGCTTGATTGAGAGTGTCCTTGCCTTAAACCTTCATCTTTAGCTTGTTGGAGCTTGTTGTGCATTGCATGCACGTAAAGTTGGAAACTTTACGTGTGAATCTGGCCCTAGGAGTCCAAATCAATGTATTGGAGGCAGTGGAATGTCCTCAAATCGTCTGGATGAAGATGTCACGTCTGGACTCGGCGAGTCATATGGGTGAACTCGCCGAGTAGTATGAATATGTGCATGAACTCGATGAGTGGGCGGCGATTCCATTGAATATTGCCTTGGACTCGGCGAGTCTGGTCGTGGAGTCCTAACCTTTTTCTGGTTGAACGGTGAATCGGTGAGTCGAGGGATGACTCAGTGAGTTGAGCGAGAAGGAACTCATAATTGTGGGACTCAGCGAGGCGACGGGGCGACTCGGCGAGTAGGGTCACACAGAAAGGTGGACTTTGACTTTGACCAAGAGTTGACCAGTTGACTTCCAAGGGTATTTTGGTAATTATTGGTACTTATTGAATTCAGTCATTTAGTATTGATCAGCGGTGGAGTTCGTGTTGGAGGTCGGAGCAGCGTGATCTTATCTCTTCAGTCAGCAGTTGCGAGGTGAGTTATCCTCACTATATCGACAGGGTTTAAGGCACCAAGGTCGGCCCTTTATCGGATGGAAATCCGTGTAGTTGTCTTGTTATTGCTTTGCTATATGGTTGCATCCTGGTAGTTAGGATGGTATATGTTAGAGACCTGGTTAAGGTCGGAATCTTGGTATATAGGATAATGCTATGTTAGTGACCGGTTAGGTCGGTGCCGTGGTTAGAGTATGCTATGTATGTGATCTGCTAAATCGGTTGATTTGTGGTGAATTGCTATATCATTATATGTTTATGTGCACATGCTTGATTGAATGGGGTTGGGTTGAGGCGGGTCCTGCTTTGTGCTATAGGATAACATACCTAGGACAGACCGGATATCCTGAAGGCCCGACGAGCGGTCCGGATAGGCTGTAGGCCCCCACGAGAGCGGACCAGACGTGCCGAGGCTTGGAGAGTGGACCAGGCCGACTGAAGGCCCGACACGAGCGGACCAGTCATACTATAGAGTCAGAGAGTGGACCAGGTGGGTTGAAGGCCCGGTGTGGGCAGACCAACCACACTACAGACTCGATGTATGTTGCTAGACTCGGAGGGTGGACCAGGTGGACTGAAGGCCCGGTGCGGCGGACCAGTCACACAGTAGACCCAAAGTGCATGGCTGTTCTGTTTATGATATGATATGTTATGTGTATCGTATATGTGGTTGGTATTTTGGGGGTAACTCACTAAGCTTTCGGGCTTACAGTTTTCAGTGTATTGTTTCAGGTACTTCAGGAGATCGTGGCAAGGTGAAGGCGTGATCGTACCACTCGTCATGTTTTATGTATTATGTTGTGATTCTAGGAAATACTCTGATAATAAATGAATTGAAAACCTTTTTGTAATGAATTAATGAATATGGGTTGTTTTTGAAAAGTTTAAATTGGTTGAAAATTTTGGATGTTACAAGTTGGTATCAGAGCCTTGGTTTGAGTGAATTGGAGGAAGATTTGTGTGAATCCAGTCTCAAATCAAGGAGAGTTTTCAAAGAGAAATTAAAAATGGTTTTCAAAAATAAGAAAAAGAGGACGCAGAGGGTACGATCAGCCGGAGCCAGTAAGTTACCCCAAAATTACCATACAAGTTATTTGTTTATGTGATATGTTAGAACAGCATGCTAGTGTTAGGCTAGGGATCTTCAGGAAGTGCATGATAAGGTTGCCTGATTGTGATGCCTGCTAGCCTAGGGTCTCATTTTATGAGAGTTTCAGTGTTCCTCTAGGAGTGAGGATAGAGTGCTTGCTATGTTCGTTAGTGCTTGGGGGCATTGTGATGATACTTGAGAAAAATATGGGTAGGTGTGGAAGGTAGTATGGGCCCGTACTACTAAAAGAACAGGACCCATACGCATAGCAAGGAAGTCACAACCCCTAGGTGGTTGATTAGAGAGTCATTCTGGGGGGTTATGCGAGGTTTCTGAGAATCTCATGGTGTATTGCAGAATGGCGATTACGAGACGTTTTGGGGCAGGATCCGGTTCAGGATCAGGAGCAGGAGAGGGTGGTCAGGATGGGTCAGCACCACCCGAGGTCGTTGGCCAGATGAGTATGGATGAGTTGGACGCCGGGATTCATGAGATCCTACATGATGAGGTTGATGCTATGTTCCGGGCTGAGTTGCCGGAACTATTTGGGTCGATTAAGACCGCCATGGTTGAGTACTTTGATGAGCGTTATGCAGCTCTTACAAAGACAGTTGCCGCGACGGCTACAACGGCATGAGGAGGAGCCAGTAGAGGTTTCTAGTATCGGGACTTCGATAATACGAAGCCCCCTACTTTCGATGGAGTTCAGGATCCGATCATTGTGATACGATGGTTGTCGGATGTGGAGGGATGTTTCTTCACATGTTCATGCCCTGTTGATCAGAGGGTGAGGTGTGCTCTAAACCTATTGAGGCTCGGGGTGAAGGATTGGTGGAGATTGACCATGGGATCAAATTCGGATGTGCAGCAGGCTACGGTTTCTTAGGATCAGCTTCGGGAGATGTTCAACACTAGTTATGTTCCACGAGTTGAGAGAGAGAGGTTGGTTCAGGAGTTCCTAGAGTTGAAGCAGGATACAGAGTCAGTGATGGAGATCACCAGAATGTTCACTGAGAGGGCGATGTTTTGCCCTGAGTTTGCTTCGGAGCAGGCTCAGATGTCCCGATATCTGGGTATGCTTAAAAGGGACATCATGCAGTTTGTGTCCACGCAGAGATGTGATACCTTGTTAGAGTTGCAGGAGGCCGTCAGGCGACGTGAGTTGGAGATTGAGTTGCAGATGAGAGAGCAGAGGCAGGCCCCGGCGTAGTCGCAGCTGGCGCCGAAACGGTCCAAGACCGTTAATTCTAGGTTGGGAGATCAGAGCAGCCACACTTATGGAAAGTGCGGGAAGGGTCACACCAGAGTTTGTAGGTCCGGTGGTGCATGCCGCAAGTGCGGGAGAGAGGGGCATTATGCGAGGGATTGTTGTCAGTCAGCCCCAGTTCATGATATGAGGATTTGTTATTAGTGTCATCAGGTTGGTCACATGAGGGCCAACTGCCCACAGCTTACCGCCGGACCGGTGCAGGCTCCAGCACCGACCACTTTGAGGATTATGGGTAGAGGTCTGGGTGGAGCAAAGCCCCCGAGGGCTCAGGGATGTGCTTTTCAGCTCATAGCAGAGGAGGTCAGAGCAGAGCTGGATACAGTTTCGGGTATGTTTCCTTCTTGATATCTTGTTATCTTATGGTTGTTATGGAGTATTTTATATCTTCTACTCTCGTTCGCATGATTCATGGTATGGTATCCGTTCGTCTTTTCGTCGGGTTTATCGTATGATCGAGGGTTTTGGTATTGGGAGTCTTAGTTGGTTATCATCCATGGGAATTGTTGGTGGAGAATTAGGCTTTTTTGTCTGCGTGTCGCGTATAGCATTTGCAAGTTGAGGAGTACTCAACTGAGGGTCGAACTCCCTTAGAGTAAGAGATGTGCGCGGTCGGAACGTAATTTTGTGGAAGTTGCTTGTTCAGGATCAGTTCATGGGTAAGAGGAGTATGTTGAGTAGGAATGATTGTTTATGCCGGTTCAGTCACCGGTGGTTTATAGTCAGTGCTCTAAGTGGGGAGAATTGGAAAATTCTCAGGAGGATCGACAACATGAGAGGTCAATTAGCTGTGTGGGTTTCAGCAGTGTTTCAATCAGCCAAGAGCGTGGGCTGGTATGAGTAGGTCAGACGAGTGGGGCGGGATATAGACCAAGGTTGCACCTAGGGTTAGGCCGGGATTTGAGTATACAGAATGGAGTTAGAGTTCGGAACCCCAATAGGGCTAGAACTGTATGTATGAGAGAGATTCCCGAAAAGAATGGTTCAGGGTGACGTAAGATAGTTTTGAGCGGTCCGGACAGACTGAGGGCCGGAAGGTGTACCAGTCAGACTGAAGGCGTGGGGAACGGTCCAGACAGGCTGAAGGCCCTGGAGGGTGGCCCAGATATGCTGAAGGTTCCGAGAGTTGTCCAGATAGGCTGAAGGCCTGGTAAGGCGGTCCAGTCATGCTAAAGACTCTGTATGTGTTAGTGGATCGGTACGAGGAGAATGAGGAAAAGCGTTACCAGGGGATGGTAATTGATATGGTCTGGCCCCAAGTATTGATCATCTTAGTGGAAAGCAGTGCATGGACTCGAGAGTCCTTGCGAGCAGATTCAGGGTATATGGAAGTTCGAGAATAGCAGTTGCTCTACATGGATAATATAGAGTGAAGTGTAGCTCAGTGGCACATACAGGTGTGGTAAGGGTTGTTGAGTGGATTTTTCCTGGAAAGGAAAGGCATGTAGCTCCGGAAGGAGCGTGGGTACTCCAAAAGAGGAGGAAGTGGAGTAAGAGGATTATCGACAGTGCTTCAGCTATTGGTAGTAAGTATTGGGATTGTACCAGTGGTATGGAAACACATCCGAGTTGGGTGTCTGTTGAGGTTGCGGAAGGATTTCTGGTAGTATAGAACCAGAGGAGTTCATAGGGGATGCAAGGAGGGAGCCTTGGATTTTCTAGTATGGTTGTGATCAGGAAGTTATGTATCTAGCGGAAATTCATCCCAGGGATGTTTGAAGGCATCGTCAGTGTGTCGGGTTTTCCAGCCCGAGGATGTTAGAGCAGGTTCAACATGCGTATGTGACTGCAGGGGAGAGCTCATGGGAGTTGCTCAGGAGCTGAAGGATGTGCCTGTTGGATTTTGAGCATTCTAACACTCCTATGGTGTACATACAACCCTATAAACCTTGGATCTATGTTTTTCTCTATAATACATGCAAAGAAGAACTTTCCAAGGCTTTAATCCTAACTAGCATATTATGAAGTTCTTATACTACAAAGTACTAGTTAGACGACATACCTTTTGATGTAGCTTGATGTCTTCAAGCTTTAAGAGCTTAGCCCCAATAGTGTGGAAGCCTCAAATGGAATCACAAATCACCAAAACACCTTGGAAGACTTTAGAGAATATGGATACTTGGTTCTCTCTAGTGAAATTGGCTAGCCCTTCTTAGTGTACCACACTAGTGCCAATTTCACCAACCAAGGACATCTTTATATAGTGTGGAGGATTAGGGTTAAACCCTAATACCCATGACCTTTCATTTCCTAGGATCCATGGGTTAGACACTCCATGGACTATCCATGAAAGCTTAGCCCAACCTAAATGAACTTGGCCCATTCCATATATATAAGAGTCCATATTTAATTAGTTCCTTTTGATCACTTAATTAATTATAAATTAATTCTTGATCAATACTAATTAAATAATATGATTTCATATTAATATATTAGAACTTATAATATATTAATATTAATCATAAACATACTATTCTTAAAAGATTATCCATATAAATTGTGTCGGTGAAGTGCAACCCAAATGGACCATGCCGGGTCGGGTCAAGTACATACCAAATATAGTTATGGACTTAGACATTAATCCAACAGTCTCCCACTTGGATAAGTCTAAAACTATTATTGCGTATGACTTCAAACCTAACTGGCAATCGTAGCTCTCAAAAGCTTCTGTCGAACTCTGACCTTGTAGATGAACTCTGACCTTTGTCAGTGACTTGTCCATTAGATAAGGGATCATATATTCCTCCATTCTAGATATCATATGGACTGAGACATGGATTATAATCATTCTCTCTGTCCATTTTTTGTTTCCCGATTTCCGATTTGTGACGACTGACTAATTGAACAAATCAAATCAGTCCTGGCCCGGCCGAGCACTTCCATTTGTCATCATCAAATCACCGAGGGGCCCACAAATATTGCTTTTATCCCGAAGGTAAAAGGAATGGATAAACTTCGACTCATATGGCTTGTTCTACTACTTGTTGAATCATACACAAAGGCACGTTTTATAGCACCGAGTTACCAAATGCGTTTTCTTGCAATCAATGTACAACCAACTCATAGTAACAACTCATATCTCTAGGTTTGAAGAATATAAGATATTATCGTCTCATGATCACTCGTGATAAAATCCATGAAGTGATTCCAATGAGCGCGGGTTGAATCCAATACTCAGAACTTATGAGCACTCATGAGTGTTGTAGCCCTTTGTCCAACACCTTAGACCTCTACAAGCCAACCCATGACAGTCTTAATTCATATCTACTTCCAACATATGACCGACTGTGGATGGTTTGAATAACTTAGTCATTCCGGAAGAATAACCTAGTTTATTCGGGAAGTCAAAACATGCAAAGTGAAACACAATAATAATTGAATCCAATATGGTATCAAAACCTATGAACATAAATAAAACACCTTTTATTTATCACCATATGATTACACATTATTCATTGTATACTGTTTCAGCTATCAACTTTATTCTTGAATTTAAAACAATAGTTGTCCCATGCTCCAAGCATGTACACTATGTTTTCTAAACACTAGTCATGCCATACACCAAGTATGCATACTATGTTTGTCTATGATCTTCACTTTGTGAACTAGATCAATTGAAGATAACTCCAATGATCCTCTTTTCACAGTCCCAAATTCTTACTGCAAATGCAAGAATTCCAAATTCATGCCATTTACTGAAATCTGTTAGATTCTAAACTTATATGCATTGATCCTCTTGTAATGATTATGCACAAAGTCAGAAAGACCTGACAACAATCATTACAGAGTATTCCAAAGGAGATCAGCTCCTTGGAAACATCCTTCTTGCATTAAGTTTCCTAATCTTACACAGATTGAATAATTTCTAACTTTGAAACATTTCCAGATTCCATTTTGACTATCACTTCTGAACAAGAGTTGCCTCCTTACAGACTATGTCAATATGGTTCTTCTAGAAATATCACTATACTTCCAACTGTCCTTGAGCAACCAATCTTTGGTAAACCTTAGATTGTCCTCGACAATTGTTTAATCCTTTTAGTCATATCCAGTTCTAAACCTTTTCCCTTCTTAATGCCCCAGGCATTTGGAAAATTTTAGAAAGGATGAATATAGCACATGTAATCGATCCTATATCCGAAGCATATGGGACACGATTCATGATGTCTCACATAAAGACTAAACCAGCCTTTTGCTATAACATTTCCATTTCTATTTGCCAAGTTCTCATAATTCAGATTATGAAAAGGGATGCCGTAATCATAATAGAATTTTAGAATGCAAATAATGGACCCATATTCAAAATTTCCTTATGTTGAGCCATTCCAACATGAAATTCATATATATATCCTTGACTAAATGATTAAAACCTCACGATCTAAGCTTATAGATTTGAGATGAAGTATAATTTCCTCTCCCTTAATTATAGCAAAACAAATCTTTCCCAATTGAAACTTTTGTTTTCTATAATTAACATTGCTAACTTGCAATACTTATCATAATTATCATGCTCCCACTAACATGATGATTATTAGCATAACACTTATGCTCCCACTAGCTTTGACATGTACTCAGAAATCAGCTGACTTTCTTACCAAAGTTCAGATTTCTGATACTAGATTGTTTTGATAAACATTTATCAAAATCATACACCTTCCCTTAGATAGCACACTTGTGTGTCTAAACAATTATGAAGAGGGATGCTGTAATCATAATGGTTAGACCTTTTTGCCACTTCTCACAAGTCCAGGTTAGTGTGCCGGTAAACCACACACGCTCCACTAACGACTTTGAGAATGCAAATATCACAATTGCTATCTAGCTAAAATCTACTTAGTGAAAGTGTTTCCTCACCATCATTTTCATGAATCGGAGAGAAACCTTATGACACTTAGATTAAATGGTGTATGTGTTCTTATCCATGTGAATTGTCAACACCATAGACACAAGACAAGGATAATGACAAATCCACACTCATATGGATTGAACTCAATCTTAATTTCTTGCCACCTGGCAGCTCAAAGGCCTGCCATTGCTTCCAAGTTGTCGTGCAACACATTAAGAACTCTAACAACTCATATGCAAAGACAACTATAAATAGAATGGGCACAGAATATGTCAACACGATAGGCTATAAACCTCAAGTCGTGTGCTAGTGAAGAACTTCAGGTTCTATTCTTGATTAGTTCTTGAGACTTTCAAGACCTTTAAGACTCCCACTGTCCTCTTGACCTATAAGACTTTCTTGTCAGATATTCAAGAGATAGTGCGGATTCTAATCAAGACAAACACTTCACACAATTGGCCTTAGTTGGTCTTTGTTTTATCCAAAACATCACAACTTACCAATTTCAAATGTACAAGAGTAGAAAACTTTTATTCTTACATTTGATAAGTGTTTTAAACCTTCTTTGAGACATGTCACTCAAGTTCCAATCTTGGATTATGACTCTAAGACTTGTATTGGAATGAAGTATGACTCATCTTCTTGATTTAACCATTTCAACTATTCAAGTTCCCTCTTCTTAGTCATAAGAATGCACTAAGATTTCCTTAGAGAACTAATTTTGATATGGTTTCTTAATTATTAAGATGATCACAAAATTGATACTAAAGTACTCTCCCATCTTTTCAGATTTGAGAAACTTTTATCCTTCTACCTAATTTGATTCTTCTTATTCGCTCTGCCATACATTGGAACCTTTTCCAATGTCTCAGAGTTACACTTAAGCTTGTATGTATAATCATATTTACTGAGCTTTAGTAAACTATGACGAATAGTCTTTTCAATCTTTTATGGTGGACTTAATCAGTGCACAGGACTATGTACTCGATCCCTTAGTCCATTACTTGACTCACACATCCATGTGACCAAGTAATTAGTCTTAATTTTTCCAATACTTGAAAGTTCTCATTCATCATGCTATACAACTTGCATGATTCCAAGTTTCTGTCCAATTGAAACTTGGGTTATGAGAATCTTTCCTTATTTGGTAAATTTAGACATTACCACAAATGAAAGAATCAATTTCATATTTCCACTTTTGCTATTAATGGAATCATATAAGCAACAATTTTTCCTCAAATGCCATTGTAAGGATATTTTCAAATAAATAAAATCAAAAATTTTCTTTTATTTTAAAACTTTGCGGAAAAACTTATCCTTACAATCCATATGAAAACTTGTTGTCATCTATTCCTAAGCAATATCTCATAACTCCTAAGAAGTAGCTCAAGAATCCGATCTTCAAACTATGCGATAGAAATCCATCCACGCGATCAGATTCAGCATATTCTTTCTTTAAGTTTCTTCACTTTTCTTTGATTCTTAAAACATCACCATGTGACCTAGTCACATCATGTATCAAGAATCTCAGAATAGAAACTTAACAGAGTTAGATAGTGGACTTTACCTAAAGTAGAGTCAAACTTATTGACTTTAACATCCTTAGGTAAATTTTGGCAGCTTCGCAACCAATGCCCCTTTCTTTATCAATTCAAACATATGGACCCTTTGATAATGGTACACGGGACTATCACGGACTTAGCTTTTTCTCTTTACTATTTGGTCAACCGAGTTGACTATGGCCGATCCCTTTCCATTGGGAAGAGAATGCTTTCCGGGATTTCCTATGTCACTATTGTCATTGTCCATCAAGTTTTAAGGAAGTCGATCTTAACAAATAGATAAGATCATTAAGGGTCTTGTCATAGTCTGTTTCATAGGTGTCCCAAAGGAACTCACTATGTGACTTAGAAAGTTATTGAACCACCAACTTTCTCAAGACTTTGACACCCAACTCTCCCGGCTTGTCAATATGTGACTACATCTCCAAGATGTGACCACACCTAGACCTTGCCTTGCCAATAGGGCCTGAGTGACCTTAAACTTTTCATGAACTTGTGGGTTGGGGAGAATAATTGGAGGAGGTCAATGAAGTATGATTTTCCGGGGACATCATCTTCATTTAGGAAAGCTTGTTTCAAGAGATTTGGGAAGATCATATATGTCTAAACCAGACATCTTTTGGGAGATATTCAAGATAGTTGATCTTAAGTCCTTAATATAGCACCCAATATGAAATATTAAGGCTAGGACCCAACAAACTATTTTATAACTTAGAAGAGGTATGTCGTAATCCAAGCTATAAAATATTTGAAGGTAGGTGAGTGACGATTCACCAATTTCCACCAAGATAAACGAAATGTATTATTAGGTTTTAATTGGTTTTGAAACTCCTAGATCTTTGAGATTCATTGAACTGTTCAAAGGCATGTTTCAATCTCGAGTGTGCCCTTCAGGTTTTGTGACTGGGATGCCGAGGATCACAAAACAAGGTGTGAAGTAACCATGCAAATTACTTGGTTCCCTTAAGTGTTTACCCCTTAATCGATGTGCCAGTAAACCACACACGCTCCATCGATACTATGATAAATATTAAGTCACCCTTTACCTACCTTGTTAAGTCCAGGTTAGTGTGCCGGTTAACCACACACGCTCCACTAACGACTTAGACAAAGTGTAAAGTGTAATTTCATGGATTAGCACCTTATTCACATTTTCCTAAGTAACTAAGATTGGGTATTATTAAGAGTTTAGTTACTTAGTATTTATCATTAATACTTTTAATGAAGGGAGAATTATAGTCCTGTCAAACTCGTTCGGCTAACGACCCTCCACCGGTCAAGCAAGCGGTGGGTGAGAGTGGACACCCATTAAGTTGCCATTTTATAGGCAACAACCTTATACCCACCTTATAGACCGGCTTCGTGAATGAGGCGTACTAGCGGTAAGACTGACTTTACTCTTATACACACACACACACACACACACACATATATATATATATATATATATATATTATTAACTTATAATATTATAAAGTATAAGGGTTAAATTTTAACTTTTAAAATTCTAAGGGCTAACTTGGAATTAAAGTATTCATAAGTGAAAACTTTACAAATTCCAAAACTTGAGGGCATGTTTTGAAACTATTCAAAACTAATTAATTCCATAACTTATGTGTTTAAAGTAGTTTTAATCCAAAAACTCTTGAAGTTCCATAACTTGAGGACAAGTTATGGAAGACTTTAAACTAATAAAAGAATTAACTTTTCTTTATTTTATAACTTATGAAATTAATTAAGGTTACACTTTATTTATTTATTTATTATTGAAGTGACTCTGGAACCTCCATAACTTAAGGACAAGACTCTTCATCTTTTGTAACCATTTCCAACTTTTATGAGGTTTATGAAACTTAAATGTGACTTTTCATATAACTTGAGGACAAGTTACAAAAACACATTTTAGAATCAACTCTTAGATTAATTTGGATTGAAAACAACAATTTCACATAACTTCTATTAATCTAAGCAACTCATATACACAAGATAATTCAAATCAAACTTTTCCATGTAATTAGAGTAACACTTTAAACTAATACAAAACATGAATCTATTGACAATTATCTTTAAAATTGGATTAGCATGAACATTACCACATCAAAAACAAGTTTATAAGTTCAAAAACACCTTAGGGTAATGTTCATAGTCCAATTCCAGCCAAAAAAGTCGAATTTATACTGTCTGGGGGTCCAACTCGTCGAGTGCACGAACCAACTCGGCGAGTTGGATGCTTTTTTCCTTGGACTCGGCGAGTCCATTCATGGACTCGGCGAGTCTGCTGGGCAGACAGCATCAAAACTCGATTTTTCAGCTCCATTTGCAAGTATAACAAGAAAACAAGCCTAGGCTCTGATACCACTGTTGGATTTTGAGCATTCTAACACTCCTATGGTGTACATACAACCCTATAAACCTTGGATCTATGTTTTCTCTATAATACATGCAAATAAGAACTTTCCAAGGCTTTAATCCTAACTAGCATATTATGAGGTTCTTATACTACAAAGTACTAGTTAGATGACATACCTTTTGATGTAGCTTGATGTCTTCAAGCTTTAAGAGCTTAGCCCCAATAGTGTGGAAGCCTCAAATGGAATCACAAATAACCAAAACACCTCGGAAGACTTTAGAGAATATGATACTTGGTTCTCTCTAGTGAAATTGGCTAGCCCTTCTTAGTGTACCAAACTAGTGCCAATTTCACCAACCAAGGACATCTTTATATAGTATGGAGCATTAGGGTTAAACCTAATACCCATGACCTTTCATTTCCTAGGATCCATGGGTTAAACACTCCATGGACTATCCATGAAAGCTTAGCCCAACCTAAATGAACTTGGCCCATTCCATATATATATAAGAGTCCATATTTAATTAGTTCCTTTTGATCACTTAATTAATTATAAATTAATTCTTGATCAATACTAATTAAATAATATGATTTCATATTAATATATTAGAACTTATAATATATTAATATTAATCATAAACATACTATTCTCAAAAGATTATCCACATAAATTGTGTCGGTGAAGTGCTACCCAAATGGACCATGCCGGGTCGGGTCAAGTACATACCAAATATAGTTATGGACTTAGACATTAATCCAACAGTGCCATCCGGTCAGCTCAGAAAGAAACGAGTTGGTTTCAGAAAGGAAAGCGGGATGAGTCCCAGAAGTGAATTCGATAAAGGATATGCCAGTCGAGGAAAGGGGTAGCAGCTTGGTAACGGGCCAGGACTCGGTGGTTCAGGGTAATATCTAGCTTGGTAAGGGTCAAGTGATTGTTGTGAATTGGAGTGATGAAAGTGTCATCGGGTGATCATGGGTTAATAAGGGTTGTTATCAAAGAAGGAAGCCGATGGCCGTCTTGAATCAGTTGTCGTAACTCTGGGAGGGAAGAGTTGGACTTTATTGAGGTCCGATAGCAGTGTTCGGAGGAACCTAGGTCGGTTGAGACCAGGAGCTGGATTGAGGGAGTGTCATCTAGGATGTGTTGCTGCAGGCTTCAAGGACGAAGCCTAATTTAAGTGGGGGAGAATTGTAACACCCCGAGTTCAGAGGTGCAAGTTCAGGGTGTTGGGTGTAATTAAGGAGGAGTGACTCGGTGAGTCCATGGATAGACTCGGCGAGTTGAGTAGCGATTTTGGTCGCGTGTTAAGTGGCCAAATAGGCGAGGTCGACAGCTGGACTCGGCGAGTTGGTGCTGAAGGGAGAAAAACCCTAATCCGAGGTTTGTGCCATATATAAAGCACATTATAGCCACCCTCATCCTCTTTACCTTCCCTTTTAGTTCCAGAAAACCCTAAATTATGAGAGGCTCCATTGGTGAGAAGATTAAAGCTTGGAAGGAGAAATTTGTGTAGAGACGTTTAAGGACATTGAGGATAGCATCAAGAGAGCTTGTGGATTTGAAGTCTATTTCAGTTTAGACTCATCTTTTGTGACAACCCGATATTTCAACTCTTTGTAATGGCCTAATAAGTCAAGTATTGTAACCACTTTTGAGTTAAAGAAATTAACTTTGATAATATAATGTCCAAAAAGTTTCTATTTAACTACCTACTATGTTTAATATCATTAAACCGGGATCGTACGTAAAAAGAATGCCCAAATCCGGCTTCGTATATTGAAGTTAAGATTTTTCCAAGTTTCGGCTTAGCAGCAGACAACTAAAAACTCGAATCGGAGATCGAGCGACTTTTGGCCGGAATGACCTAAACGAGAATCGAAGGTCTCAACAATGGTATTTCAGCGGTGAAAAGTCTGGCAAAAACCGACGTCAGATAAAGAAGTTATGAATTTTTAAAGAAATTCCTTAATCACGTCATTTTATAAATAAATAATAAAAATAATTTCGGAATTTGCCAACGGAGTCTAAACGAAAGTTGTAGAGCATAGTCTCACCTACGCGTGGATATAAAGACCATCGAAAATGGAGTTTGTATGAAGAAGATATGATTTTTTGAAGTTTATTAAATAAATTATATATAAATTTAATTCAAAAATCCGGTAATATCCGAATGAGGAGTCAGCGTCCTCATCCGAGTTACGCGCCGCGTAACCTCGTACGCCCCGCGTACGCGAGGGCCTTGGTCTCGGTCCGTCCACGTCGCCCCTATGCGAAGCTATCCCCTTTCCGTCCCATCCGAAGCCGAGGCAGTCGAGGACTCGGTCATGCATGACGTACGCGTACGCGCTGCGTACGAGCGTACGCCCCGCGTACCGAGGCGGTTCAGCCCCCTATAAATAGAAATGCGAGGGTTTCCGGAAATTTTGCTCATTCTCTCTCTATTTTCTTGCGTTTTGCCTCGTTTTCCGTGCCCGCACAACCCCGAAGCTCTGGTCTTTTTGCTCAAGTCCCGATGGTCGATTTTACTCCTGAGATTGCCGAGAATCCCGAGAAAAATCCGTTTCCCAAGACGAAACTCTGCCCGGTTTTCCATCTCGCTATCTTCAAACTTTCAAGTGAGTTCATACCCCTTTATTAACCCTTTTTAATTATTCCAAATGCTTTTATATGCTTTCTAAGGGGGGGAAATACAAGTAAAACACACGACTACTATCGGGTGTTATACATAAAGATTTTTATACACTTTTATTAAGTAGAATCATATGTGATTTATAAACTTTATAGGGAACTCTCGTATACAAAATATATTACAATAGAATCCTATCTTTAAAAATATAAATTGTTGTAATGCATGTATAAACTAAACATTTTCTTAGATTATATGTATACTTGCCTACCTTAGCCTCTGCAAAAATCTATACAGTTATAAAATTTGATTCCTTTTCTAGGCTTTTTCTAAACAAACAAGTCACACTTTTAGAAAACTATAATAGGTATAGTTTTACGAGGATATTGCTAACTTTTACATACTAGAAACATGATTTTCAAGAAGTCGCTTTCATATACAAGAACAAACGAACATTTTAACACGTAAATCTGTTTTTATACCACGGTTTTGTGAGACATAAACTTCACGTACTTTCGAGTACACATTTCAAGTCCTGTATTATATACCAGAATCCCTTGGAGGGGGAGCATGGTGTTTGTGTATAGATCTATACGGGCTTGACAACCCGCGCCCTGACTGTTAGCTACAGTCCACCATTTGGGGTGACAAACGTCATAACATTCCAACGCCTGAAGAACGTTGTGTATAGGCATTCCGAGTCAATAGTATGGTTATAAAACTCACATGGGGTATTAAAAATGCATTGATTTACAAGGTTTTCAAACACATTGGTTATTTTACACTTACATACATTTTCAGAAACAAACATTGGTCTTGAGAGAAGGCTACTTTTATACTAGTAGAAAATATAGGATTTTCTAAACACAACACAACCAAGGACCAAAACATTTCATTTTATACAAACATTGTCATTTAAATACTTATGAAACTCACCAGCTTAAATGCTGATCTACTCTTTCAAAATTACTTGTATGTCCCAGGGAATCAGTAATTTCAGGTATCATTATGCATTTGATGAAGGGATGCTGCGGCGCCAGTTTAATCTCATATTTTGACATCATATTGTAATTGGTTTTGAACATGTAACTTTTGACAAATGTAAACTTTCAATTATATATGTGATGGTTGTATTGCTTTCTTTACTATGTATTCATTTGTTATGTTACCACATGAAGTCATCCACCCCCGAACGTTTCCGCCGTTCAGGTTTAGGGGTGTGACAGATTGGTATCAGAGCAATGTTTATAGTGAACTAAGTATATCGAACCACATAAGATATACAAACTATAAATGCTTAAGGGACTAACACTCTCTGACAAAACATTTTTCTTTTTACGCTTAAGCAGCGTTACGTTTAACTTAAATTGATAGTTCATTTAAGTACAATTACATGCATACAACAAATTATTTCATGATATCTAACTATACAACAAGTATTTAGACAAGTTGACACTATGATTAAGACTCGATATATGTAATCAGATTTTGGACAAATATAGCGTGATCAACTATATTTGCCCGAGATTGGACCAACGTATATCGAGGAATGATCGTAGTAAGCAACAAGTCAAAACTTACCAAACCGTTACTAGAATCAAACACAAGAATTTAAATACTATAGGAGTATTTGCTACCTAAACTAGTTTAACTTACATGTTTTGCAAGTTTCAACTTTATTCAACTCCTATGACCCTATTTCTCGTACAGTCAAATGGCTGGATTTCACCACCTCGGCGACCCCTACTTTCCCAACCAAGGCAACGGAGGATGGGTCGAAGATGATCCCGAATAGGACGAGGAACCCATAGAAATGGATGATGACTCCGGTACCGACTCAGAACCGGAAGTGATCGATCCACCACCTATTCAACCTCCCGTCTTTATAAGGAACTTTCAAGGACCGACTCCCGTCTAGGGAAGTCACCTCCATCATTGGAGCCAACAACAGAACTTACGCCCTCCCTACGGCATGTGCCGGGACTTCTATGATGTCCGCGGCGGAGGTTCGGCTGATCGGGCACTCCCGGTAATGGTGGGTAAGCTAGCCAATAAGTCCTATCAGTCTGGTGTTCAAGCTAGCCGACTCCGGGATGTCAACGTGGAAGTGCAGGTTCACACTCCTGACATCCGTAGGCTGGACAAGATACAAGACAATGCTCAACTCCAAACCGAGGCATTCGAAGCGCAAATGATTGCAGCCCTCGCTGAACTGAGGGAACAACAAGCCGCTTTTGATAGGCGTCTAATGGAGTCGAAGCAATCAGATGCAGAGTCAAGCTCCAAGCGCAACCTACGTCGCAAGTAGTGCTTGTCGAAGACTCAAATTTTGTTATAGCTTAGGACCTCGGCTAAAAGTCTTTAAATTTCTCAAACTTTGTAATCGGAGACCCTTATAGGGGTCAAATTTTCATGATCGTTGTATCAACTTTTATATTAATATAAGTGACACTATTATTACTACGTTGAGTATTTCGTTCAAACCTTGAAAAGTCTTTGAGAAACTAAATACTTATTTCATACTTTCAGTCTTACAAATAACTTTCATTCTTCTTTTTTAAGACTCATACTAGCATTTGTTGTTGAACTATAGCAATTTAGTTCATGAGACACATTAATTTTCTATCCTATGGAATTCTTATCTTTACCTTTTCAACCTATAGTTGAAGGATGCCTCCACGTAGAAATCCAAGGCGAAGCAACGGTGGGGAAGCACCTGTACCACCACCACCTCCACCACCTCAATTTGATGCTGTTATGTTCCAAGCAGCAGTCAACGCAGCGGTAGTAGCTGCTATGTCACAGATCAATAACTCGAGTACTAATGGCTCGGGATCTGGCACACACCCATCCAACCATGGCGAGAGTCATGGACCACCCCGAGAATGCACCTATAAGGACTTTACTAACGCCAAGCCCCGTATGTTTTATAGATCTTGTGGTGTGTTAGCCCTGAGATAGTAGATTGAAAGGACAGAGTCAGTCTTTGAAATCTGCTCCTGTCCCGAGCACAGCAAAGTCAAATTTGGAACTTTCACCCTTATTGATAGAGCTTTAACTTCGTGGAATGGCCATGATAAAGTACTTACCCTGATAGTGGCAAACTCCATAAGCTGGGAGAGCCTAAAAGCCATGATGATGAGAGAATACTTCCCACGGGGAGAAATTCAAAAGCTCGAACACAAACTATGGACTCTCGGAATGGTTGGTACCGACATCGCAACTTATACCAACAGATTCTGCGATCTGGCAATCCTTTGCCCAGATATGATTGCTCCCGAGAGCAAGAAAATAGAAAGGTACATCTGGGGACTGACGCCCCAAATACGAGCAAGCGTGTTAGCTTCCAAACCTGACACCTTTGAAAGTGCTAAGGAACTGGCACAATCTCTGATTGACTACGGAGGTCATCAGAACTCAACTGTTTCTGCACCAGAACCATAGAAAGGAAACAACAACAACAACAACAACAGGAAGAGAGTATGGAATAAAGGGAAGGGTGGGTCTTCCCAAGAATCCGCAAAGAAACAACTGGTTTCAGTGAATGCTGCCACTGTACCTACTACAGTCCCTACAAATCCCTACCCCACAAAGTCTTATGTGGGTAACCTTCCAAAGTGCACCAAATGCACTTACCACCACCATGGACCTTGTCAGGAAATGCAGTGCGCCAACTGCAACAGGAAGGGACACACAACCCGTTTCTGCAAGGACCCCGCAAAACCGATCACTCAAGTTCCCAGTGCGGGTGTCAGCCAGACTTGCTACGGTTGTGGCGAGGTGGGCCACTACAAGAGGAACTGCCCTAAGGCAGCAGGCACCGGCGGTGTGGGACGAGTTTTGGCGATAGGCCACGACGAAGCTGTAGCTAACCCAACTGTAGTTGCTGGTACGTTCCTTCTTGATAATTCATATGCATGCATATTATTCGATAGTTGAGCGGAGAGAAGCTTCGTGAGTCAAAACTTTATTCATTCACTTAAACCTAAACCTAGCAAGTTAGAAAAATCATTCACTGTAGAGATGGCCAATGGAAAAACCGAAAACACTAACTGCATATACATGGGCTGTACGTTAACTTTAGACGGACATTCTTTTCCAATCAATCTCATGCCGGTCCAAATTAAAAGTTTCGACGTCATAGTCGGCATGGATTGGTTGAGTCTTCTTCGTGCCGACATCATGTGCTTTGAGAAAGCAGTCCGTCTTAATCTCCCTAACAACGAAACATTAGTTATCTACGGCGACAAATCAAGTACAAACCTTCGCATCATTTCGTGCATCCAAGCTCGAAAGTGCTTGCGGAAGGATTGTCGAGCATTCCTAGTGCACATCGTTGATACAAGTCAAGAACTTAAGGACATCAAGAACATTTCAGTAGTACGCGACTTTCCCGATATCTTTCCAGAAGAACTATCAGGATTACCACCACAACGCCAAGTCGAATTCAGAATCGACTTAGTTCCAGGGGCTACCCCAGTAGCGAAGTCACCTTATCATCTCGCACCAGCAGAGATGGAGGAACTTTCCAGTCAACTTAATGAACTCCTTCAAAAAGGATACATAAGACCAAGTTTCTCACCTTGGGGAGCACCGGTCCTGTTTGTAAAGAAGAAAGACGGATCGTTCCGTATGTGCATCGACTACAGAGAGCTGAACAAACTTACTGTCAAGAACCGTTATTCTCTACCCCGTATTGACGACCTATTCGATCAACTTCAAGGATCAAACTACTTCTCAAAGATAGATCTACGATCCGGATATCACCAATTACGAGTTCTAGAGGGGGATATTCCAAAGACAGCTTTCCGAACTCGTTATGGATACTACGAATTTGTAGTGATGCCGATCGGATTAACCAATGCACCAGCACTATTTATGGACCTAATGAATAGGGTATGCTGTCCTTACTTGGATCAGTTCGTCATCGTCTTTATCGATGATATACTTGTCTACTCCCGAAGTGAGGAAGAGCATAGTCAGCACCTACGAAAAGTCCTAGAAACACTGCGAGCGGAGAAACTCTATGCGAAGTTCTCTAAATGCGAATTTTGGATTCGAAGAGTCGAATTTTTAGGCCACGTTGTTAGCAAGAAAGGTATACACGTGGACCCCTCCAAAATTAAGGCCATTGAGAACTGGTCGGCACCAAAGACACCTACAGAAATTCGTCAATTTCTAGGTCTTGCTGGCTACTATCGCAGATTCATAAAGAACTTCTCTAGCATTGCAAAACCTCTTACTACATTAACCCAGAAAGGCGTGGCCTTTGACTGGGAAGCGAAACAAGAGAAGGCGTTCCAAACGCTAAAACAGGCCTTGTGCACCGCACCGATACTATCCCTCCCCGAAGGGATAGAAGACTTCGTAGTGTATTGCGATGCGTCAAATCAAGGACTAGGTTGTGTTCTTATGCAGAGAGGGAAGGTTATTGCTTATGCCTCCCGACAGCTTAAGACACACGAAGTGAACTATACGACACACGATCTTGAGTTAGGAGCAGTGGTATTTGCTCTGAAGATCTGGAGACACTACTTATACGGAACAAAGAGTACTATTTTCACCGATCACAAGAGCCTTCAACACATTTTCGATCAGAAGGAACTCAACATGCGACAATGACGATGGGTTGAGTTACTAAATGACTACGAATGCGAAATTCGTTATCATCCTGGCAAGGCCAACATGGTAGCTGACGCCCTCAGTCGAAAGGAATACACTGGTCGGAGGGTCAAATCTCTGACTATGACTATCCATTCCCACTTATCCATACAAATTAAGGAGGCACAAATGGAAGCTTTGCAACCTGAAAATGTGGCGGGTGAATCCCTGCGGGGAATGGAAAAAAATCTAGAAGTAAAGGGTGGCGGAGCCTACTATCTCATGGACCGAATCTGGACCCCGAAACATGGTGGTTTCAGAAACGTAGTCATGACCGAAGCACACAACTCAAGATATTCTGTTCACCCGGGTTCGGATAAAATGTATATGGATCTTAAGAAACTATACTGGTGGCCTAACATGAAAGCAGAAATTGCTACCTTCGTAAGTAAATGCCTTACTTGTGCTAAGGTTAAGGTCGAGTATCAGAAACCGTCAGGATTACTCCAACAACCGGAGATACCAGAATGGAAATGGGAGCGGATTACTATGGACTTCATAACCAAGTTACCCAAGACGACGAGTGGACTCGACTCCATATGGGTCATTGTCGATAGATTAACCAAATCCGCACATTTCCTACCCATCAAGGAGAGTGACAAAATGGAAAAGCTTACAAGAACTTACTTAAGGGAAGTAGTGCGACTGCATGGTGTTTCGATATCCATTATCTCCGATAGAGATAGTAGATTCACTTCAAGATTCTGGCAGTCACAACAAAGTTCCCTGGGGACTAGGCTAGACATGAGTACAGCCTACCACCCACAAACAGACGGGCAAAGTGAGATAACGATACAAACTTTAGAAGATATGCTAAGAGCCTGTGTGATTGACTTTGGAAAGGCATGATCCATTTACCCCTTGTAGAATTTTCATACAACAATAGTTATCATACAAGCATAAAGGCTGCTCCGTTTGAAGCCCTCTATGGTCGAAAGTGCAGATCCCCTCTGTGCTGGACTGAAGTTGGCGATACCCAGTTAGCTAGAGGAAGAGTTCCTGAAAGCACTCTCACCGGTCCGGAAATCATACGAGAAACGACAGAGAAGATCGTTCAGATTCGTGAACGATTGAAAGCCTCTAGAGACCGACAGAAAAGCTACGCTGACCAAAGGAGGAAACCTTTGGAATTCCAGGTAGGAGACCACGTTTTATTAAAGGTCTCACCGTGGAAGGGTTTAATATGCTTTGCAAAGCGTGGGAAACTAAATCCAAGATACATAGGGCCTTTCGAGATTATTGCCAGAATCGGCCCTGTGGCTTACAAGCTTAACCTACCGCGTGAACTTAGTAACATACATCCAACCTTCCACATCTCAATGAGACTCTTGTTATTCCACTCGACGAGATAGAGATCAACGAGAGCCTCAACTTTGTGGAAGAACCAGTAGAAATCATGGACCGAGAGGTCAAACAAGCAAAACAAAGTCGCATACCCATCGTGAAGGTTCGCTGGAACGCCAAGCGGGGACCTGAATTCACATGGGAACGCGAAGATCAGATGAAACAAAAGTACCCTCATCTCTTTCATGTTCACTAGTATCTTTACTACTTTAAATTTCGGGACGAAATTCCCTCTAACGGGGGGATGATGTGACAACCCGATATTTCAACTCTTTGTAATGGCCTAATAAGTCAAGTATTGTAACCACTTTTGAGTTAAAGAAATTAACTTTGATAATATAATGTCCAAAAAGTTTCTATTTAACTACCTACTATGTTTAATATCATTAAACCGGGATCGTACATAAAAAGAATGCCCAAATCCGGCTTCGTATATTGAAGTTAAGATTTTTCCAAGTTTCGGCTTAGCAGCAGACAGCTAAAAACTCGAATTGGAGATCGAGCGACTTTTGGCCGGAATGACCTAAACGAGAATCGAAGGTCTCAACAATGGTATTTCAGCGGTGAAAAGTCTGGCAAAAACCGACGTCAGATAAAGAAGTTATGAATTTTTAAAGAAATTCCTTAATCACGTCATTTTATAAATAAATAATAAAAATAATTTCGGAATTTGCCAACGGAGTCTAAACGAAAGTTGTAGAGCATAGTCTCACCTACGCGTGGATATAAAGACCATCGAAAATCGAGTTTGTATGAAGAAGATATGATTTTTTGAAGTTTATTAAATAAATTATATATAAATTTAATTCAAAAATCCGGTAATATCCGAATGAGGAGTCAGCGTCCTCATCCGAGTTACGCGCCGCGTAACCTCGTACGCCCCGCGTACGCGAGGGCCTTGGTCTTGGTCCGTCCACGTCGCCCCTATGCGAAGCTATCCCCTTTTCGTCCCATCCGAAGCCGAGGCAGTTGAGGACTCGGTCATGCATGACGTACGCGTACGCGCTGCGTACGAGCGTACACCCCGCGTACCGAGGCGGTTCAGCCCCCTATAAATAGAAATGCGAGGGTTTCCGGAAATTTTGCTCATTCTCTCTCTATTTTCTTGCGTTTTGCCTCGTTTTCCGTGCCCGCACTACCCCGAAGCTCTGGTCTTTTTGCTCAAGTCCCGATGGTCGATTTTACTCCTGAGATTGCCGAGAATCCCGAGAAAAATCCGTTTCCCAAGACGAAACTCTGCCCGGTTTTCCATCTCGCTATCTTCAAACTTTCAAGTGAGTTCATACCCCTTTATTAACCCTTTTTAATTATTCCAAATGCTTTTATATGCTTTCTAAGGGGGGGAAATACAAGTAAAACACACGACTACTATCGGGTGTTATACATAAAGATTTTTATACACTTTTATTAAGTAGAATCATATGTGATTTGTAAACTTTTATTAAGTAGAATCATATGTGATTTATAAACTTTATAGGGAACTCTCGTATACAAAATATATTACAATAGAATCCTATCTTTAAAAATATAAATTGTTGTAATGCATGTATAAACTAAACATTTTCTTAGATTATATGTATACTTGCCTACCTTAGCCTCTGCAAAAATCTATACAGTTATAAAATTTGATTCCTTTTCTAGGCTTTTTCTAAACAAACAAGTCACACTTTTAGAAAACTATAATAGGTATAGTTTTACGAGGATATTGCTAACTTTTACATACTAGAAACATGATTTTCAAGAAGTCACTTTCATATACAAGAACAAACGAACATTTTAACACGTAAATCTGTTTTTATACCACGGTTTTGTGAGACATAAACTTCACGTACGTTCGAGTACACATTTCAAGTCCTGTATTATATACCAGAATCCCTTGGAGGGGGAGCATGGTGTTTGTGTATAGATCTATACGGGCTTGACAACCCGCGCCCTGTCACACCCCCGAACCAGACGGCGGAAACGTCCGGGGGCTGTCGTGACTCAATTGAATACCATAACATTGAATATATATGAAACAAGACAACATTCGTCACCATTCATCAACATAATACAACCAGTAGTGTTTACATGTCATACATTGTTTGAGATATTACATTTCCAAAAATTAATATTGTTTGGTTCATTCAAAAATAAACTGCGACCGTCACTGAGCATGATTTCCCTTGACTCACTGGTTTCCTGAGAATACAAGTATTTTGAAAAACGTCAACATATGAAATGTTGGTGAGTTCATAAGTAGTGTTTGAAATCGAATGTTTATATTGTTTGAAAAACCACCAGAAAATCCGATATTTTCTGAAAAGAAAAGCTTTCAAAACGTTTGTGAAGATCCATAGGTATGCTTGTTTGTTTCTATACTTGCAAAAATTGTTCATTTAAGATGTATGCGTTTAAAATCTGTATGTGATAAAAACCCTAGGGAAACCCGATGTTCCCCTAATTCTTTTGAAATCCATTGAGTTGCGTTGAAACCATTACAAAAATATAGTAGTATCGGTCCCAAGCGACGTTGGAAGGTTCTCGAGCATTGATTATTTACTACAAACCCGCATTACACAAATGCCCGGTTTATAGATATACCAACGATTCCCGAAGGCGTCGTCAGTACTAATCACGTTATCCAATCGCCCGGACTATGAGTAGTCCCACACCCGAAGAGAAAGAGGTCACGAAGACCCCGGTAACTCTATTAACCGGCTGGGGAAATATGTGTGCGAGGGGTCCCCGACCCGCCTCGTAAAATGTGTAGACTTTTCTAGCAATACCATGGCCCTTGGGGTCCAATGATACAAGCCATTGAAAGTCACCCTACGTTGTGCCAAGTCGGTAAAACTCAACACTTCGTAGAAAAAAAATGTCTTCGGGCCTTAAGATCAGGTCATTGGGCTAGCTAGGCCCAACAAACAAGATTTTACACTTTTGGGGCCCGAAGATGGTGCGTAGACGTCTGTGCACACTCGTGTGTATATGTATTACCAATCGTTATTTGTATGTATCAAAGAGTTAGTAGTTGTAGATTTCCATTGGCTCGAGACCGAGCCAATTCGTTTAGCAACGACTTTTGGTATTGTAATGAGTTGTATTTCGTTGATAGTCGAGGTGTCATTATTTGATCAAATTGTACACATTGAATCAGCCTTGAAATATTTCTGTTTTCAGCCCCTCATTATTTGTAAAATTTACATTTTCAACCCTTTTATTTAAATATTTCCCGGTTTGGTCCTTAAACTATTTTTCTTGACATTTTAACACCAAAAATTATTGAAATTAATATTTTCCAGCATATTTTTCAAAGAAAACAGTTTAAGTCCCTAAAAATGCAGTTTTTCTCGGTTTTAGCCTATCTTTTCGCAATTTTGACCATTTTGGCCCAAAATGGAAAATTTTTGCAACTTTGGTCCTTTTTAAATTTAAAAAGCATTTTAAACCTTTGAAAAGGATTTGGAACACTTATAGTCCACTGTTTTACAGAAAGTTACAGTTTTGGCCCTCCAAAACAGAAAAATTCGCATAATGGGCCTTATTGGGCCGAAATTTTCATTTTTAGCCCAATAGGCTTGAAATTTATGTTTTTAATCCACCAAATGAATAGAATTCCAGAAATAGTCTTATGAAAACTGTTTTGGCACATTCCAACCATCAGAATCTGTAAAATGTCGATTTGGGCCCTTAATTTTGTATTTTTCACATTTTTGGCCCAAAATGTGTGTTTTTAGCTTAAAGAAAATTGTTGCTAACCACTTGGCTATTTATCTAGTATCACTTATTATGTAGGAACATATTTGAAGCTAATATCATAAAACATGAGTTATATCTCGGTTTTGAGGGGTTTAATGGCTAAATCCAACATTAAAACACATATAAGCATACATATAAGCATGGAAATCATACAAGGCATACAAACACATATAGATCTACACTTTCACTTGTATTCCCCCCCACAAAAACTCTTAAAAACAGAAAATAGGGGTATGAATCTCACCTTGAGTGGGTAGTTTCGGTTCTTGAAGAAAAATTGGAAGAAATGAAGTGATTTTTGGCCCTTGCACTCCTTGGTGAACTTTTCGAGATTAGGGGGGTTTCTAGAGTGCAAGATCACAGTTTTTACATGGATTAGGAAGAGATTTTGATAACAAAAGAATTTAAACCATAGATCTATGAATAATCTTACCTTAGATGATGATTTGCTTGCAAAATCCTCTTGGAAAGTCCCTAAATTTCGAGATCTTTGGAGAGGGGAGGGAAGGAGAGTTCTTTGAGTGTTCTAGAGAGAATTTGTGAGAGATGTTTGGTGTGTGGGTGTGTATGGCCGAGAGTGAGAGAGAGGAGAGAAGTGAGGTGATTGTGAAGTGATGCTTGCATGGGAAAAAGGAAGCATCTTGCATGGAAGTCCTTTGGTTAATAGTGAGGTGGCACACTTAAGTCAAATATCTTCCAATCCTCTTGGGCTTGGGTATTGGGCCGAAACATGGAGGAAAAAAAAGATTTTTGGGCTTTTTGCTCCTAAGCCCAATATTAGAGTTAGCCTTAGGTATGTTTTTAGTCTAAAAGAATGTAGTAGGATTTTTATATTTTTATTGGACTAGTTTAGGTTATTCATGTATCAAGGCTTTTAATTTATTTAATTCTAGGCCCAACATGACCTATAATGTTAAAATAAATAAGTGTGGGTCCAATTAGAGCCCAATTAGGGTTCTAAGCCCATGATAGTCTAATTGGAAGCTTATTGGCCCATTTGGATCCAATAAGGAAGTTCTAGCCTAAATTAGACTTAATAAGAACTTCTAGGGTCTCCAATTGTTTGATGACTATTTGTAGTTCTTGTGTCTTGTATTGGATTAAAGTTTTTGATTCACATTAACTTGAATGTGTAGATTACATAGCTTAAAATTCACAGTTGTGACACGCCCTGACTGTTAGCTACAGTCCACCATTTGGGGTGACAAACGTCATAACATTCCAACGCCTGAAGAACGTTGTGTATAGGCATTCCGAGTCAATAGTATGGTTATAAAACTCACATGGGGTATTAAAAATGCATTGATTTACAAGGTTTTCAAACACATTGGTTATTTTACACTTACATACATTTTCAGAAACAAACATTGGTCTTGAGAGAAGGCTACTTTTATACTAGTAGAAAATATAGGATTTTCTAAACACAACACAACCAAGGACCAAAACATTTCATTTTATACAAACATTGTCATTTAAATACTTATGAAACTCACCAGCTTAAATGCTGATCTACTCTTTCAAAATTACTTGTATGTCCCAGGGAATCAGTAATTTCAGGTATCATTAAGCTTTTGATGAAGGGATGCTGCGGTGCCAGTTTAATCTCATATTTTGACATCATATTGTAATTGGTTTTGAACATGTAACTTTTGACAAATGTAAACTTTCAATTATATATGTGATGGTTGTATTGCTTTCTTTACTATGTATTCATTTGTTACGTTACCACATGAAGTCATCCGCCCCCGAACGTTTCCGCCGTTCAGGTTTGGGGGTGTGACATCTTTGGGGTAAGAAGCTACTGCTTTAAGCCTTTTTCCTTATTTTCATCCATAGTGGTTGTTTTAGGGGATTCTTTAGCTTGGTTTGGATCTATTTCGGGTTTAGGGGTTAGATCTGAAGTTGCAACTTCAGATCTAGGTTGTATTGGAGTCATAAGGGCAGAAAGCATCAGTGCTTGGGCCTGATTGAGAGTGTCCTTGCTTTAAACCTTCATCTTTAGCTTGTTGGAGCTTGTTGAGCCTTGCATGCACGTAAAGTTGGAAACTTTACGTGTGAATCTGGCCCTAGGAGTCCAAATCAATGTATTAAAGGCAATGGAATGGCCTGAAATCGTTTGGATGAAGATGTCACGTCTGGACTCGGCGAGTCACATGGGTGAACTCGCCGAGTAGTATGAATATGTGCATGAACTCGACGAGTGGGAATAACAACTTGGCGAGTCCGTTGAATATTGCCTTGGACTCGTCGAGTCTGTTCTTGGACTCGGCGAGTCTGGTCGTGGAGTCCTAACCTTTTTTTGGTCGAACGGTGAATCGGTGAGTCGAGGGATGACTCGGTGAGTTGAGCTAGAAGGGACTCAAAATTATGGGACTTGGCGAGTGGGGTCACACAGAAAGGTGGACTTTAACTATGGACTTTGACTTTGACCAAGAGTTGACCAGTTGACTTCCAAGGGTATTTTGGTAATTATTGGCATTTATTGAATTCAGTTATTTGGAGCTGTGTGATCTTATCTCTTCATTCAGTAGTTGTGAGGTGAGTTATCCTCACTATATCGATAGGGTCTAAGGCACCAAGGCCGGCCCTTTATCGGATGGAAATTCGGGTAGTTGTTATGTTATTGCTTTGCTATATGGTTGCATCCTGGTAGTTAGGATGGTATATGTTAGACACCTAGTTAAGGTTGGAATCCTGAGATATAGGATAATGCTATGTTAGTGACCGGTTAGGTCGGTGTCCTGGTTAGAGTGTGCTATGTATGTGATCTGCTAGATCGGTTGATTTGTGATGAATTGCTATATGATTATATGTTTATGTGCACATGGTTGATTGACTGGGGTTGGGTTGAGGCGTGTCCTGCATTGTGCTATAGGCCAACATACCCAGGGCGGACCGGATATCTCGAAGGCCCAGCGAGCAGTCCGGATAGGCTGTAGGCCCCACGAGGGCAGACCAGACGTGCTAAGGCTCGGAGAGTGGACCAGGCCGACTGAAGGCCCAGCACGGGCGGACCAGTCATACTGTAGACTCAGAGAGTGGACCAGGTGGGTTGAAGGCCCGGTGTGGGCGGACCAACCACACTGTAGACTCGATGTATGTTGGTAGACTCGGAGGGTGGACCAGGTGGACTAAAGGCCCGGTGCGGCGGACCAGTCACACAGTAGACTCGAAGTACATGGCTCTTCTGTTTATGATATGATATGTTATGTGTATGGTATATGTGGTTTGTATTTTGGGGGTAACTCACTAAGCTTTCGAGCTTGCAATTTTCAATGTATTGTTTCAGGTACTTTAGGAGATCATGGCAAGGCGAAGGCGTGATCGTACTGCTCCTCATGTTTTATGTACTTATGTTGTGATTCTGGGAAATACTCTGATAATAAATGAATTGAAAACCTTTTTGTAATGAATTAATGAATATGGGTTGTTTTTGAAAAGTTTAAATTGGTTGATAATTTTGGAAGTTACACTTAAGCAGTCAGATTATGGTTTCCTAGTTGAAAACCCTAATTGCCTACCGATATAAAGGAACCCTATGGCCCCAAAAACGTGGCTAACACTTCTAAGAGAGTCCTAGACGTTTTGGAGCCTCCTCCTTCTTCTCCTTCTTCATCCTTATTGCTAGTGGTGTTTGTGACTCTATTAGAGGTGCAACATTTGAGGCACTAAGCTTTCTGAAGCCAATTACAAGAAGGAATAGATTGTTATTGGTACAGAACAATCAAAGGTAAGATCTTTATGTTAATATCGATTATCACATGCTAGATCTTGGGTTTATGGATTATGATGATAATTTCATGTTCATTAGACAACCTAGATCCAAATCTTTAGGGTTTCCATGTACCCATCAGTAACTTCCTTGGAGTTCCAACCACACAAACCGCACACTCCAAATCGCAGAATACCCTCCGGCATCCACCTGGTGGTGTATGGTGATGACAGCGTCTCGAGATGGTGGCAACAGCAGCGGCAGCCAACATTTTCAATGGTGGTGGCGGTTCCTTCCCAAAGATTACATAAATAACTTCACATAATATATATATATATATATATATATATATATATATACACACACACACACACAGCCACCTCCTACGGTAGTTGGTGGTGGAAATCGACGGCAGAACACGGTGGTAGCCACCACCTTGTGGTGGTGGCGATGGGTTTCTAGTCAAATAATTCCCATAACTACGTATTCGACTCGTGGCAGCAACCTCATACACAAAACGACACATACCAACCTCCTAACCACCGACTAGGAGGTTTTGGTCGTCGGAATGAGCAGAAATGGCGATTCAAGGGCTGCCGATACCCACAACTGTCACACACGACATCAAATCACCAAAAAGAACGAAGGAGGGAAGAGATAGGTCGTAGTTTAACCTTACTGAGGGCCTTACTGTTGTTCACAGCTTGAGCTTCGTCGTTCTCTGTCACAGTGTTCAATCAATGACATCAAGCACAGTGTTTGGGCCTTACTAGGTCGTAGTTTAACCTTACTAGGAAATTCTATACTCTTGTAAACATCATCCGTTATGATACAAGTAATTTTTATTGATATCAAGCACAGTGTTCAATCAATGACAACAAAATTCAATCAAGGTTCATCAATTAAAGTTCAAAACTCTACACGAAACGTTTCAAATAGTCAATTCGGAGTTGAAAAACCCTAAGAATCCTGGTTCAAACTCATTTATGGACTAGGATTTTCTTATTGGGCCTAATGGGCCAATAAGCATTCAATTTGACTAACTTGGGCTTAGAACCCTTAAATGGGCTCTAATTGGACCCACATTCATAAAACTTAGCATTTTGGGCCTAAAATGGATTGATTTACCTATATTGGGCCTTGATGGGCCGTAAATGATTCCATTTTTCCTAATGGACTCTCATTGGGACATGAACCATCCTAAGGGCCTAATGGGCCGAAAAGTAATAATTTGGGCCTTTTGATTTCAAACTAAAACAATTAATGGCCCCAGACTATTCAACTCTTTTCTCCTAGCCTAAATTCTCGGCCATTGTGATAAAAAAAGATTAAAGGGGATTAAGGATAAGGTGACAACACAACATGTACTAACATATATCAATGCACTCACATACTTCCACAAAACACATTACCCTTCATGCAAAATCCTCCTCTTCTCCCTCTTCTTATCCTCTCGGCTGAGAACAACAAACACATCCACATCTCCAAACTTTCCTTCAAACTCTCTCTCTAATATCTCAAGAACATCTTCTTTCTTCCATTAAAATCTCGAAATTTGCTTGTGTTTCAAGGATCTTCATCATGTTTTTATTTTCACCCTTTAGTAAGTTGTTATTAAACACAAACATCTACTTTCCATCTTAATGTTAAGAACTCCTTCTTACATAGCTTTACTTCATGGTGTAACTCCCTAGAACACATCTAAGCTCGAAAGTCCCCTCAAGAAGCTTGGTAGGATCGAAAATCACATCATCTGCTTTTCTTTCTTCTTCAAAACCGAAACATCAAAGCAAAAGCGAGTTCATACCCGCCTTTTTTCGGTTTTTACATGTTTTGGAGGAGAATACAAGTGTTTATGTGTAGATCTATGTATTTATACATGTTATGTGTCATTTTCTGGTTATTGTTGTGAATATGTGGTAGAACTTGACAAATCTCGAAATCTTTAACAATAATGGGTGAAATCCATAAACTAAAACACTCTAAACATCATTCTACAAAGAAAAAAGTGTATTACATGCCTAAGATGTGCAAAACAAAACAAAAATCTTATTTAAGGTTCATTTTTGACAAGTAAACAAAAGATGGGAAAAATGGTGACATTTATGGTTTTATAAGGATCAAAAAGGTCATATTTGCATAAAAAAGAGTTTTTATGATAATCACACTTCTCAAAGGACCAAAGGTGTAAATTTTAGCATAATGGGCTTAAATCTTGGGCCTTATGGTTTTTGGGCCCAAAAGTGCAAAATTTTTAAAATTTTAGGGATTAAAATGTAATTAAATCAAAACTTGAGTCAAAAATGAAAGTAAACAAAAATAAGGGCTGAAAATGACACTTATTTCAAAATTTGGCCAAAAATGTAAATTTTATAAAAATTGGGCCGAAATTGTCATTTTATTCTAATAAGGGCTGATATTGTAAATTTTACGAAATAAGGGCTGGAAATGTCAATAAATGTATTTTGGACTGAAAATTTTAAATGAATTTATAATTGGGCCGAAAATGCTAAGTTTAATGATTTAATGGACTAAAAATTTTATTTTTCACCAAAAAGGTCCAAAAATGTCATTTTATTAAAATATGGGTTGAAAATGAAATTTTCTGTGAAAAAGGGGCTGAAAATGTCAAATATGTATTTCGGGCCAAATTTGTCAATTATTAAACATTTGGACCAAAGATATAAACTTTTATAAGTTAAGGGTTAAAATGGTAATTTTTAAATTAAAATAAAATAAAAATATCGTTATAACCAAATATTGGACTTTATTAACGTCACGGGAAAATGTTTAGATTAAAAGTACCATACCATAACAAACATATGAAATACAACAACGGTATGACTATTGGGTGTAGTATTCCCTATATGTGCTTATTGGGCCTTCGTGGCCTATTTGCATGATTATTGGGCCCAATATAATTATTATATGTCTATTTGGCCTTAGTGACCCAATTAAATGCATAATGGGCTTAAATTAGTGTTTACATGCTATTGGGACTTAGTGGCCCATATGCATTGCTGATTGGCCAAAAATATTCATCAAATGCTTGAATAAGCCTGAAAATAACATACTTGACTAGTGGGCCACAATTGTCATTTTTCATGTTTTTTGGGCTTTATCCTTTCACATTCAAAAATCATCTGGTGGATTGTAATCAAAATACATATAACATTATACATATTCATGGGATAACAATTGGGATCTAGTGAGACCTGTCGGTTGACACCACTGAGTGTATGGCCGTAGCCTATAGTTATAATCAGAGTCTCCTGGAGGGAGAGCGAGAGTTTGTGTAAAGATCTATATGGGGGTGACTCCCCCACACCTAAGCTATTCGCGACAGTTAGACTAGGCCAGTCTAGGGTGACAAAATTTTGATCAAAACCGGTATTTGGAAAAATGCAAAGACATGCTAATTGGTCACTATCATGTACGGTTATAACGACTCACATAGAGATCCATTACCATCTAAACATCACGGAAATCATATTGATATAGAACAATTCATACGATAATGCAAGGACTATAATGTTTTTTTTATAAATCAGAAAATATCAGATTTTCTGGGAAAATACTATCATTCAATACATTCTACTTACATCAGACATAAAACAAGGAAATTTTGGATCTTTTACTTATGCATGTTTTTGCAATGGAAATCACACATACATTTATAATTGATCATTACAATCATTTTCAGACAATTTAAAGAAAATATCGGATTTTCTGGGTTATACAAACGATACAAAAATCTTTCAATCAAACATGCTTATGAACTCACCAACATTATATATGTTGACCATTTTCAAAATAACTTGTATTCTCAGGTAATCATTATGCTGAAGAACCTTCAAGTGTATTTTGGAAATCTCATTGTGAAATGTCAACCTTCGTACAATTTATGTTTTTGAAATGTAATATTAAACAATGTACTTGATGTGAACAATGTCAGTTGTAATATGTAATGCATGGTGATGCTTATGTTATATTTCATGTATAATAATTGTGATGATATTTCAATTTAAAGTCACACGAGCCCCCAGACGTTTCCGTCGTCTGGTTCGGGGGTGTGACATTCTTGGTTTCCTTCCATTGGTCTCAACGATCTTCCGATTGCACACAGCGTCTCCTGCAGCAGGTTGCGGTGGTGGCACTTCAGTGGCAAGGTGGGCGCTAGGCGGCTTGGTCTGATCAGAGCAACGAAGATGGTAGCGGCTGGAAGGGGCATGCATGGCGGTGGCTTTAGAAGGATAGGGTTAGGGTTGCCATTTCAGTAAAACGAGAGGGCAGGAAGGGTACCAGGTTTAAACTCGTGGCCCATCCAACAGTTGTCCATTATGCCAACATTAGTCCCTTCCCTTAAAATCCTTTTCAATTCAAATCCAGAATTTACCCCTTTAGTCCATGAATCCAAAATTCCTTTCATAATAGTCACAAAATTACCAATCAGCCCCTTGAGTCTTCAAATATTTTCATTTTAAGTTCATTAATTACCAAACACACCCTGACTTCTGAAATCCTTTTCAAATTAAATCCAACACTTACGCTTTTAACTCCCAACTTCTAAAATTGTAACAATTAACCCTCTAGACCAACACTTTGCTATATTATTAATGATTTTACGGCTACTATTATTCGTGAATTTATCTATTTATTTATTTAATAAACGGGACGTTACAAAGGATTGAATTGTAATTGCTCAATAGTTGAGCAAAGGAGGCATTCCAGAACCTTCCTATGGTGGACGGTTTTTGAGAGGTTCTGAAAGGGTTCTAGAAGTCTTCCTTAGCTGATAAGGATAACCACTTGAATAAGATAAATATGAAATATTTTATTGTTCGAATTAGGGTTTATCTTGGTATCTTAGCTGCTATAAAAAATGACCCTTAACATAGGATTTTTGGCCTAAACCTCTTCAGAAGCTAAATCCAAAAATTCTCTCCCCCTTCACTCTATAAATCGTTTGTCAGTGCTCCTATGGTATTGGGCGTGAGCCATTAAATGCATCAACTTTTGGTGTTTGCTTTCCAAGGAACTCTTGAGGATCAAAGCTTGAGTATTTTATATCATAGGTATGTACACTAACCTTTGCGATTTTTAATTCTACATAGGTTAGTTTATAGTTTTCATAGTATGTTGCTATTATGAAAATAGCCATAGCTTTTTAAGTTGCATATACCCATGAAATGGTTGTATCATTTTGTTGTACAAGTTTTTATTGTTTTAACTTTTAATGTAACCTAGAAAATTCTTTATTCGTATCAGAACCTAGGAATTTGTCTATAATACTCACATTGGTAAAAAACTAAAAAAAAACCATGTCATACCTGATTTTCGAAGATCCCTTCCTCTCAAGGGTTTTCGATTTTCATTCCCCTTCTTGACTTTTTTGAAATTTACTAGGGATACTTACTAGTTTTCTTAATTTTTATTTTACTTACCTAAAATCTGAACACTTAAGAACTAGATAATTTTGATGGACCCTAATTTTGAAATTTAAGGAAAAGATAAAGATTAAATATTATTTAATTAAAATTTAGTAAAGATAAATATTTAATTCTTACAAGATTAAGCATATTAAGTTAAAAGTTAATTGTAAAAAACAAGAAAATTAGGTTATCGTTATTCGTTCACCGGACTCAGTAATCGTAGGCACCCCTTGTAACATATCTAATGTATTGTATTCCATCATCTTCAAAGTTTTTATAGTTAGAATTGCATAAAAATACCCATCTTGTCTCCGCTGAATGTTCGTCGTTAACAAATATATATATATATATATATATATATATATATATATATATATATATATATATATATATATATATATATATATATATATATATATATATAGGCTGAGTTATTGTGAGAACTAATAAAAACGTGTGAACTTGCGAACTTGTTAGAACAATGTTCTATTAGGATCGTATGATTCTATGCAAGTTAATAAATAAGGACGTCATAAAGAACACAAGAATAAAGTTGAATATGTCGAATGATTAATGCTTTAACACCTCAGAAGAGCTCGATAAAGAACTTCGACTGTACAGGTGTTTAGGGTTTACAATATTGAACGTTTAAAATCAACTCCTTATCATGCATACATACATGCATATTTATAGTAAAACCCATTGAACGTTTAAAATAAATTCCTTATCATGAATACATACATGCATATTTATAGTAAAACCCTATTCGCTAATCTAGATAATCATTGAACTAATCTAGATAGTCACGGATGGACAGGACCAATCCGGATACAAAACTTAAGGCCCAACACGCAACACAAACAGACTCAACAATCTCCCCCTCTGCGTCTTTGGAGCCGAAACCTCTACTTTGTTTAACAACCGAAGACTTCTTCACAGTCTTGAAAATCCTCAGGATGATAGCCAAAAGATGGTACCGGAAAGTAATGTACCAACGCAGCATATCAGTGAAATTTTTCTTGTCAGCTTTTGAATTCTGCTTGCACCGATGTATCAAGTTGATAATATGCTCCAAGCAATCAGTAGAAAACAGATGTTTATCTACCAGAACAAATAAAAACTTGTGAGCTTCACCTTTCGTGAACATCACAATAAGATTCGTTGAATCTATCTGTCCTATTTTCATCTTGTTCACATCCCCTGGTTTCGGTGTAGTCTTCACAATTGGCTTCTTCTTCATCACCTTCGCTATCTCCTGATCCATAGTAGCAACTTCATGGATGTAGGAGGCCAACATTCTCTTCAGATGTCCTAAAATAGGCTCATATTCCACAGGATTAGTTAGCAGAATGTTGTATAGCATAATCCAATCATGGGGGTTGAGATTGGGAAGGTCTGCAAGAGAGATAGTAGACACCGTGTTTGTTGTACCATGAGTGATCTAGAAATTGATGTTGATAAATCTCCCTGCAGGCGAAGGTTTGAGTACCTTGACAGTAATGATCTTTTGTGCGCTCCAATTCAAGTACTGCGGTTGCCTATATTTTAAGTAAAAGTCTATCAGCTCACGATCAACCTTCGGGTGAGGGAAAAGAACCTCAGCAGTTGAATCAAAACAATGGAAAGTAAAAGCCTTCCTTGTAATTGGCCTATCGAACTGTGAGTCCTTGGAGTTATCACAATCAAACGAAGCAACTGGCTCCAACCAATAGACAGAAGGAAACTCAATCGCCTGATTGATAATGTCTCTTTCGTCCATAAGGGAAACAAAGCCTTCTTACAGTTCAGGGCATCTTCTTCTTCTTTGTTTCTCCTTTCCCTTTCCTCTACTTCCTTTGCTACTCTCAAACTTTCATCGAGCTCTCTGTTTCTTTTCTTTTGTTTGAGAGCATCAGCAATGGTTTCTTCTTCCTCACTTTCACTTTTATCAATGGTCTCCTTTGCCTTTGCTTGTGAACTAGAACCTGAAGCTACATTATCCTTCAATTTGGTTGTGACACTTGGTTGAGCATCTTCTATTTTCACAATTACTCTTGGTTGAACAACACGAGCACTACTTTCTCCCCCTTGTTTCGGAGGTACGAACCCCTCCGAAACACCCTTCATTTCATGCAGCATGGCAAGGGCAGGAAGGAGTTTGGATGTGAGATGATTACGAATTGTAAGAGTTAAAATAGGATCATGAGCACCAAGCAAATTAGTCAAGAAGTCCTTCACCTCACCCACACAACTCTTATACACAGCCCGTTGGACCTTCAACAAAGAAATTTCTTTCTCCGTTTGGGCTAGCTGCACCTTCTGGACTTCAATAGTGGCTTTGTGTTTGGCCAGATCCTCCTTCAAGGCACTTTCGGTTGCCAGGGTAGCATGAAGAGAATCAAAACGAGAATCCACTGATCTTAAAAAAGAAGTGTTCTCGGTTTGGAGCGATGAGCATACAACATCGAACTTAGTGCTTTCTTCTTAAAGGGACTTAGAAAAGGAGTCCACAGAGGATTGTACTTTCGTTGCAGTGGTTTCAGCATGAGCTTTCAAAGAGTCAAGGAATATCTGAGTTGTGCAAACAACCTCAATAACCTCTGTTGTTTCCTGTTTACAAGACGATGTAGACGCATCAACTGCCTGAGTAGATTTTTCAATAGCCTTTGTGTATTGATCGATGGCAGTTTCGAGGAAGGCTTTAAGAACAACACCACTGTAAGCTTTACTATCATCAAGTAAGCGATCGATCTTCTCATGAATTTCCTCTAAATGTTGAGTTGTGACAGGAGCATCAATTTCATCATCAGTTGAAAGCCGGTATGGACTGAAATAAGTAGAGTCATATTCATCATTTTCTCTACCAAGGGTAGCACCATAATCAGTGGAGTGGATAGGGGAAAGAGGTTTAGTGACGACAAGGGTTTCTGTTATAGTAGTTGCCCCCATATCAGATACGTTGACATTCACTGTGGGGTTAGGAATGGTAGTGGTTGTGGATTCTGTAAGGATTGGAGATGATAAAGGAGTTGTGAAAATAGTAATGGAAGTGATGGGAGGTGGTGGTGGTAAAGTTGTTTGTTGAGATGTGACTGGTGGAGTAATAATAGGATAAGAGAGAGGTATGGTCTATTTCGGTGATGGAGGTGGTGAAGGAACTCTATTGTGATTGGGAGATTCGGTTGGAGTAGGTGAAGGGGGAGGAGTGTTACCCCTTGGTGAGTCATGATGACTTTCCTCTTCTTCATTGTCATCGTCATGTTCTGAACGTGGAGGAGTGGGACTCTTAGACCTTTGTGCCATCTTCTTTATCTTCTTTTTCTTTTGATGAGAAGAATCCCCTTCACCAGTCTTGCATTTCGTGGACTTGGAGGACTTAGAATTTCCTTCCTCAGTTGGTTCTTTCTTGGAGATTCGCTTCCCTCGGTTGTTAGTGTCACAACTAGCATTTTTCCTAGGAAATTCTAATCTGAGGTAATTATTCACCTAGTGTAATAATTTGTACTCTACGTGAATACTATACTTTAATCTCGTTCAAATACATCTCATATGTTCAATGAAGGGTTGAAAACCTTAGAAATCCCGGTTTAAGATTATTATGGACTAGGATTCTCTTATTGGGTCTAACGAACCAATAAAAATTTCAACTTGACTACTTTGGGCTTAAAATGATCCATCTTATTGCTAATGGGCCTTATTGGGCCATAACAACTCCAATTAACCTTAATGGACCATAGAAACCCATTCTTTTATACTTTTGGGCCGTGAACTACCTTAAAGGCCCAATGGGCCGAAAAATATTAATTGGGCCTCATAATTTCGAACTAAGTCAAGATAGGGCCCAAAATTATTTCAATTCCTTTTCTTTTAGCCCAATCTTGGCCCAACAAGAATAATACAAAAAAAAAATGAGGATTTATCTATGCTTGCCACCACACCTTTAACCAACATACTCCTAAGCTTTTAACTTCCATACAACAATGCACATCTAATCATCTTTTAAGAAGTCAACCCTCTTCATCTCTCCTCTCCTCTCTCTTAATTCGGCCACAACTCACCCCTCCCCACCACTTTCATTTCCAACTCTCTTCCATTTCATTTTGCTCTCAAGTCTCCCTTACTCTCTCAAGAGTTTTCGAGTTCATCATCACCAAGGACCAATCTCTAAGCTTCTTGGTAAGTGCATGCCAAACTCAAGATGATTTACTTCAAGTTGTATTAAGATCACTCTTCTTACAACCATATTTTCGTGTATAAGGCCCATAAAATAACCCACACTTCAAGAATATCATCAAGAACTCAAGTTAGGTCAAAGATTCTTCCTCTTCTTCATCTACATCTCAAAAACCCCAAGGTGAGTTCATACCCCCTTGATTTCTGTTTTCACTTGTTTTTGGGGGGAGAATACAAGTCATATGTGTAGATCTATGTATTTATGCATGATTATGTGTGTTTTCTTGAAACATTTAGTGATTATGTGTTGATTTCTTCACTAATCTAAAAATATGTTAAGAAACTTGAAGTGTATCACTAGGATCTCCATATGAATCATGAGAAAAGTATGTTTTATCACATATAATACATTTAAACTTTTAGATCTGGGATTTGTACACTTGATATAGCAAAAATGAGTGTTGTATTCAAAGACCTATAAACTAAACTCACAAAACAGCCCTTGACAGGAAAGTTTTCGTCCAATCTCGGACTGTTTTGACCATCCAAATGGAAGTATTTTTCAAAACTGTTTTACATGGATAAAGCTCAGGTTTATACCTTTAAAATGACTACTCGCACGTTTTCATACGATTTTTCTACAATTTTTGGCGAATTTTACAAAACTGCCTATCATATTTGAAATAATTTCGGACCAACCTGTGAAGATGAACAATTTCACACTTGTTAGAAGCCATTAAAAATTATGTGAAAATTTTGGAACAAAGTAGACAAAATTTCTAAACTTTGAGAGTTTACGGATCCAAATTTCGACTTACGATGATTTTTCTACAAATTTTCAAACAACTAGGTCGGAAAAGTTCAAAAACCAGAAAAAGTGCATTTTCACATAAATCAAGCTAAGAATGTTATTTTTGACAAAAAGGGGTTTGAAAATGTTGTTTTTACTACAAAATAGTTATCAAAACAAGTTTTGAACAAAATGGATACCAAAGTGTTATTCTTACAAAATTGGGCCTTAATCCTAAATTTTTGGCTTATTGGGCCAAGAACATCATTTTTACAAAAGTGGGCTTTAGATATCAATTATGTAAATATTCATGCCAAAATAAACAAAACAATAACAAACACGAACCCGACACGATGAAATACTAGTACCTCGACTATCGGCGATATACAATACACCTTCAACACCAAAATCGTTATCAAACGAATTGATTCGGTCTCGAATCAATAACAAATCCGAAACTACTAACACGACGATGACTCGATTCATACATGGAAAATTTGGGAATTCAATACACACGTGAGAGTGCACAGACGTCGATACACCATCTTTGGGCCCAAAAGTGTAAAATCTAGTTTTTTGGGCCTAGCTAGCCCAATAACCTGATCTTTAGGCCCGAAGACATCAACCTTACGAGTTGTTGGGTCTTATATGATCCAACACAGCGTAAAAGGACTTTCAATGGCAAACGTGCTGCTGGTCCCCAAGGGTCCATCGGTACTGCTAGCGAAGTCGAGAATTCACCAATGCGAGTTGGGCTAAGGGCCCTTCGCATTCACTATAGCCTTGAACGACGTAGGGAATTACCGGGGGCTTTGCACCTTCTTTTTCCCCTCGTTCGTGGGGCTACATGAGTCCGGGGGGTTGGGTTATGTGAATAAGTGCAAGCAACGCCTAAGGGATCGTTTGTACGGTTGTCAACTGGTCGTTTTCATTAACGTATGTTACAACAATTCACAACCCACTGTTAATCCAACGTCTCTGGAGCTCAACGAATACACCTGTCGTAACGAAATAACAACACATAAACTAATTAAAGTAAAGTGATAGGAAAACGTCGGGTTTTCCTAGGGTTTTCAATTAATACACCTACGAACTACATACTGAGTTTTACAAATCGTACGCTTACGTCTATAGAAAACAAACAATCATACTTACGGATCTTCACACCTTTTATACTATACTATTTTCAGAAAATATCGGATTTTCTGGTGGTTTTCAAAGTTATACAAATCATTTTCACAAACATGCTTATGAACTCACCAACATTTTTATGTTGACCGTTTTCAAAATAACTTGTATTCTCAGGATACCGTCGAGGTAGGATGAACGAAACGAACTAATGGTTATTGTGTTATATTTTGTCTCATCGTACTCGTACTATTTTGACATGTAATATTCAAATACAATACTCGATGTAAACAATGAATGTTGTAATATTACATGTGTGATGATGATGATGTTATGTTTCAATTATATTCATTGTAATGATATTTCAAGATGAAGTCACGCACAAGCCCCCGGACGTTTCCGCCGTCTGGTTCGGGGGTGTGACAGATGGGTATCAGAGCTCTGTTTATAGTGAACTAGCATATCTAACCATACATTGATATGCAACTATAAACTAAAAGAGGGACTAACATAACTCTGAACAAAACAAGTAAAACATAACAATAAAACACCCTTGCTTGTATTAGGAACGAGAACCTAACACCGAACCAAACAAGATAATGCTAGTATCTCGGTTAACCCAGGACTGTTCTTAGTTGTATCAAGGAGCGGATGTAGCCTGATCAACTACATTCCCTCCAAGGTACAACCATCACATGTCTTGAAGAAATCGTGATAGCTAGGGAATCTAAAAACATACCCCTTAATCTCCAAAAAGGGAACCTCAACTGAATCCATGCAATAGTTGTAGAATTATAGGAGTAATTGGTATGCTATTTGATTCTAGTATTCATAGTCCTTCGTGTAATACGCTATAGACAAGCATCATTAGCTAGGAAACCCTATCTCCTTAGTCAAGGAATAGTAGGGTGGCACGACCCAGAGGAAGAACCACAGGAGGAACACGAAGTAGAACTCGTAGGTGAACCCGCCAAGTCAATAAGTGGACCTCGAAGAGGAAGAGCCGGAGGGAAATGACGATAACGACACGGATGTAGAATCCAATGACATCAATCCTCCATGTAAAGCCAGGGCACCGACTTATAGTGTGGGCCCCGGTGACCCCATGCCCCCTCGGGCACCCGATATTTGGGGATAGAGTCACCAGTAGGGAATACGACCACACTACAGTAAGAGCTGAGGTCTCTTTAATTTTAGTCACAGAGGACCAGCCGACCGGGCCCTCCCAGTCTTGGTCCGATGCACCCGAGGTATTGATAACCAAGCTCAGGACACCCCAAATCGAACGGAACAAATGCGATTTGCTATTGAGAGATGAGAGGCAAACATGGGAAGTGAGCGAAGATTCCCGAGTGAGACGGTTAGTGTGAGGAGTACGCCTACGAGGTATCGGGCAACAAGCAGCTCATCTCCGAGGTGCACCCATTTCATCAGCATCACCACCAGACACTTCCCGCCATGATTAGGATCAGCCTTTTCTAGTTCCCCCTACTATCCGACATGACTCTCTTTCGTGAACTAGGATGGTACTTACCCCTGAAACAATTATGTGTTATATTTATTTCATATTGCTACAAAGACTCAATTATATGCACAAGCGAACCCTCGAGACCACTAGATACTTAAGGATCTCGAAACCAAAACAACCCGTATATTCTAAGGATAGACGTAACAATCGTGCCAAATCTGCGAGTACCTACTACCGTAAATACATCATAGGGATGTAGATGGAGGCAGTAAGAAGTATACAACAAGATGCAAAATTTATAGAGTACAACCAGGAATGACGATCATTACTTACGATCTGGGTTATCAACGTGCATCAGGAAAATTCCATCCCGCAAGAATAACAAGCGCACCCGCGAGACACCGCTCCTGTAGATGGACTCTGCTACATTTCAAGTTGCTGTAACGGCGGCAGTAACCGCTGCTATGGCACAAATCAATGCGAACAACCCCATTAGAGACGGGAATAGCATTGAAAGCTCCAGCCAAAGGAACGAACATGGAAACCATCAAGTGACAACCTATCAAGGAACTCCAAACCCCAAGCTCAAGAGCAGGAAGCTGAGGTCTGGAAGTAAGAGAAAGGGGCGACACACTCAAGGGTTCTTAAAGGGAGCAATATGTTGTTGCTGTTCATGCGACCATGACCCCTATTACACCCGCAACCAGGAGACCATATGCTGGAAACCTTCCAAAATGCAACCAGTGCAAATTCCATCATAATGGAGCCTGCAGGGAGATGCATTGTAACAAAAGCAACCGAAAGAATCACATCGCCAAATTCTGTAGAACTTATCCATGCCAGAATCGCCAGCCAAATGAAAACGACAACAATCGCAACAACCCTAACAACAACACCAATGATGAGACCAGTCACACCTGCTATAGGTGTGGAGGAACTGGTCACATCAGGCGCAATTGCCCCAGGGATAACAATCAAGGAGCAGAAGGATCAGAAATAGTCCTGAACTTGGGTCAAGGCGAATCAATCCAAGACCCAGCGGTTGTTACTAGTACGTTCCCACTTGACAACTCTTTCGCTTACCTCTTATTCAATGGTAAATCCGAGCGAAATTTCGATTAGTAACATATTCAAACACTTACTAAAACCACATCCCCAAAGCTAAGCTAAGCCTTTTCAATGGACATGGCCAATGGGGAAAACTGATTTAACCTAGGGTACTTATGTGGAGTACACCTTAACACTAAACAACCATTCATTACAAATAGATTTCATGCCAGTAAATATTAGGAGTTTTAGTGTGATAATCGTCATGGTTGGGTTAAGCCCCC
The DNA here is from genome assembly GCF_002870075.4 of Lactuca sativa. Classification (NCBI taxonomy): domain Eukaryota; kingdom Viridiplantae; phylum Streptophyta; class Magnoliopsida; order Asterales; family Asteraceae; genus Lactuca; species Lactuca sativa. Next base: position 218,121,617 of record NC_056630.2, read on the forward strand.
ACCATGCTGATACTATGTGTCGCGAGAAGGTGTTTGCCTTCACCTTCCTAATCACGAAAACTCTAATAATCCATGGTGATAAACCTGGCGCCAATCCTTTTCCTATCTCGTGCATCAAGGCACAGAAGTGCCTGCACCAGAAGAACTACGTTTTCCTCACTCATGTTGTGGACAAGACCAAAGAAGAGGTAGGCATACAAGGTATTCCAGTAACATGTGATTTTTCCAATGTGCTCCCCAAAGAACTTTCGGGAATATCCCAGAGAGACAGGTCGAATTTCGAATCAAGCTCATATCGGGAACCACATCAATTGCCAATTCACCCTATAGATTGACTCCCGCCGAAAATTCACGAGTTATCCAGTCAACTGAGTAGAATTGTTGCACAAAGGATTCATCAGACCAGACTTCTTTTCCTGAAGAGCTCCGGTCTTGTTCTTCAAGAAGACGAATCCTTCCGAAGGTACATCAATTCTAGGAAGTTGAATAAACTCCCTATCAAAAATCGATACCCACTTCCTCGAAATGACGATCTATTTGGCCAGCTCCAAGGAGCTCGTTACTCCTTAAAAATAGATCTAAGAATCGGTTATCATCAACTTCGAGTCCGAGAAGGCGACATTTCAAAAACTGCCTTCCGAACTCGTCACGACCATTTCAAATTCATTGTGATACCCTTCGGTCTAACGAACGTTCCCACACTATTCATGGACCCTATGAACCAAGTTTTCTCAACCACTCCTAGTCAGCCTTTCCTTATTTCCATCAATAACATACTCATCTACCCACGAAGCAAGAACAAAACATTGTTAATACCTACTACCAGCCTCGAAAGCATCAAAGCCGGGGAATATCACGATGAAAGCACTGCAGGGATGGATAAATCCCTCGAAGTCGAAAGACAAAGTTTATTGTTATAAGAGTTGAGTTTGGCACTATCCGAGTGATCGTCGATAGGTTAACCCAATCTGCCCATTTCCTGCTAATACAGATCGTGAGACTCCATGAAGTATCAGTGTCTACTATCTCGGATCGAGATAACGGGATTACTTCAAGACTTTCACAGTCACTTCAGAGGACTATGGGAACACAGCTAGATATGAGCGTTTCTTACCACCTTCAAACCAATAGCCAAGGCAAACGAACCATTCAACCACTCGAAATCATGCTATCAGTCTGGGTGTTTGAATTCAACAAGTCTGGGGATACCCAGTTTCCCTTGACTAAATCCTCATACAATAACAATTATCACACGAGCATTAAGATTGCTCCTTTCGAAACTCTTTATAGTCATAAATGCAGATCACTCGCCAGTATTCTTATGAGACCAGAAACCATTGGCAAAACAACAGAGAAAATAATCCAAATCAAAGCTTGACTTCAAACATCGCGAGACCGACATAAGAGCTATTCTGACAAGCGGCGTAAGCCATTAGGATGTCAAGTCGAGGATCGCGTGTTATTAAAGGAATCTCCTCGGAAAGGAATGATTTGCTTTAGGAAACGAGAAAACTAAACCTGCGAATACATCAGACTGTTCGAGATTCTTGCTCGGATTGGTCCAAAGACTTATAAGCTGCAGCTGCCTGTAGAGCTCAGTAACGTACACCCTGTGCTTAGCGTCTCAGATCTGAAAAAAGTGCCTATCAGGCAAAACTCTTATCATTCCTTTATAAGGGATCAAAATAAACAAGACTCTCATGTTCGTCAAAGAACTAGTCGAGGTGTTTTAGATAGGGAAGTAGAGCATACAAAACAAAGCCACATTTTCATTGTGAAGGTTCAATGGAATGCTAAGCGTGGACCGAAATTCACAAGGGAAACGCGAAGACCAGATGAAGTACCTATTATCTCGTTCATGAACCTATCTCTCAAAAGAATTTCGGGACGAAATTCCCTCTAACGGGGGATGATGTCACAACTAGCATTTTTCCTAGGAAATTCTAATCTGAGGTAATTATTCACCTAGTGTAATAATTTGTACTCTACATGAATACTATACTTTAGTCTCGTTCAAATACATCTCATATGTTTAATGAAGGGTTGAAAACCTTAGAAATCCCGGTTTAAGATTATTATGGACTAGGATTCTCTTATTGGGTCTAACGAACCAATAAAAATTTTAACTTGACTACTTTGGGCTTAAAATGATCCATCTTATTGCTAATGGTCCTTATTGGGCCATAACAACTCCAATTAACCTTAATGGACCATAGAAACCCATTATTTTGTACTTTTGGGCCGTGAACTACCTTAAAGGCCCAATGGGCCGGAAAATATTAATTGGGCCTCATAATTTCGAACTAAGTCAAGATAGGGCCCAAAATTATTTCAATTCCTTTTCTTTTAGCCCAATCTTGGCCCAACAAGAATAATACAAAAAAAAATGAGGATTTATCTATGCTTGCCACCACACCTTTAACCAACATACTCCTAAGCTTTTAACTTCCATACAACAATGCACATCTAATCATCTTTTAAGAAGTCAACCCTCTTCATCTCTCCTCTCCTCTCTCTTAATTCGGCCACAACTCACCCCTCCCCACCACTTTCATTTCCAACTCTCTTCCATTTCATTTTGCTCTCAAGTCTCCCTTACTCTCTCAAGAGTTTTCGAGTTCATCATCACCAAGGACCAATCTCTAAGCTTCTTGGTAAGTGCATGCCAAACTCAAGATGATTTACTTCAAGTTGTATTAAGATCACTCTTCTTACAACCATATTTTCGTGTATAAGGCCCATAAAATAACCCACACTTCAAGAATATCATCAAGAACTCAAGTTAGGTCAAAGATTCTTCCTCTTCTTCATCTACATCTCAAAAACCCCAAGGTGAGTTCATACCCCCTTGATTTCTGTTTTCACTGGTTTTTGGGGGGAGAATACAAGTCATATGTGTAGATCTATGTATTTATGCATGATTATGTGTGTTTTCTTGAAACATTTGGTGATTATGTGTTGATTTCTTCACTAATCTAAAAATATGTTAAGAAACTTGAAGTGTATCACTAGGATCTCCATATGAATCATGAGAAAAGTACGTTTTATCACATATAATACATTTAAACTTTTAGATCTGGGATTTTTACACTTGATATAGCAAAAATGAGTGTTGTATTCAAAGATCTATAAACTAAACTCACAAAACAGCCCTTGACAGGAAAGTTTTGGTCCAATCTTGGACTGTTTTGACCATCCAAATAGAAGTCTTTTTCAAAACTGTTTTACATGGATAAAGTTCAGGTATATACCTTTAAAATGACTACGCGCACGTTTTCATACGATTTTTCTACAATTTTTGGCGAATTTTACAAAACTGCCTATCATATTTGAAATAATTTCGGACCAACCTGTGAAGATGAACAATTTCACACTTGTTAGAAGCCATTAAAAATTATGAGAAAATTTTGGAACAAAGTAGACAAAATTTCTAAACTTTGAGAGTTTACGGATCCAAATTTCGACTTACGATGATTTTTATACAAATTTTCAAACAACTAGGTCGGAAAAGTTCAAAAACCAGAAAATGTGCGTTTTCACATAAATCAAGCTAAGAATGTTATTTTTGACAAAAAGGGGTTTGAAAATGTTGTTTTTACTACAAAATAGTTATCAAAACAAGTTTTGAACAAAATGGATATCAAAGTGTTATTCTTACAAAATTGGGCCTTAATCCTAAATTTTTGGCTTATTGGGCCAAGAACATCATTTTTACAAAAGTGGGCTTTAGATATCAATTATGTAAATATTCATGCCAAAATAAACAAAACAATAACAAACACGAACCCAACACGATGAAATACTAGTACCTCGACTATCGGCGATATACAATACACCTTCAACACCAAAATCGTTATCAAACGAATTCATTCGGTCTCGAATCAATAACAAATCCGAAACTACTAACACGACGACGACTCGATTCATACACGGAAAATTCGGGAATTCAATACACACGTGAGAGTGCACAGACGTCGATACACCATCTTTGGGCCAAAAAGTGTAAAATCTTGTTTGTTGGGCCTAGCTAGCCCAATGACCTGATCTTTAGGCCCGAAGACATCAACCTTACGGGTTGTTGGGTCTTACATGATCCAACACAGTGTAAAAGGACTTTCAATGGAAAACGTGCTGTTGGTCCCCAAGGGTCCTTCGGTACTGCTAGCGAAGTCGAGAATTCACCAATGCGAGTTGGGCTAAGGGCCCTTCGCATTCACTATAGCCTTGAACGACGTAGGGAATTACCGGGGGCTTCGCACCTTCTTTTTCCCCTCGGTCGTGGGGCTACATGAGTCCGGGGGGTTAGGTTATGTGAATAAGTGCGAGCAACGCCTAAGGGATCATTTGTACGGTTGTCAACTGGTCGTTTTCATTAACGTACGTTACAACAATTCACAACCCACTGTTAATCCAACGTCTCCGGAGCTCAACGAATACACCTGTCGTAACGAAATAACAACACATAAAATAATTAAAGTAAAGTGATAGGAAAACGTCGGGTTTTCCTAGGGTTTTCAATTAATACACCTACGAACTACATACTGAGTTTTACAAATCGTACGCTTACATCTATAGAAAACAAACAAGCATACTTCCGGATCTTCACACCTTTTATACTATACTATTTTCAGAAAATATCGAATTTTCTGGTGGTTTTCAAAGTTATACAAATCATTTTCACAAACATGCTTATGAACTCACCAACATTTTTATGTTGACCGTTTTCAAAATAACTTGTATTCTCAGGATACCGTCGAGGCAGGATGAACGAAACGAACTAATGGTTATTGTGTTATATTTTGTCTCATCGTACTCGTACTATTTTGACATGTAATATTCAAATACAATACTCGATGTAAACAATGAATGTTGTAATATTACATGTGTGATGATGATGATGTTATGTTTCAATTATATTCATTGTAATGATATTTCAAGATGAAGTCACGCACAAGCCCCCGGACGTTTCCGCCGTCTGGTTCGGGGGTGTGACAGTTAGGCTTGTCCAAGGCATCCAGAGCAGCCTGCTATTCTGGAGAAAGAACTCTCGGTCCAATGGGAGGAAATTTCCGATATTCAGCCATAACATTACTTCGATCTGAAACACCCCTATACATGGACTCAGGAATTGATCCATTATGAGGAAACTTAAGTGGATCCGAAAGAATGATCTTCTTCATGTGGAAGGAAGCAATAGAGGCAAACAGAGCACCCTTCATAACTGGAATCTCCAAAGAATTAATCTCTTTCCTTGTAATAAGAGTCCAAAATCTTCCACAAGATACTTCAGAATGCCTCGTAGATGTGTTGAGGCTTTGCACCACCTGAGACCAGATTATTGACCCATAATCAAGATTGATCCCATTGTAAAGTCCATAAAGAAGGGTAAGGAAACCCTTGCTGGTACCGTCTGAACCACCACTTCGTTCTGCTAGACCCTTAATGAGTAGAGTGAGAAATCCATTCCATTGAGACGGTAAACATGACTTCTTGACTTTGGTAATGGTGGTTAGCACATCGGTATACCCCATCTCATAAAGCATCGAGGACAGTTGAGTCATTGTAATAAAATCCGGCAAGATAACCGAAGAATTGATAGCAAGATTCAAAATCGAACAAAACTTCACCTTCGAAACAGATGCCTTCTTATCGTGGATGACAAAATAGATGTATTTTTTTTTGTCATATGTCGCAGTGGAATAAAATTGAGATAAGAGCGACATTGGGACAATTTCAACTTGTGTTAGGGCTAACACTAGAGGTGAGTACTTTAAACATTCTACTACTTGCAACATATATGCATCATACAAAAACAGGTTAAGTTCGATGATCATATTTTGATTGGGTTTGAATGTAAGCAATGTTGACGAAGCATTCTGAACATGAACGGATGAAGAAGTCGCCATTGTTGATCGAAGAAGGAAGATTAACAGTGTATACTTGTCTTGTAAGTTTGAGAGAATTTGTTGTTGGTAAAAGACAAATAAAACGAGAAACCCTTTATATACCATCGCCAGGAGAGAGAAAAATCATGATGATAATGACGTGATCTCTGAAACGTCGCCTGGAAAAGCGCGATGTGACAGTGTGGTTACTCCGAGGTATACGTCAACACGCATGGGTATAGAGACCGTTCAAATTAACGCGCCCAAAGCTTATCTTCAGTCGTCGTTTGAAATCCCTTGATAACCCCTTGTTTGGCTCCAATAGAGAAAACAAAATTCAAACCAATCAGTAACCATAATGTGGGAAAATTGAAATTTGTGTGCATTAGGGTGACAAAGATAAGGAAATAAGGCAAATGTGTATGGGATGTGAGTGATGTCTCATCATAAGATAGAAAGCAAGGGATTCCGGGAAAGAATCACTTCCTTCAAAGTCAAGTGAGAGTTGAAGTGCTTGGGTGGTTTCCTGAAAAATACGATCAACTGTTTGCTAATAAACATTGAAAGGCTTCTTTTAATTATAAGGCTTCATGGTAGCTTATCTTCAACCGAACTTTGAGTCTTAACATAAGACCGATCATTGGAAGAAGTACTTGTGAGACCGATGTGGTTTGTTGAACAAGTAGGTGGGATATAAGTTTGAGTGACAAATAAAATAATAGAAATCTCAAAAACAAAATAAACTAGGTCTTTTGGGGAAGAAAAGCCTTGGTGTTAGACAATTTCAAAAAAGACCATGCAAAAAGAAAATGAGATTTCATTAAGTAACCAGTAAGTTCTTGAATAATTAATTCACCGTCAATTCATTATTGGTGTGGGATATTGGGTTTCACTCAGCACATGGTATATGTATCTTAAGATCGCAAACACAGATGTTGTGTAACCATAAACCTCAGTGGTAAGAGCCGAGAGTCTCAAGGGTTACATTGGTGAACCGAAAGTAGATGGAAAATATAAGGGAGGTGGCTATAGAACCGAAAGTACTTTCTGCTAGATAGTCGTGACAAAGCAGAAAAACTCTTATCTCATATGGGAAGAGTAAGGTAGCTCTAGACCGAGTAGATTTGATTAGCCTAATTGGGAAGAAACGATAGGTATAGATCGAATCATTAAGGCTTGCTCAAAGTCGTAGAGACTTAGGTCAACATGCAGCAGCATGCTTCTAGGGACCCTTAACTAGTTCGTATTGAAATGAAATATACCTGCCTTAGATCCACATTCTGTTGTACTGGTACTTTTATCACCTAAGAAGAACAAAGAAACACACCACACAAACCAAACAAACAAAAAAAAATTTGGAATTTTCTGAAAAAGAATAAAAAACAGAAAAAGAAAATAACTAAATTTAAATTGAATTAAAGACAAAAGAATGTACAAGATATACAACCGAAACCTAATCTTATATGAGTGAAGCGAAATAGACCGAACGTGCGGTTCATTTCGGTTCCTTAAAATTTTAGAGTCGAAATAGACCGAGCGTTCGGTTCATTTCGGTTTCCAAAAATTACGGAGCTGAGATAGACCGAGCGGTCAGTTCATTTCGGTTCCCTAAAATTCCAGAGCCGAAATAGACCGAGCGTTCGCTCCATTTCGCTTGTCTAATTTTTAGTGAGAAATTTGAGGATTTGGTACCGACTCTCCTTCCATCATGCCTAAGCCTTGTAAAATTTTGTTAAATGTAGCTTTAGGTAAGGCTTTAGTAAAGATGTCAGCCAGTTGATCAGCAGATCAAACAAAGTGTACTTCCACATTCCTATCTTCTACATGATCCTTGATGAAATGATATCTAAGTGCAATGTGCTTGGTTTTTGAATGTTGCACTGGATTGTGACAAATCCTAATTGCACTTTCTGAGTCGCAGTAGAGAGGGATCTTCTTTATACTAAGCCCATAGTCTCTTAGTTGACTTTGAATCCATACCACTTGAGAAGTGCAAGATGCTGCAGCTATATACTCAGCTTCGGCTGTGGATACTGAAACACAAGTTTGTTTCTTGGACTGCCAGCTAACAAGTTTCCCGTCAAGAAATTGGCATCCACCTATGGTGCTCTTTTTGTCCAGTCCACGTCCTCCTAGATCAGCATCAGAAAAGGCTTGAATGAAGAATCCAGATCTTGCAGGATACCAGAGACCGAGAGATGAGGTTTGCTTTAGATAACGAAAAATATTCTTTACTGCCACCATGTGAGGTTCTCTTGTAATGGCTTGAAACCTGGCACAATAACAAACAGAAAACATAATGTATGGTCTACTAGCTGTTAGATACATAAGGGACCCTATCATTTGACGATATAGTGTTATGTCCACAGCAGGTTTTTTCAGAGATGGAGTTAACTTAGTGTCAAATTCCAGAGGAACCTTCACTTTTTAATCGCCCTGCATTCCAAATTTCGTCAGTAAGTTCTTTGTATAAGCCTCCTGGTTGATGAATATACCTTCTGGTCCCTGTCTAATATTTAAACCAAGGAAAAAATTAACTGGACCCATTGCGCTCATTTCAAATTTAGTCTCCATCAACTTCCTGAATTCAGCTGTTAAGCTAGGATCCATGTCTAATATTTAGTCTCCAGGCCCTCGGTGCTTGCTTTAATCCATAGACAGCTTTATCTAGCACATAGAAATGATCAGGGTATTTTTTGTTCACAAAACCTGATGGTTGCTCAACATAGACTGTTTCTTCTAATTCTCCATTCAAGAAAGCACATTTGACATCCATTTGAAAAACTTTAAAGTTTTTGTGAGCAGTTAACTGATTCCAACCTAGCTACTGGAGCGAAGGTTTCCTCATAATCTATCCCTTCCACTTGGCAGTATCCTTTCACCACCAACCGAGCCTTGTTGCGAATGACGTTTCCTTCTTTGTCCAATTTATTTCTAAATACCCATTTCAAGCCAACTACAGAAGCATCTTTTGGTGTAGGAATCAACCTCCAAACTCGGTTGCGTTCGAACTCATGGAGCTCATCCTGCATTGCTTGAACCCAATCAGAATGATCAAGTGCAGCATTTACAGTTTTCGGCTCAAATTTGGAAATAAACGAATTAAACATACAAAATTCAACTTTAGAGAATAATGCAGTTTGTTTCGCTTTCAGTTGAGAACGAGTAAGAACTTTTTCAGAAGACTCACCAATGATCTACTCCTTGGGATGGTCCTTTGTCCGTTTTACTAACGGAGGATAGTTTGGATCATATTCTGGATTCAATTCAGCTTCCACCTCTTCTTCAAATTCTGATTGATCATCCTCGCCTTTGTCAGTTGCATTCTCTTTCTCTTTCTGCCTCTCGACAGGCGAAGTGTAATCTCTGTCAGCATCAGAGTCTGCAGTACCAGTGGAAGTTGGTGTCTCCCTCTCCATTGAACTACTACTTTTTGGTTTTGGATCAGTACTATCACCTCCAACTAGACCTTTATGTGTTGAGAAGGGAATATGAGTCTCCCCCTCAACAGATACTTCAGTTGACTTTGGTACTTTGGAGCTGTCCTCCTTGAACTTTGAATCTTTGTTTGGAGAGCCAGTTGATGACGTAGCATCTTTAGGTTCACTTTCCATCTCTTTAGCAGCTTCGTAAATGACCTTTTTGAGATTATCAATTTTGTTATCTGCTGCTGTCGCCTCTGAATGAATTGCTTTCTCTGGTTCATCAAACATTCGAATGTATTCCTCGAACAAGTTGGATATTGGAACTGAGACTTGTCCAGATTCTGGGAATATGTCACCAAGGTCACCTTCAGTCCTCCGAACCTTCTTCATATAATTTTCATCAAAGGTGACATAATAAGTCTCTTTAATTCTTTCGGAGCTTTTATTCAACACCCTGTATGCTTTTGATGACAGAGAATAACCCAGAAATATTCCCTCATCAGCTTTGACGTCAAACTTATTTCGGTTCTCTTTAGAGTTGAAAATAAAGCACCTTGAACCGAATATGTGGAAAATTTTGACATTAGGCTACCTATTATTTAAGATCTCATATGGAGTAATTGAGAATCTTTTGTTGAGCAAGGACCGATTCTGAGTGTAGCAAGCAGTGGCAATTGCATCAGCCCAGAAGTATAATGGTAGTGAGGCGAAACTAAACATCGTTCTAGTAGCTTCACATAGAGAACGGTTTCGTCTTTCAACAATCCCATTCTGTTGTTGTGTATAAGGGGCCGAAAAGTTGTGAGTTATCCCCTTATCAGTCAGAAAGTCCTCAAAATCCTTGTCCTTGAATTCCAAACCATTGTCACTTCTGATGTTTCTCACCGTCTTCCTCAGATGTACTTCCACTTGTTTGATAAATGTCTTCAACTTAGGGGTTGCATCTTATTTCTGCTTAAGAAAGAAAACCCAGGTGAAGCGTGAAAAATCATCTACAATAACAAGAATGTACTTACTACCACCGATACTCTCGATAGCCGAAGGTCCACACAAGTCAATGTGTAATAGTTCAAATGCTTCAACTATCTTCGTATTTATGCGTGTAGGGTGGCTCTTTCTGCTCTGTTTGCACATCTCACATGCAGCACATAGATGCTCCTTATCAAACTTGAGAAGAGGAAGGCCCCGAACGTGGTCACCAAGCACCAATTTGTTGATGTATTTGAAGTTCAGATGCGATAGGCGTCGATGCCATAACCAACTTTCATCGGTATTCGCCTTTGACAGTAGACAAATAGCTGGTGTACCTCGAATTGGGTTAAGATTCAGAGGGTACATTTCTCCCTTATGTTGAGATTTCAGCAGAACCTTCTTGGATTGTTTTTCAATTATCTCAGACCCCTCATCATCAAATGATACCATCAAACCTATGCCCACAACTAATTGTGACACGCTGATGAGGTTGTGTTGCAATCCTTCTACATACGCTACTTTACTAATCGAGAAGTCTCCATTGGTTATCATGCCATATCCCTTGATTGTTCCATAGGAATTGTTTCCATACTTTACACACCCACCATCTTTCAGGGACCGAAACTCCCTCAGCTCTTCTTTCCTTCCTGTCATGTGACGTGAGGATCCACTATCTATGTACCATTGATCATCGAACTGCTCGTCACTGATTACCTGCAAATTTAAATGGATTTAGGAACCTAAAGTTTCTTGGGTCCTGGTGAGTCTTTCATAGAAAAAGGAATTACAATAGAAATATCAACAAAATAAATTCGTTTAATGAGAGTGGTTTGATCTTTTCTTTTAATTGTATATACCTTAATTTTGGTTTTATCTTGTTTAAATTTGAATTCGTTGGTTAGGTTATTTGATGGCGTGTGGCTCCTAGGATTAGCTGATGATTGCTTGTTATGGATCCCAGTATCAGAAGTTAGCTTTCCTTTTCCTTTGATATTTGTTTTGAAATTTGCTTTGCCTTGAGGTTTGTTGTAACAAAAATTTGACTGAGGACTGAAACTTGGTTTAGAACTAGTAAGGGGACCGGAAGTTGACTTGGGACCGAAGCCAGTCTGCGGACCGAAACATGACTTTCGGTTCTTAGACTTGGAATAGTAAGAACTTGGGCTGAAATTTACTTTTACTATTTCCTTTCCCTTGTCGTTTGAGATTTTCTTGGGAGGAACATAGTTGAAATTTTGTGAATTCCAGTAACTCTTTCGCTCATTTAGATTCTTTGCATATGTTTGATTTCTTAAGCATTTTTGCTCAGCCAGTTGCTTCTGTGACTTGTGCATGTTGAAGCTTTCCTTTTGCTTGTCTCTTTGAGTTTCGGCTATTTTGACACGTGTTTTCGGTTCTTCTTTCGGTTCTATAGGAATATCTTTGGTTCCACTAGTGCTTGGTTTGTCAGAACTTGAGGGTTTATTTAAGGGTTCAACTAAGTATCTTCCTTTAACTCTCCAAGAGGTCTACTCAGATAAGCCTACTGTTTCGTCTGCATTATCTAGAGGAGCTGACCGGAAGAAATCTTCGCACCCTTTTGCATTGTCTTTTTCCACCAAGACTCTTAATTCTGTTGTTTGTATAGAAGTAACTCCTTTAGCTGCATATACCTGATTCGGCACAGTTTGAACCTTTTGAAAAACTACAGCTTTTTCTTTGAGTTTCTTTTCCTTATCCATTGCTAGACGAGCAAATTCCACCGAATTTTCTGAGATTAATGGTTTCTCATTCTCGGTTTCGCTCTTCATAAACTCAAAGCAATCAACTACATCATCGACATATATCTCACTCATCTCACTTTCTTCATCAAATTCAGACGTATTTTCGAAGTTTATTTTATTTTCAGAAGCTAGTTTGGCATTAGAATGGTCAAATGAGTGAATTGTGTCCGACTTAATTTTCAACCTATCATTTTCATCTAAAATGTCTTTTAACATACATTTATGTTCCTTTGAATCAATGAAGGTTTCTATTTTGTCCAGACCAATTTTATATGATACGGACGTCTCTTCAGATGATACTTCTGATTCATATTCTGCTATTATCTCATCTTCCTTAAATTCAAGAAATGGCAAAAATCTTCTTATGAATTTTCTTTCCTATCTCACAACTTAAATGCAATTGAGCTATATTAGTATATAAACGCTTAGCAATTAAACATAAAACATTTCTTTGTTTTAAAAACTTTAAATTGTCTCTTTGCAAATAAATTCTTTCATCCCTAGCTCTAAATAACTCCGCTCCTTCAGCTCAATCCACATTCTTCTTTCCTCACTTTTTGAAGACACCCTGCTGAGTTGGTCAGTTAGGTTAGAATTCGCTAAGCGATTTTGCATGAGGCTACTACTTAGGTTAGAAAATTTAAAGTTTAATTCAGTTAATTCTACTTCATAATCTGTTGTTAGAATTTTAAGAGATTCAAGAATAGATTGTACCTTTTTGATCAGCCGATCGCAGTCGTTGATCTTCTCACTTACTGGCTTGGTTGCAAAGCACTTGTTCTTGGTCAGGTTCAGTTCCTTATCTTCACTTTCGGTTGATGGTCCAACAATGACTATTAAACACTTTCCAGATGAACCTCCATCCTTTGTCACATAAGCCTTTCCATGAGTGGGCCTTCTAACCTCTTCATCTTCAGAGTCGGTTGACCACACTTCTACGCCACCGAACTCATCTTCCCCAGCATTCTCCTGGACAATCAAGGCATTCATTGAGTTGTTAGTCGCCTTCTTCTTTTTGATTTCTTCTAACTTGCGCATATAGTACGCCTCATCATCTTCAGCCTCTTTCTTCTCAGCCATTTTCATTAACAAGCAATCTTTGGCAAAATGGTTCTTGCTGTGACAGTAATTGAAGTCGTATCCAGAGTCTCCTGCAAGCTTGCTCTCCTTCTTTTCATCATCCTTTTGAGAGGAGTTCTTCGCTTCTTCATTAACCTTCTCAGAGATGTAACTTCCCTTCCAGTTTTGGTTCTTGTTGACAGGAAATTTTCTTCTTGCAAACTTCTTCGGATTGGATATCATCAAAGCATATTCCTCACTAGTCAGATCAGACTCAGACATGTCAGTCACTTCTTCATCTTCTGGGATACTTTTTCCTTTTGAGACAAGAGCCAGAGATCCCATACCAGAATCTACTTTTGCTTCTTTGGTTACCACGCTTTCATGGTACTTGAGTATTCCCACCAGTTTCGCTACAGAGTAGGATTTGAACTGTTCATGTGCTTTCACAGTTGACACTACGACCATCCATTCTGGTCTCAGCCCATTCATAAAAGTTACTTTCTGCTCAATCAATTTCCTCTCTATTCCATTCTTGATCATCTTACTTAGGAGATGACTGAACCGATCGAAAGTCTGTATGAGTTTTTCCTATGGTTTCTGTTCGAAAGCTCCAAATTCAGACAACAGCAAGGTTTGTATGGAGTGTTCCAAATCTTCATCGGTCGAATAGAGCTCTTTCAATCTATCCCAGATTTCTTTGGCTGTTGTGCAAGAACCAACCAAACGAAAGGTGTCAGACTGCAAGGCGAATCTGATCATCCTCATGGCCTTTACATTACAAAGCAATTTATCTTTCTCATCCTGCGGCATCTTGTCTACGTCCGCCACCAGCTTGTTGTACTCCTTTTGGGACTTGACAGTTGTGTTCGTTCCTGAGTGAACAAATGGCCCAAGTGTGATAGCTTCCAAGATGAGATAGCCATTGTCTTCAGAACCAACTACGTAGTCTTTGAAGTGATGAGCCCATAGTTCATAGTCTTGAGTGTAGAGTATGGGTATTCTGGTTGTTGATCCAATTTTGTTTGAGATGTTGATGGGCTTTGTTTGCGAATCTTCGTGAGACATGGTGAGCTAATAGAATCAAACCTGTAACTTGAGATTGGGGTTTTATCAGAAACAGAGTTACCGTCGATATGAAGAAGACGACTTCTATTTATACGATAAAAGCGGAAACTCTAAAGTATTCTGAATACAGGAGGAATGTGTATTGATCACACAATCTCCTACTCTGATACCAATTGTTAGAACAATGTTTTATTAGGATCGTATGATTCTATGCAAGTTAATAAATAAGGACGTAATAAAGAACACAAGAATAGAGCTGAATATGTCGAATGATTAGTGCTTTAACACCTCAGAAGAGCTCGATAAAGAACTTCGACTGTAGAGGTGTTTAGGGTTTACAATATTGAAAGTTTAAAATCAACTCCTTATCATGCATACATGCATGCATATTTATAGTAAAACCCTATTAGGTAATCAAGATAATCACTAACCTAATGTAGATAGTCACGGATGGACAAGCCCAATCCGGATACAAAACTTAAGGCCCAAGACGCAACACAAACGGACTCAACAGAACTCATAATCTACTCATCATTTTTTTAAAACCAAAAAGATTAGTATTCTGTAAATGGTGTATTTAAGTCATATCTAAGCTCAAAAATGATTTATTTATTTATTTTCGAAATGTGCATGTATGTACAATCAGCATTCATATGGGTTGCTGATGAGCGCAATCAGCAATCATTTGGACCGCGGATGTGCACAATCAGCAGACATATGGATTGTTGATGAACAATTAACAGTCCATATGACTACTGATCGTGCTAATCAACAATTCATATGACAGCTGATTGTGCTCATCAGCAATCCATATGACTGCTAATTGTGTTCATCAACAGTCATACAAAAACACAAAAAAAAAATCGTCAAATCTTTTTTTAGCCTAGTTATGGTTTAGACGCACCATTTGGAGAAGATTGATATATTTGGTGTTTGAAAAATAATAAGTTGATTATGAGTTCGCAAGTTATCACAAATCTTTTGGTTCTCAAAATAACCTGGCTCTCTCCCTCCCTCTTTCTTTCTTTCTTTCTTTCTTTCTCTCTCTCTCTCTCTCTCTCTCTATATATATATATATATATATATATATATATATATATATATATATATATATATATATATATAGACACACACACATGTTGAGAACCATTAAAAGTTAAGAACCATCATAAACACTTTTTAGCTTATTATTAAAAGTATTTTAGTTGATTATTAGATTATTTTATGTTTTGATAAATAGACAAAAAGAATAAGGGCTTGATGGTAATTTTAAGAAAATAAACTTAAAACTCATTATTATGTATAGATATCAATCATTTCAGCCCTCAAATTCTTTCAAAACACTTTCACAACACTTGAAGAACACTCCAACCTTACCACCAACGTACCGCCACCATGTCGTTCGCCTCACCACCGTTATCGCCGCTTCCTACCACCGGCCAATGACTTTCATCAGATCCACATACGGCGGCCGATTCCAAATTGATATTTTCAGCTTCAGATCCAGAACTATCACCACCAGATCTATCATTTTCTGTTCCAGATCCAAAGCTGGCAAACGACAAAAATCTACCACTATTGTCATCGATCGTCGCTGTCGTTGTCGTCATCCTCTAATATTCGGTGAAACATCATCAGATCTGACACCTCCTTTGATATATATATATATATATATATATATATATATATATATATATATATATATATATATATATATATATATATATATATATATATATATATATATCACCATCAGATCCACGATTATTACCTCTAGATCTATGATTTTCTGTTCCAGATCTAAAGCTCCGACTAGCGACGAAAATTTACCACTATCATCATTGATCGTTGCCGTTGTTGTCGTCATCCTCTGATATCTGGTGAAACACCATCAGATCTTATGCCTCTTTATATATATATATATATATATATATATATATATATATATATATATATATATATATATATCCCTCACTATGATCTTTGGTGAAAAACTACTAGATCTAATATAGATATGATGTGTTTCACATTAGATCTCCAATGATACATTCTGTCAACGTCTCATCAAAGCCCACTCGCACTAGATATATCATTGTTGTTTCCTCCGTTGGAAGATTTGAAGTTTTCTTGTCCATATCTATGATTTTCACTACCAAAAATGTCCAAATCTGCGAGCTCCGGTCTAAATCTATGATTTTTGTCAAACACCAATGTCCACATCTACAAGCTTCGATGAGATTTGGTTTTGTGGTCTTTAAGTCTCAAATTTGGTGAAATACCGCAAAACTTTCTCCATATATTTCTCTCTTATATCTAGTGAAACACCACTAGATATGAATCTGGTATGTCACTTTTTGTGTTGATTGTTTTTCCTTTTGTTAAGTTCTGAATTTAATGTTTTAATCACTCTTTTGTTGTTTACTTTTCTTAATATTAGTTTGAACTATTATAAAGTTGTAAATTCACTTTTATTAAGCTGTGAATCCAAGTTTGTTTTTTTATTTGTTACGATACTTGTATAAAAATTGTTCTTCATAGCTTAGGTTTTTTAGATTCTGTGAATTAATTTTAGAGTGTGTTTAATAGTGTTTTATCAAATAATGTAAATCTAAGTTTTTAAGCTGTGAATTGTGATGTTTAAATGTTTTACTAATTGTTTAGTCCTGTTAGTGTTAGTTTTAACTAATATAAAATAATATTAGTTTTATGCTGTAAACACATGATTTTTTACAAATTTTAAGCTGTGAATATATGATTTTTTTATAAGTTTTAACTTGTGAATGCATGTTTTATATTTATTTTTCTAGTTACATCTATTAGGGAGGAGGGAGTTGATAGTTTATTTTATTTACTTGTTTTTATAGTTTATTTTAGCATATTTCATTCACAATTTAGATAATTTCCATGCATATTTTCCTTTGTGTTATTTTATGGCCAATTTCTGGTGCTTTCTAGTTTTGTGAGCTTTATTGCAGATTTCATGGAGACTAGTAGAGCGGGAATGTTCGGGTTGTATGGAAAGCGATGGAAATTAATGGACGAGTTTACAATGATGGAGTTGATGCATTGAGCGGGCTTGATGATTATTTGAAGGCTTGGAGAAAAAGAAATTTGAATTTGCATGAATCGGAAGAATATTCAAGCGTGTGGAGATTATTAACCGGGCGAGTTTACGAGCAATGGGTGATTTGGAAAAGTCATCTTGGGCTTAAATTGAAGAAAACATGAAGAATATTGGGTTACAAGCTTAGTGGATTCGTTCTAGGCAAGTGGGCTAAGTCATTGGAGGCCCAAATCACAACACAAAAGATCGCAAATTACACAAGAACCCAACTTAGCACACGGTCTACCCGCGCAACAACACGCGGGTCGCACAACCCCCTACAGAGGCAATTCCGAAAATTCTTGTTTTGAGCTATATGAGGAAGTTTGGTGTGCCACTTTTCTTAACTCTTAGACATCCGACTTTTGGGCATTCTCTCTGGAGTTTTGAAGATTTTTGAAGGCTAAGAACACCTCAAGAACATCATCTTTTCACCTCTTGATTCTTGTTTAATGTTTGGGACAATCTTCTCTAACTTTGTTTCTTTGAGTTTAGCCATGCTTGGCTAAATTAATATTAGTTGACTTTTGTTGAATCCTTTGAAATTTAATTGGATGTTGAAGAATCCATGAACTTGTTCTTAAATCTTTATGGAAATGTGATGAGAATAAATCTCTAAATCGTTTAAATCTTTCACAGGTATATTAATAATGAACAAACTATTCAATCACAACACGACTAAGAACACAATATAGAATCAATATGAAGCTTATGATTCAAATGTAGTCACGCCTCAGCAAAGCTCGATAAAGAACTTCCACTGTAGAGGCGAGCTAGGGTTTACAATACAATGATGAGAAAATTACTAAAGCGTTACCAACTAAGGATGCATGCATGCACCTTAAATACTAAAACCCTAAAATAAAATAATGCACGGTTGGACAGGCCCAAACCAGCTACAAAACTGGGCTAATAGGAACGAGCCCAAGACACAACATCATAAGCCCAACATTCTCCCCCTTTGCGTCAAATGGGGCGAGACCTTCACTTCGGTTGTGTGACCTTGACTTGCTTCACAACTTTGAACAACCGAGGAATAATAGCAAGAAGCATTTGTCGAAACTGAATATACTAACGAAGCATATCAGTAAACAACTTCTTGTCAGCTTCACTGTTCTGATTACACCTATGGTTGATCTCCAAAATATGCTCCAAGTAAGTGGTGGAAAACAGGTGTTTGTCAATAAGAGCGAATAGACATTTTTGACCTTCGCCCCTAACGAACATCACATTATGAAACTTAGTGTCAATCTTTCCCTTGATCATCGTGTTTATATTTCCATCTCTTCCAATGGCTTTGACTGAAGTACGCTTATGAATGGAAATGATAATCTCTTGATCCATCTTTGCTACTTCTTGAATGTAACAAACAAGAATTCACCTGATATGATCAATGATAGGCTGATACTCCTGAGGCTTGCATAGCAGAATATTGTTGAGGAGTATCCAATCATGTGGGTTTAGATTTTGAAGATCAGCTAGGGAAATAGTATGGACCGAGCTATCTGAGCCTCGGGTTACTTTGAATTTGATATTGATAAATTTCCCAGCTGAAGAGGGCTCCAGGTCAGGTATTGTGGTTGAGCAAATTCCAGATAAAATTCCAGCAGATCCTGATCAACCTTCAGGTCTGGAGAAAGGACGACAACAGTCGAGGCAAAGCAGTGAAAGATGAATGCCTTTCGATTGATCGACATGTCGAATTGAGCGTCCTTCGAGTTCTCAAGATTGAACGATAAAACAGGTTCAAGCCAATGAGTACTCGGTTCATCAATGACTTCCTTCTGGAGTGTTTCAATAGACCTTTCGGGAAACATTGACTTGTTTTTATCAAGAAGTTCCTTTTCTTTCATTCCTTTCTCCAACCGATCCACTTTCTCCCGAAGCTCTTGCTCAGAAGACTTGTATTTTGGATCAGGCTTAGAAGGAGCTCATGTAATAACATCATCAATATCATCCTCTTCATTTTCATCATCTTCTCCAATGAACTTCTTTTTCTTTTGACTTTTACTGGCCGAAGTTTCATTATCCTTCGGTTCTAGAGGAGGTAGAGGTTGAGTTTTGTCAAGTTTACCTCCTTGGGATTTCATTTCTTCCCCTTGTTTCGGATGAAAACAAGAGTCTGAAACACCTTCAATACGACTGAGAATATCCAAGGCGGGACGTAGCTTCTCAGCCAAGTGATCGCGAATATAGATCGTTAAGATTGAGTCATGAGCATCGAGGAGATGCAGCAGGATCGAATGGACATCACCAACAGAACTGCAAATCACTTCTCTTTCAGATTTGAGATCATTATGCTCCTGAGTTGCTGTACGAAGCTTCAAGTTCTGAATTTTAAGCTGAGAGGTTCGCTTGTCCAACTCATCCATGATTTTGTTCTCAACTGCTAGTTTTGCTTCAAGAGTAGTTAACTGTTCATCAACCTTGATATGCAACTATTCATTAACAGCTTCAATAGCTTTACGAGCCATACCAAGTTGTGACAGTTCGGCCTCCAGTGAACGTTTAAGAGAATCAACCGAAGCAGTCACGGTAGTTGCATTCTTCTGAGTAACAACTTGAAGGGAATCTAGAAACATTTGAGCTTCAGAAATTAGTTTTTTTACTTTTGCGGTCGCTTCCTTACAGTCTTTAGTAGAGGCTTCCACTATGAGCGAAGCCTTTTGACATTGAGACGTGGAGGCATCAATGACCTTCGCTGCATTGGAGAGAGAGGTTTCATGCTCTTTAACTGCAGAAGAGAAGAGTACCATGACAGAAGCTTCTGTGTAGGGAGTAGCAGAGGAAGAGGAAAGTAACTGATCAAGCTTATCAGTCACAGCCTTAAGATGTCACTTGGTGATAGGAGCGTCATCATCATCGTCACTCTGAACACGATAAGGACTGAAGTAAGTCAAATCAAACTCCAATTCGTCACTTCCAAGAACAGTGTTGGTTTCGGTTGAAGGTGTGGGAGATAATGGTTTGGTTGTTTCTGGGACTGAAGATCGAACCCTCGTATCAGATATGTAGGTTTGAACTCCAGTGATGGTTGTTTTGGTTGCTTTGGTAAAGAGATAACTGGGAAAGTTGTTGGTAAGGAAATCGGAATAGAAGCAGGTGGAGGAGAAGGTGCCTTAGAGCGAACAGGTGTTTTAAAGCGAGCAGGTACCTATGGAGTCGACGAGCGAGGAGGGGTATCACCACAAACCGAAACCTCCTCATCAGATCTTTCGCTTCCAGGTGCAGTAGGAGAGGGTCGTTTATGTCGAATAGCAACATAGTCAGAATCTGAATCACTCGAGGACTGAAGAATAAGCCTCCTAGCAGGTTTCTTTGCCTTTTTCTGTTTGGGCTGTGAAGGTGCTACCTTCTTGGTCCTTTGTTACTTTGGAGTTTGCCCCTTAGCTCATTTAACTACCAATTCTTCATTCTGTTTATCCTGTTTGTTTCTCCTCTTGGATGGTTTATCTACTTCCTCAATGGAACGAACCATTGCTAGTGTGAGTTCCCTTGGGCCCGTAGATAGAATTTTCTTTTATTCTTGAATGATTGCACTTTGGGCAGGTACACATGCATACATGGATGCCGGAATCGATCCAAAAAACAGATACTTTGACGGATTAGTGACCAGAATCTTGGTTGTATGAAACATGGCAATGGAAGAGAGAAGCGAATCTGCCACGATTGGGACATGGAGACAATCCATCGCCGATTTTGTGATAATTGACCAGAACCTTCCACACGAGACTTCAGAATGTCGGGAAGAAGAGGATAAGCTTTGAACAAGTTGTTGCCATAAAACTGAGCCATAATCCAAATGTACACCATTGTACAAACCATAAAGCATGGTCATAAAGGACTTGCCTGCACCGTCAGATCCAGCGCTTCGCTCAGAAAGACCTTTGAACAACAAGGTGAAGAGGCCATTCCATTGGGGAGGAAGGCAAGATTTCTTGAACTTCGTTACAGTGGTTAGGGTTTCAGTGTACCCCATATTGTAGAACATAGAGAACAACTGACCAGTGGTGATGGAATCGGGGTTTACCATGGTGGGTTCATGAGCAAGACCTAGCAGGGTGCAGAAGCGATTCTTGGAAATTGAGGTCTTCTCATTGTGAATGTCGACGTGTAGTCTCTCAGCAACCTTGTCGTAGTATGCAGTGGAGTAGATGTGACAAAGGCAAGACATGACCTGAGATAGAGCAACAACAAGTGGAGAATATTTGAGGCACTCCACAATTTGCAGCATGTAGGGTTCATAGGCTGACGGCGTAAGGTCGATAATAAGATTTTGGTTGAGTTTGATGGCCAAAAGGTTGGAGTGAACAGAGGTATCTTGAACAGAAGATGATTCCGCCATTGATGAAGGTGAAGAAGATGATGAACAGTTAAAGAAGTCGCCTTTTTCTTTTAGAAGATTTGTGAGTGGTAAAAGAGTAAAGTGAATCGTGAGAAACCCTTTTATACGTGAGAGTAGGAGAGAGAAAGATCTGGCTAAAATCTCGTCCTTTTGTGAAACGTTTCCAGATGCGATAGAGAGTAGACAGTTGGCAACCTCGATGATGACGCAGGAGAGAGAAAAGACGTTTCACTTTTTACGCACCTTTCCATAGAAAGAACCTTTTTCAAATCAACGAAACGATTGGATAATTGCTGACTCATCCAAGTGCTTTATTCGGAACATCCCCCACATAATTTACATGAACCGTCGTCACCTTTATCTTATCGATTAAAAATCACCATAATACTTTTAGAACCCAAGCTGTAAAAATTAGCTCATATTAAATAGAACCAAATGTTTGGAAAATCAAAGATTTTCGTGCATAGAGTGTGAATGATAAATAAATAAATAAAAGTTTGTGGGATATTGTGATGTCGAATAAGACATGAAACAGTAGATCCCGGGCACGAATCTCTTCCTTTCAAGTCAAGAGAGACTTCAAAGTATCTGGGTGGTTTCCCGTTAGAATACGATCAAGTTCGTGTTAAGAGGCAATGAAAGGCATCTTTTAGATATAAGGCTTGTAAGGGTGGCTTTTGCTTCAACTCAAGTTTCGGTACTCAATATAAGACCAAAAGAGAATGAAGTACTTGTGAGACCAATGTGACCTATTGAACAAGTAGGTTTGATATGTATTTAGTAACGTGTTGAAATTGAGAAATCTCAAAAAAAATATAACTGGATCCTTGGGGAAGAAAAGTATTGGTGATAGACATTTTCAGAAGGATCGCTCAAAATAAAAGAGATTTCATTTGTGAAAGCTAGAACATGGTAACGGTTCACCGTCAATGCATTAAGGGTTTTCAATTGTGGGTTTCACTTAGTACGCAGTGACACGAGACTAAGATCATTAACACAGATGTTTGTGTAACCATAAACCTCAGTGGTAAGTGCTGAGAGTCTCAAGGATTACATTAGTGAGATTAGGTGTAATGGAGAAAAATGATGTAGGTGGTTTAAGAAACGAATGTACCTCTGCTATAATAGAAGGACCAAGCAGAAAACTCTAAACTCAATATGAGAAGAGTAAGGTAGTTCACAATTAGAGTGCATGTAATAGCCTAGTTTGGGAAAACATGATTTGTATATATCACATTATTAAGGCTTCACTTAAAATCTATAGAGGTTTTGGTCAACATGCAGCAGCATGCATCTAGCGAAACTTAACTAACTCATAGAAAAGAATTTATACCTGCTTCAGCTTCACCATCGAGAGTAGCTTTTATACAAAGAAAAGCATGAGAAAAATGAAATAAAAGGAAATATATTTTTGTATTTTGAATTTTTTTTTAATAAAACAAAAAGAAAAATATTTTTGGATTTTAATGAAGCGAAAAACATAAAAATTGTTGGATAAGGTGTCTAAGTCCATAACTTATTTGGTATATACTTGACCCGACCCGACATGGTCCATTTGGGTTGCATTTCATCCAAACTATTTATGGATAATTTTATGAGAGTTATACACATATGTTTATTAATATATTATAAGTTATAATATATTAATATGAAGTCATGTTATTTAATTAGTCTTAGTCTTGAATTAATTATGAATTAATTTAGAGATTAAAATGAAGACTAATTAGATTGTGGGCTATTGGTTTTATATAGTGTGGGCTAACACTCATTTGTTAATGGGCTAGGCTTATATGGAAGTCCATGGATGATCCATGGAGCTTTTAACCCATGGATCCTTGGAAAGGAAAATACATGGGTTATTAGGGTTTCACCCTAATCATGTACACTATATAAGCATGCTTATGTTGCATGAAATGGCGAATAGTGTGACTAGTGTTACTAGAGTATGTGTGTTAGTGTGTGGCCGATTTTATAAGTGTGTATACACTCTCTCAAAGTTTTCCAAGAGTTTGTGGTGATTTGTGATTCCATTTGAGGCATTCACACTATTGGTGATTGGCCCTCAAACTCCTTAGGAATCAAACTCATCATCAAAAGGTATGTAATCTCATCTAATGCTTTTATGTTTAAAAGTACCCCATGCAATGTTAAATAGGTTATGAACCTTGGAAAATTATTATTTTGCATGTATTTAGACAAACATAGATCCAAGGTTTATTAGGGTTGCATGCACACTTAGGGAGTGTTAGATTGCTCAAAACCCAACAGTGGTATCAGAGCCTAGGCTTGCTTGTTTGATACTTGATGGAAAATAGTGAAAAAAGTTGAAATTGTTGCTGTCTGACTGATGGACTCGCCGAGTCCATGGGGGGACTCGCCGAGTTCAAGGCAAAATTCATCCTACTCGGCGAGTAGGTTCGTGCACTCGGCGAGTAGAATGATCAGAATGCAGAATTTCGACTTTTGCTGCTAGAAATGGACTAGAAACTTTACCCTAAACTGTTTTGGTATTTTAAAACTTGTTTTAGTTGGTGTAATGGTTGCTCTAATCCATTTACAATAGCATATATCAAAATTCCATGATTTTTATGTGTTTATATAATTCTTGAAATTTTGATGATCATGTTCCTGTTCTTATGAATTTAGAAGATGATAGGAATTATTTGCTGAATTGTTTAGAATTAATTCTTGATCATTTATGTGTTTTAATGGAGTCCATAATTTTTCCTCAAGTTATGGATATCCAAAGGTCACTTTTCTTTAACACACATATTTAAACACATAAGTTACATGAAAATGAAGAGTCTTCATTTTTATGAACCTTTAATTCATAAGTTATGAAATGAAAAGTTTTGGATGGTTACAAAAGATGAAGAGTCTTGTCCTTAAGTTATGGAGGTTCAAGAGTCACTTCATTAATAAATATATAAATAAAGTGTAAACTTAATTAATTCCATAAGTTATAAAATAAAGAAAAGTAATTCTTTTATTAGTTTAAAGTCTTCCATAACTTGTCCTCAAGTTATGGAACTTGAAGAGTTTTTGGATTAAAACTACTTTAAACACATAAATCATGGAATTAATTAGTTTTGAATAGTTTCAAAACTTGCCCTCAAGTTTTGGAATTTGTAAAGTTTCACACACTTTAACAAACTTTAATTCCATACCCTAAAAGTTTTAAAAGTTAAAATTCTACCCTTATACTATTATAAGATTAATGGTTAATTATTATATATATGTATAAGAACAAGTCGTTTTACCGTTAGTAGGCCTCATTCACGAAGCCGGTCTATAAGGTGGGTATAAGGTTGTTGCCTATAAAATGGCGACTTAATGGGTGTCCACTCTCACCCACCGCTTGCTTGATCGGTGGAGGGTCGTTAGCCGAACGGGTAGGACAATGACTTAAATTTTCATTAAAAGTATAATGATTATTATAAAGTAACTAAATGTTTTATTTAATTCCCAATCTTAGTTACTTTAGGAAAAATGTGAATTTGGTGCTAGCCCGTGGAATTCACACTTTGTACCTTACCAAGTCGTTGGTGGAGCGTGTGTGGTTAACCGGCACACTAACTTGGACTAGTAAGGATCACGAAGGGTGACTTAATGTTTGTCATAGATCAATGGATCATGTGTGGTTAACCGGCACATTGATTAGGTGATAATATTAAGGGTACCAAGTGAATTGGTATGGTTATTCACACCTTGTTTTGTGATCCTCGGCATCCCAGTCACAAAATTTGAGAGGGCACACTCGAGATTGAAACATGCCATTGAAAAGTTCAATGAATCTCAAAAGATCTAGGAATTTCAAATCCAATTAAAACCTAATAAATTACTTCGTTTTTCATGGTGGAAATTGGTGAATCGTCATTCGCCTACCTTCAAATATTTTATAGCTTGGATTACGGCATCCCTCTTCCAAATTATAAATTATTGTGTTGGGTCCTAGCCTTAATATTTCATATTGGGTGTTATATTAAGGACTTTGAATCAACTAACTTGATTTTCTCCCATTATAGATGTCTAGTTCAGACAACTATGATATTCCCAAATCTCTTGAAGATGGTGTCACTCAACATCATGCTTCACTTCCTCCACCTCCTCCAATTATTCTCCCTCACCCACAAGTTCTTCAAAAGTTTAAAGTCACTCAATCCCTATTGGCAAGCATAGTCTATGTGTGCTCACATCTTGGAGATAAAGTCACATATTGACAAGCCAGGAGAGTTGGGTGTCAAAGTCTCGTGAAAGTTGGATGTTCAATCACTTTCTTAGTAACATAGTGAGTCTCTTTGGGACTACTATGAGACAGACTATGACATGACCCTTAATGATGTTATCTATTTGCTTGGTGTTGTGGAATCAGCAATGATTTGGAACACCAGTAAAGAAAATTTGATTAAAAGAACAACTTCCCAAGTCTTAAATGGACATTGACAATGGTAGCATTGGATATCTAGAAAAGGATTTCTCTTCCCAATGGAAAGGGATCGGCCATAGTCAACTCGGTTGACCAAATGGTAAAGAGAAAGGCTAAGTCTGAGATAGTCTCATGTGCCATTACCAAAGGGTCCATGTGTTTTTTTGCCAAAGGAAGGGGCATTGGTTGCGAAGCTGCCCTATTCACCTGAAAAGTCATAAGGTTGATCAAGTCAAGAGGTTTGACTCTACTTCGGGTAAAGTCCACTGTCTAACTCTATTAAGCTCCTATTTGGAGATTCTTATTACATAATGTGAATGGGTCACATGCTGATGTTTTTAAGAATCAAAGAAAAGATAGGAAGCTTAAAGTAAGTATATGTTGATTCTGATTGCGAAAGTGGGTTTCGATCGCATGGTTCAGTAATCAGAATTTTGAGCTATTGCTTAAGAGTTATAATATATTGCTTATGAATAGATAACAACAAGGTTTTCATGTGGATTGTAAGGATAAGTTTTTCCGCAAAGTTTTAAAATAAAAGAAAAAAGGGTTTTAATTTTATTTATTTTAAAAATATCCTTACAATGGCATCTATGGAAAATTATTGCTTATATGTTTCCAGTAATATCAATATTGGAAAGTGGATTTGATTCTTTCATTTGTGGTAGTGTCTGAATTTACCAAATGAAGAAAGTTTTTCATCACCCAAGTTTCGATTGGATAGAAACTTGGAATCATACAAGTTGTATTGTATGATGAATGAGAATTTTCATCTTTGAAAATTAAGACTAATTCTTTGATCACATGTATATGTGAGTCAATTGAAGGACTAAGGAATTAGGTACACTGGGTGTGCGCTGGTCAAGGTCCACCACAAAGATTGATTTGTCATGATTTACTAAAGATTAGTAAATATGATTATACTTATAAGGTTAAGTATAATTCTATAACATTGGAAAGGTTACAATGTATGACAAAACAAATGAGAAGAATCAAATTAGGCAGAAAGATAAAAGTTTCTCAAATCTGAAAGGATAGGAGAGTACTTTAGTATCGTATTTCATGATCATCTTAATGATTATGAAACCATGTCACAAATTCATACTCTAAGGACGTCTTAGTGCATTGTTATGGCTAAGAAGAGAGGTCATGAATTGTTGGATTGGTTAAGATCAAGAAGATGAGTCATACTTCATTCCAAAACAATTCTTAGAGTCATACTCCATGATTGTAACTTTGAGTGACATAAAGGAAGATTTATTAACACTAGTCAAATGTAAGAGTAAAATGTTTTCTACTCTTATACATTTGAGATTGGTAAGTTGTGATGTCTTGGATGAGACAAAGACCAACTAAGACCAATTGTGTGAAGTGTTAGTCTTGATAAGAAACCGCACTATCCCTTGAATATTTGTTTTGTCAAGGAATGGTTCTTGACTGGGGAAACATATATGTCAAGGGGACAGTGGGAGCCTTAAAGATCCTGAAAGAGTTTCAAGATTTAATCAAGAGTAAAACCTGTAATTTATCACTAGCACACGACTTAAGGTTTGCAACCTATCATGTTGACATAATTCTTATTTCTGTACCTACTTCAAATAATTTGAATTTGCATGTGAGTTATCAGAGTTCGACTTGGAAGCATTGGTGGGCCTTGTGCTACCAAGGTGACAAGAAACTAAGATTGAATAAGTTTAATTCATGTAAGGCTGAATTTCTCACTATCCTTATCTTGTGATTATGGATTTGACAAATTCACATGGATAGGAACTCGTACACTATAAAATCTAAGTATCATAAGGTTTCTCTCTGATTCATGAAAATGATGGTGAGGAAACGCTTTCACTAAGTAGATATCAATTGTGTTATTTGCATTTTCAAAAGTCGTTAGTGGAGCGTGTGTGGTTCACCGGCACACTAACATGGACTTGTGAGAAATGGCAAATGCCTAAGCAATTGAGACTATGATTACGACATCCGTTTTCATAGTTCTGAAAATTGTTTAGACACACGTGTGAGCTATCTAAGAAAGGGTGTATGAATCTAAATTTCAGAAGTCCAGCAGATTTCTGGAAATATGTCAGAGCTAGTGGGAGCATAAGTGTTATGCTGATAATCATCATGTTAGTGGGAGCATGATTATTAGGTTTAGTGTTGCAAGTTAGCAATGTTAATTATAGAAAACAAAGTTTCAATTTGTGAAGTTGCAGGGGTTGAAAAGTTGTTTTGCTATAATTAAGGGAGAGGAAGTTATACTTCATTTCAATTCTAAAGCTTAGATTGAGATTTTAATCATCTTTAGTCAAGGACATATATATGAGTTTTATGTTGGAATGGTTCAACTTGAAGAAATTCTATATATATTGCGTTTTCAAAATTTGATTATGATTACGGCATCCCTCTTCATAGTTAAATTTTGAAAACATGGCAAATGAAAAATATTGTAGCAAAAGACTTGTCTAGTATCATATCTTTATGTCAAACATCATGAATCGTGTCCCATATGCTTCGGATATAGGATCGATTGCATGTGCTATAATATTCATCTTTTCTAAATTTTCCAAATGCTTAAGGCATTGAGAAGGGAAAAGTCTAGAACTGGATATGACTAAAGTGATTAAGCAATTGTCGAGGACAATCTGAGGTTCGCCAAAGATTGGTTGCTCAGGGAAAGTTGGAAGTATGATGTAAGTTGTCGAAAAGGACCGTATTGACATGTTCTGAAAAGAAGTAACTCTTGTTCGGAAGTGATAGTCAAAATGGGACTATGGAAATGTCTCCATAGGTGGAAGTTATTCAATCTATGTAAGATTAGAAAACCTTAATGCAAGAAGGATGTTCAAAGCAATGTACTTTGAATATGAGACTTTCGTTCCATAGAAGTTGACCTTCTTTGGAATACTCTGTAATGACTGGTGACAAGGTTTTGGTGACTTTGTGCATAATCACTACAAGAGGAACATTGCATAAAAGTTTAAAATCTAACAGTTTTTTTGGTAAATGATAGGAATCGGGGATTCTCACATTTACAATAAGGATTTGGGATTGTGAAATGAGTATCATTGAAATCATGTTCAATTGATCTACACCACAATGTAAGGATCATAGACAAACATAGTGTGCATACTTGGAGTATGGCATAACTATTGTTTAGCAAAACAAAGTGTACATGCTAGGAGCATGGGACGACTGTTGTTTTTTATTCAAGTCTTAAGTTGATTGTTTGAAACATTATACAATGAATAATGTGTAATCAATATGGTGATAAATAAAAGGTGGTTCTATTTATATTCAAAAGGGTTCTGAGACCATATTGGATTCGATTATTATTGTGTTTCACTTTGCATGTTTTGACTTCCAAAATAGCTAGGTTATTCTTTCCGAATGACTAAGTTATTTAAACACTCCACAGTCGTTCATATGTTGGAAGTAGGTATGAATCAAGACTGTCATGAATCGAGTTTGTAGATGGCTAAATGGGTTTAGTCATAGTAATGGTTGCTACAACATTCATGAGTGCTCATAAGTTATGAGTATTGGAATAAACCCACGCTCACTTGTATCACTTCATGGAATTTATCTCGAGTGATCGTGAGACGGTAATATCATATAAATCTTCAAACCTAGAGATATTAGTTGTTACCTATGAGTTGGTTGTGCATTGATTGCACGTAAACACATCAGTAACTTGATGTTATAAAACATGCCTTTGTGTACAATTCAACAAGTAGTAGAAAAAGCATATGAGTCGAAGTTTATCTGTTCCTTCTAGAAATAGAAGCGATATCTGGGCCCCTCGATGATTTTGTTCTGACCAATATACCGGCCGATCAGAACTAAATTGATGTGTTCGATTAAGTTCTTTGTCAAACAAATCGGAAATCGGGAAACAAACTGTTGGACAATAAGTACGACGTTGTTCCATGTATTTGTCCGGCTGATATCATGAGAACAGAGGATTATATGATCACTTATCTAAAATGGCGCTTCATAGTTCAATAGAGTTTTCGAGAGCTACGATTGCTGGTTGGTTCCTGAAGTAACATACGCAAATATAGTTATTAGACTTATCCAAGTGGGAGTCTGTTGGATAAGGTGTCTAAGTCCATAACTTATTTGGTATATACTTGACCCGACCCGGCATGGTCCATTTAGGTTGCATTTCATCCAAACTATTTATGGATAATTTTATGAGAGTTATACACATATGTTTATTAATATATTATAAGTTATAATATATTAATATGAAGTCATGTTATTTAATTAGTCTTAGTCTTAAATTAATTATGAATTAATTTAGAGATTAAAAGGAAGACTAATTAGATTGTGGGCTATTGGTTTTATATAGTGTGGGCTAACACTCATTTGTTAATGGGCTAGGCTTATATGGAAGTCCATGGAGCTTTTAACCCATGGATCCTTGGAAAGGAAAAGACATGGGTTATTAGGGTTTCACCCTAATCATGTACACTATATAAGCATGCTTATGTTGCATGAAATGGCCACTAGTGTGACTAGTGTTACTAGAGTATGTGTGTTAGTGTGTGGCCGATTTTATAAGTGTGTATACACTCTTTCAAAGTTTTCCAAGAGTTTGTGGTGATTTGTGATTCCATTTGAGGCATTCACACTATTGGTGCTTGGCCCTCAAACTCCTTAGGAATCAAACTCATCATCAAAAGGTATGTAATCTCATCTAATTGTTTTATGTTTAAAAGTACCCCATGCCATGTTAGATAGGTTATGAACCTTGGAAAATTATTATTTTGCATGTATTTAGACAAACATAGATCCAAGGTTTATTAGGGTTGCATGCACACTTAGGGAGTGTTAGATTGCTCAAAACCCAACAAAAATGAATATGGAAAATAGTATAAAAAAGAATACAACCGAAGTCCCTTTTAATGAAAAGAAGAGAATGAATTCAGAAGGACCGAACCTGAAATAGACCGAGCGTTCGGTTAATTCGGTTTCCGGGTGAACCGAACCCAAAATAGACCGAGCGTTCGCTCTATTTCACTTCTTGCATATAATGAAGCGAAGGCGATTTTGGTACTGATTCTGCTTCCATCATTCCTAGGCCTTGTAAGATCTTATTGAAACTTTCTTCAGGTAAAGCCTTAGTGAATATATATGCTAATTGATCAGTAATCCTAACGAAATGAATTTCTATGTTACCATCTTCCACATGATCTTTGATGAAGTGATACCACAGTGCTATGTGCTTTGTCTTCGAGTGTTGCACTGGGTTATGAAAAATCCTAATTGCACTTTCAGAGTCGCAATATAGTGGAATTTTCTTCATGTTCGACCTATAGTCCCTAAGCTGACTCTGTATCCAAACAACCTGAGATGTGCATGAGGCAGCGGCTATATATTCAGCTTCAGCCGTGGAGAGAGAAACACAGGTTTGTTTCTTTGATTGCCAGCTAACCAATTTACCATCAAGAAATTGGCATCCTCCAGTAGTGATTTTAAGATCAAATCCACAACCCCTAAGTCAGCATCTGAGAATGCTTGGACAAAGAAACTTGAGTTAGCTGGATACCATAAACCGAGAGAGGAAGTTCGCTTCAGATAGCGAAAGATGTTCTTTACTGCTAGCATGTGTGGTTTGTGTGGGTTAGCTTGGAATCAGGCACAATAGCAGACTGAGAACATGATGTCTGGCCTACTGGCTGTGAGATACATTAGTGACCCAATCATCTGACGATGAAGCATCATGTCAGGAGCTGGCTTCTCCAATGATGGTGTAAGCTTAGTTCCAAAAGCCATTGGGACTTTCACTTTGGAGTCTCCTGTCTTTCCAAACTTGGCAAGCAAGTTCTTTGTATATGCCTCCTGATTGATAAAAATGCCTTCGGGTCCTTGTCTAATATTTAAGCAAAGGAAAAAGCTAATTGGACCCATGGAGCTAATCTCAAATTTAGTTTCCATCAACTTCCTGAATTTAGCTGTTAGGCTGGGATTCGTGGAGCCGAAGATGATGTCATCAACATAAATTTGGACTATCATAAGGTAGTTACCCTCTCTCTTACGAAAGAAGGTCGGGTCAACCGAACCTTGTTTAAATTTGGACATTTTTAAGAATCGAGTGAGAGTTTCATACCATGCTTTGGGAGCCTGCTTCAGGCCATACAAGACTTTGTCCAAAATATAGCAATGATCCGGATGCTTCTCGTTCACAAAGCTTAGCGGTTGCTCAACGTACATAGTTTTTTCAAGTTCTCCGTTGAGAAAAGCACACTTTACGTCCATTTGATAGACCCCAAAGTTCTTATGTGCAACATAAGAAAGATAGATTCGAACCGACTCTAATCTTGCAACTGGAGCGAAGGTCTCTTCATAATCTATACCTTCCTCTTGACAGTATGCTTTCACCACCAACCGGGCCTTGTTGTGAATCACATTCCCTTCCTTATCCATCTTATTTCTGAATACCCATTTGAGACCGGCAACCGAAGCATCCTTTGGAGTTGGAATTAAATGCCATACTTTGTTTCTTTCAAACTCGTTCAGCTCGTCTTGCATGGCTTGAACCCAATCAGAATGACTAAGAGCTAAATTTAATGTCTTCAGTTCAACTTTGGAGAAGAAAGAGTTGAGCATGCAAAATTCTACTTGAGAGAATAGTGCAGCTTGTTTCGCTTTCAGCTGTGATCGAGTTAATACCTTTTCAGAAGATTCCCCAATGATTTGACTTTGAGGATGGTCTTTGGTCCATTTATTGATAGGAGGGTAATTTGGATCACAAGAGGGATACAGTTCTGCATTGATTTCTTCTTCCATGTCTGATTGTGTATCATCATCATTGACATTCGTATTCTCCCCCTTGAATGATGACACGTGTTCAATTTCTGGATCAGAACGCTCCCCTTCGTTTGGAATTTCGGTTGAACTTGATGATTGCGATGATGAATTATCCCCCTGAAATGATGAACCCTGATCATTTGGTTGAGACGAACCCTCCCCTTGGATAGACGGATAGTCACCAGAAGGTTCTCTTGAGTCAGGCCTTTCATTTGCCTTTGGTTGTTCAGCTACCATCTTCTGTGCAGCATCGTCAATAATTTGCTTCAAACTGTCGACTCTGTTATCTTCAGCCTTGGATTCAGAATCAATAGTTTTTTCTGGTTCATCGAAGAGGAGCATATATTGCTCGAAAAGATTTGAAATAGGCACAGTGACTTGACTAGACTTTGGAAAGATATCCTGCATTGCACCTTCAGCTGTCTTCAACTTCTTGACATAACAATCATCGAAAGTGACATAGTATGTCTCTTCAATCTTCTTTGAGCATTTATTCAGAACTCTATACGCCTTAGAGTTTAAGGAGTAGCCCAGAAAAATCCCTTCATCGGCCTTAGCATCAAACTTGTTTCTATTCTCCTTTGAGTTGAAAATTAAACATCTTGAACCGAACACGTGGAAGAACTTCACATTTGGCTTACGGTTGGTCAAGATCTCGTAAGGAGTGATTGAGAATCGCTTGTTTAGATACGATCTATTCTGAGTGTAACAAGCAGCAGCAATAGCATTAGCCCAGAAATACAAAGGCAAGGAAGCGAAGCTCAGCATAGTTCGAGCCATTTCGCACAGAGATCGATTTCTCCTTTCGACGATTCCATTCTGTTGTGGAGTATATGGAGCAGAAAAATTGTGAGTCGTTCCCTTCTCAGCTAGAAAATCTTTGAAATCCTTGTTCTTAAATTCCAAGCCATTGTCGCTTCTCACATTACGAACAACTTTTCGCAATTGAACCTCTACTTGCTTGATGAAGAGTTGGAGCTTGGGAGTTGCCTCTGATTTTTGCTTCAAGAAAAATACCCATGTGAAGCGAGAGAAGTCGTCTACGATGACAAGAATGTACTTGTTTCCACCAATGCTTTCAATAGAGGAGGGACCACATAGATCGATATGTAACAGCTCCAATGGTTCTATCACATTTGGGTTGATAATAGAAGGATGACTTTGTCGACTTTGCTTTCCCATTTCACAAGCTGCACATAGATGTTCTTTGTCAAATTTGAGAACTGGAAGACCTCGAACATGATCTCCAAGTACCAGCTTGTTGATATCTTTGAAATTATGTTGAGAGAGCCTTCGATGCCATAACCAGCTTTCATCTGAGTGTGCCTTCGTTAGCAAGCAAACTGCCGGTTTCCCTCGAATTGGATTGAGATTTAAAGGGTACATTTCCCCCTTTCGGTTTGAATTCAGCAGAATATTATTTGACTTCTTTCGACAATCTCTGAGCCTTCATTATCAAAGGAGACCTTCAAACCGGTCCCAACTACCAGTTGTGAGACACTGATGAGGTTGTGTTGCAATCCTTCAACGTATGCTACCTTTCTGATTGAGAAATTGCCATTTGTAATCATTCCATAGCCTTTGATAGTACCAAATGAATTATTGCCATACTTCACCGTTCCACCATCCTTGAAACATCGAAACTTCCTCAGTTCTTCCCTTCTTCCTGTCATGTGACGCGAGCAGCCACTATCAATGTACCATTCTTCGTCAAACTGCTAGTCACGAATGACCTCCAAAATGTCAAGCAGATTTTGGAACCCAAAGTTTCTTGGGTCCTTGTGAGCCTTTTACAGGAAAGGGAATAGTAAGAGAAACGTGAACCAGATAAGTTCTTTTTATTAGAGTTTCTTTTTATTGTAAAAACTTTGATTTTGTTTGACTTAGACTCATTTGATTTAGATGTATGATTTGTAGTTTGGACGTCTTCATGCTTTTGGGTCTCTTTTGGTCAGCTATCGTCCTCTGGAAAGAACTTTCCTTTCCCCTCTGAATCTTTAGAAGAATGAGAATTGGAATAAGAATGAGAAGAATAAGGTTTAGAAGCAATATTAGATCTTCGATTATTGCTCTTCCTTGGTTGAGAGTGAAAACATTCTTCCCTTAGGTTCTTCTGATTTAACCTGGGACTGAACCCATCCTTTCGGTTGCTATTATGTTGAGGACCGAAACCTTTCTTTCAGTTGCTTACATGTTGAGGACCGAAACCTTTCTTTCGGTTGCTTACATGTTGAGGATCGAAACCTTCCTTTCGGTTGCTTTCATGTCGAGGACTGAAACCTTCTTTTCGGTGACTTTCACGTCGAGGACCGAAACCTTCTTTTCGGTTAACTCTTGGTTCTCCTCGTGACTTATGTGTCTTTTCATACCTTACGTAATGAGGATTCTGGGATCACCAAAACTGTTTTCTTTCTGAGAGATTCTTCTTGTATCTCAGGTTACGTTGGTGTTTTCGTTCTGCTACCTGTTTTGGATTTTTATGAATACTGGCCTTTTTCTTCGGTACTTGAGCATAGCTTTCGCTCTTTGACAAAGACGTCTCACTGGTTCGCCCGAAGATGTTTTGGTGCCGTTTGTTCTTGATACGTCATATCTTGTAGGTTCATTGAGTGGTTCTGCCTCATACCTACCCTTCACTCTCCATGAGGTTTTCTGAGATAAACCTTTTGTTTCATCAGCGTTATCTATCGGTGTTGACCAGAAAAATTCATCACAACCATTAACATTATCTTCTTCTACCAAATTTTGTCAGTTCAGCTGTTTGTTGTGGCGTGATTCCTTGAAATATGTAAACTTGATTTGGAGTGGTTTGAACCTTTTGATATACAACAGCTTTTGCCTTGAGAACTTTGGTATTATCTGTCGATGAGCGAGCAAACTCAACGGAGTTTTCAGAAATTAGATTTTTATTAGTTTTGGGTTCGCTTTTGACAAATTCAGAACAGTCCACCACGTCCTCTATAAAGATTTCACTCATGTCATCATCCTCATTAAGTTCAGATGCATTTTCAACATCAATTTTATTTTCTGAACATAATTTGGCATTCAACGAGTCAAATTTCTGTACAGTTTCGGTTCTCAGTTTCAATTTATGATTTTCATCTAACAGATTTTTGAGCATGTCCTTATGGTCTTTTGACTTTATGTAGGACTCTATTTTCTCAAGACCAATTTTGTAGGCAGAAGAGATTTCGTCATAAGATACAACATTTTCACAGTTATAAGCTTCGGCATCGACTTCATCCTCCTTTAACTCAAGGAAGGGTAAAATCATGCGATGTATCTTCTTTTCTATTTCACAATCGAGATGTAACTCAGTGATATTAAAATATAATCTTTTCGCAATAAAACAAAAAAATGTTTCGTTGTTTTAAAAGCTTAAGATTGTCTCGTTGCAAATAGATTGACTCATCCTTAGACCTAATTAATTCTTTCTCATTCTGCTCAATCCAGTTCCTCCTCTCCGCACTCTTCGACGATATCCTGCTAATTTGATAAGTCAGGTTAGAGTTTGTGACACGAGTTTAGGTAAGACTACTACTTAAAATAGAAAATTTAGATTTTAAGCTATTCAGTTCCTTTTCATAGTTAGTAATAGGAATTTTCAGAGAAGTGAGAATATTTTGTACCTTCTTGATCAACTCACCACATTCGTTGATCTATGCACTGACAGGTTTCGCAGCGAAGCACCTGTCCTCTCGCTCCTTCTCATCATCCAACCCACCATCTGTTGTGTATCCTCGCATCTGTGACACACCTTCCGTCACCATCAAACATCTTCCCTCATCTTTTTCTTCATTCACCAGTAGAGCCTTGCCATGAGTCAGCTTCCTCACTTCTTCGTCCTCTAAATCTGTGGACCACACCTGCCCTCCACCAAATTCATCATTATCACCTGTATCCTGTATAATCAAAGCATTCATGGTGTTATTGTTAGCTGCTGATTTCTTTTTCTTGATCTCCTCCAATCGTCTCAAGAGGTTTGCTTCCTCATCGTCTTCATCAACTTTTTCATACTTCTTCTTCAGCATGCAGTCTTTGGCAAAGTGGTTCTTGCCTCCACAATAATGACTGTCAAAACCTGAGTCACCATTGATCTTTGTTTACTTCTTAGATTCTTTAGACTTTAATCCCATCTTCGGTTCCTCCTTCAGCTTTTCGGAACTATAACTTCCCTGCCAGTTTTGGTTCTTGTTGGTGGGGAACTTCCTTTTGATAAACTTTCTTGGGTTGGAGACCATCAGGGCATACTCTTCACCAGTTCGATCATAGTCATCAAGATCTAATTCTTCTTCTTCTTCAACAACACCCTTTCCTTTGGAGATAAGACATTCGTTTCCTTTGATACCGTACTTTCATGTGACTTCATAATTCCCACCAGTTTCACCAGAGAGTATGATTTGAACTGTTCGTGTGCCTTCACTGTGGACACAACTGTCATCCCTTTGGGTCTAAGACCGTTCATGAAGGTAACCTTCTGCTCAATAACCTTCCCTTCAATCCCGTGCTTTATCATCTTACTGAGATGATGATTAAACCGATCAAAGGCCTGAATGAGTTTCTTTTCGGGCT
Source organism: Lactuca sativa (assembly GCF_002870075.4). Classification (NCBI taxonomy): domain Eukaryota; kingdom Viridiplantae; phylum Streptophyta; class Magnoliopsida; order Asterales; family Asteraceae; genus Lactuca; species Lactuca sativa. The sequence continues at coordinate 218,159,045 of NC_056630.2, forward strand.
TCTGTTTGAAATCACCAAATTCAAAAACCAGCAAGCCTTGAATCGAATGTTCCAGATCTTCATCAGTAGAGTACAATTCCTTTAACCTATCCCATATCACTTTTGCTGTAGCACATGAACTCACTAATCGAAACATGTCCGATTGTAAAGCAAACTAAATCATTCTTAAGGCTTTAATGTTGCACTGAAACTTCGCTTTCTCTTCTTGAGGAGTGACTTTTACATCATTCACGAGCTGATTGTACTCTTTTTGAGTTTTGAAAATCTTTGAAGTGCTTGAATGAGCAAACGGACCAACTGTGATTGCTCCCCATATCAAGTACCCATTATCCACTGATCCGATTACATAATCTTCGAAGTGGTGCGTCCAAACTTCATAATCCTGAGTGTATAAGATTGGAATCCTTGTTGTTGATCCAATACTATTGGATATGTTGATTGGATTGGATTGAGAATCGTCTATAGACATTGTGATGATGTTTGATCGATAACCTATTTAAGATCAGATTGTAATTTATAATTAGGGCAAGATCGAAAATTAATGAGATACGCCAATTTGGAATGACGGCTCAATTAATATCAATCAATGCATAAAAACCCTGATAATTTCTTCAACAGAAGAGATGTGTATGAATTACACAGCCTCCTGCTCTGATACCAATTGATGAGAATAAATATCTAGATCATTTAGATCTTTCAAAGGTATATTAATAAAGAACAAACTATTCAATCACAACACGACTAAGAACACAATATAGAATCAATATGAAGCTTGTGATTCAAATGTAGTCACGCCTCAGCAGAGCTAGATAAATAACTTCCACTGTAGAGGCGAGCTAGGGTTTACAATACAATGATGAGAAAACTATTAAAGAGTTACCAACTAAGGATGCATGCATGCACCTTAAATACTAAAACCCTAGAATAAAATAATGCACGGTTGGACAGGCCCAAACCTGCTACAAAACTGGGCTAATAGGAACGAGCCCAAGACGCAACATCATAAGCCCAACAAAATGTTTTGTGTTTTAATATCTTATCACTACTAGTATGTTTTTGTTCCTGAGTTTAAATGTGTTTGTGGTGATTAGTTGGCTAATTTCTTGATTAAGTAAAGGATCCTCAAATTAGCAAGAAACAAATGAATTTTGTGTTGTTTTTGCTTCACAAAATCATAAAAACATTTCCTCCAACATGGTAGTGAAAGCATTTGACTCCTCTTGGATTTGGTGACTTTTTGGTTCTTAATTCTAGTTGACTTTCACTAATTACATGCTTAATGGAATTGGTGACTTTGACTAAGGAAATTGTTATGAGCTTCTCTAACCATTTCAACAACTAAGAAAAGTCTAGGTAATCTCAAGCTTCTTGGATTACTATAGCCAAATTAAGGATTTAAGTCAAGTATTGCACCATTGGATTCTAATGATATGTTCATCAAAAGTCAAAGTGAGGAAACCTTAAGTCAACCATTCTCCCTTTATTGATTTTACATCAAACTCTTATATTTGTTGAAATTGTCTATTTAAATCTTAGTTTAATTCTAGTTTATTTCAAGTATTTCAAAAGACCAAACCCCCCATTTTAAATTTATTGTCATTTTACAAGTATTTTTACAAAGAGATTTCTCATAGAGTTATAAAATTGGACCAATCTCCGTGGATACAATCCCTTTACCACTATACACTATTTTAGTGTATAATATTTAGGGTTATTAATTTTGTTGGCCTCGACAACCACCAAATTTCAACGCCGTTAGCGGGGATTGGTTTAATTTTAATAAATTTGTTTCTCTATGCCCAGATCTCAGCGTACAAGTGGCTTGATTTACAACCCAGAAATTGAAAAAGAAGCAAGGCGTTTGGCGAAGGAAAAGTGAATTGAAGGTTGTCAAACTTCTAATCCTCACAAGGATCCGGAGGTTGAACCCGCTTCATCAAGTGATACGGAACCCGATTCTAGTCCTGACCCTCACCAAGAAATTCCCGAAACACCACCCATACAACAAAATCCACCCATTATTGAACCAATTGCAATGGCAGACGGAGGAGAAGTTCCCGAAAGAACTTTGAGGCAAATGATGGAAACCGATGTTACACAAACTCCAACCGGTATCAATTACCGTATTTTGGAAGGAGGTTCGGAATTGAAGTCAAGTTTATTCCATCACCTCCCGACTTTTCATGGATTGGAGAACGAAGACCCGCATAAGCACTTGAAGATGTTCCACATTATTTGCACTAGTATGAAGCCACAAGGGTCGACCGATGACCAAATCATGCTAAGGGCATTCCCCTTTTCATTGGCCGATAGAGCAAAAGATTGGTTATTCTATCTTCCCCTGGGGTCAATCAACTCATGGACGGACCCGCTCCAAGAGTCTCAAGTCTTAGAAATGAGATTTGTGGAATCCGCCAAGGTCAAAATGAGACTTTTCATGATTATTGGGAGAGGTTCAACAATTTGTGCTATAGTTGCCCACAACACCAAATTCCAGAACAACTCCTCATTCAACACTTCTATCAGGGATTGCTACCAATGGATTGAAGACTAGATGATGCCTCAAGTGGCGGTGATGTCTTTAGTAAAACTCCACAACAAACAAGACAACTTTTCAACACCATAGCCATGAATTCCCAACATTTTGGCCCTCGCCAAGATATGAAGAGAGAAACTCAACAAAAAGTCAATGAGGTGGGAACATTAAGCCTCAAGTGTCAAATCAAAGATCTAACCTCCGTTGTCCAAAAGCTAGCCATGGGACAAACTCCACAAGTGATGGTTTGTGGAATATGTGCAACAATGGGACATCGTACGGATATGTGTCCCATTCTCCAAGAAGATGCGGAACATGTGAATGCCACAGGAGAGTTCCAAAACTACCACAACAAACCATCCGGTTATCAAAATGCTTACAATTCAAGTTGGAAGCCAAATCCCAACATGAGCTACAACCCAACACCATTGCCTCAAAATGCATTGGTTAGAACTTCCTATCCACCACCACAACCTCACTACCAACATCCACAACCTCACTACCAACATCCACAACCACACTATCAATCCAAACCACGCCCTCCACATCACCAACAACCTCCTCAATCCCAACCAAGTAGCTCCGGAATGTCTCTTGAAGACATTGTCAAATCGTTAGGCACTAGTACCCAAAAATTCCAAAAAGAGACAAGAACTAGTATCTCCAACCTTGAAGCACAAATGAGAGATATAGTTACATCCATAAGTAAGTTGGAGTCCCGTGGGAAATTGCCTTCTCAAATCGAAAAGAACCCAAATGTCAATGTGGTGACCTTGAGAAGTTGCAAACAAGCCGGAGAAAGTAGTTCAAAGAAGAAGCCAAGGGAAGAAGAGGAACAAATAGAAGTCATTCCTATTGAAGAACCTATAGTCAAGAACGATGCATAAGCCAGAGTTCCAAAGAAGACTATTCCCCTCATAACACCCATAGCCACTCAACCACCATTCCCCTCCCGACTTGCGACTTCGAAAAAGAACATGGAGGAGAAAGAGATTTTGGACACCTTTCGTTAGGTGGAAGTGAATATCCCTCTACTTGATGCGATCAAGCAAATCCCTAGATATGCAAAGTTTTTGAAAGAACTTTGTACCAACAAGAGGAAGTTGAAGGGAAATAAGAAAATTTTGATGAATGAAAACGCATCCGTGGTTTTACAAAGGAAACTTCCACCCAAATGCAAAGATCCTGGAATGTTCACGGTTCCTTGCAAGATTGGAGATGTCGCTTTTAGTAGTGCTATGCTTGACCTTGGTGCCTTTATCAATGTCATGCCCTATTCAGTGTATGACTCATTGAATGTCGGACCCTTAAGTGAAACCGGTGTCATAATCTCTCTTGCGGATAAATCAAGTGTCTTTCCTACATGTGTTTTGGAAGATGTCCTAGTGCAAGTGAACCAACTGGTCTTCCCGGCGGACTTCTATGTGATTGATCTAGATGAGCAAGTGTCCTCCAAATCGGCTCTAATCTTGCTTGGGAGACCGTTTTTGAAGACGGCTAGGACGAAGATCGATGTGTATGCGGGAAGTTTGACAATGGAGTTTCATGGTGAAACAATAAGTTTTAATATTTATGATGCCATGACATATCCTAGTGATGTTTCATCTGTGTACTTTATTGATGTTGTTGAGCCAATTACTCAAGAATTGTTTGAGTTATCTAACGGTGATATTTTGGAGATGATCTTAAGCAAAGGATTCTATTTTGGGAAGTTAGCTGAGCAATTAAAGGTTTATTCTTTGGATCCAGAAGTTGAGAAATTGGTAAATAAAATAGAGATGAAGAAATCCACAAGATTAGATGTCAAAAAAAGTTGAATTGCCCCCAAATCATAAAAAATTGCCTCTATCCCTTGTTCAACCATCGGAATTGGAATTGAAGGTCCTACATCAACACTTGAAGTATGCTTACTTAGGCAAAAATGAGACTCTTCCGGTTATCATCTCGACTCATCTAACCGAATTTGAAGAAGAGAAATTCCTTAAAGTGTTGAAGGAACACAAGGAAGCCATGGGTTGGATGATTGGGGATATCAAGGGATTGAGCTCCTCCACTTGTATGCACATGATCTTGATGGAGGATGAATGCAAGCCGAGTCGGGATGTGCAAAGAAGATTGAACCCGCCTATGATGGAGGTTGTGAAGAAATAGATATTAAAGCTTCTTGATGCAGGGATGATCTATCCAATCTCGGATAGCAAATGGGTGAGCCCGTTGCAAGTCGTTCCAAAGAAGACAGGAATCACGGTAGTCGAGAACAACAAAGGTATGATGGTCCCCACCCGCGTACAAAACGGGTGGAGAGTATGTATTGACTACCGCAAACTCAATGCAAGCATAAAAAAAGATCATTTTCCATTACCTTTCATCGACCAAATGTTAGAAAGGTTGGCCGGGAAATCTTATTATTGTTGTCTCGACGGGTATTCCGGTTTTCACCAAATCCTGGTGGCACCGGAAGACCAAGAAAAGACAACATTTACATGTCCATTAGGCACTTTTGCATACCGGAGAATGTCATTTGGATTGTGTAACGCCCCGGCCACTTTCCAACGTTGTATGGTTAGTATTTTTTCAGAATATGTTGAAAACATAATTGAGGTTTTTATGGATGATTTCACGGTATACGGGAACTCGTTTCAAGAATGTTTGACCAATCTCACCAAAATTTTAAAAATATGCATTGAAATGAATTTGGTTCTAAATATTGAGAAATGTCATTTCATGGTGAGTCAAGGTCTCATTTTGGGTCGCATTGTGTCTAAAAAAGGAATTAAGGTAGATAAGGCCAAGATCAATGTTATTCAAAGCTTACCTTACCCGACTTATGTTCGGGAAGTTCGTTCTTTTTTGGGCCATGCAGGCTTCTACAAACGATTCATCAAGGACTTTTCAAAAGATAACAAGACCAATGTGCCAACTCTTGCAAAATGATGTTGATTTTGAGTTCAATGAGGCATGCAAAGAAGCCTTTGACAAGATCAAAGAGTTACTTACATCCACTCCTATCATACAAGCTCCAAATTGGGATCTCCCCTTCGAGATCATGTGTGATGCAAGCAATTATGATGTTGGCGCCGTTTTGGGTCAAAAGAATGGAAAAGTCTCCCATGTGAGCTACTATGCATCCAGGACACTAGACAATGCTCAAAGCAACTACTCTACCACAGAGAAGGAGCTATTGACCATAGTGTTCGCTGTGGAGAAGTTTCGACAATATCTACTTGGCACCAAAGTTATAGTGTATTTGGATCATGCGGATCTCAAGTACTTGATAACAAAGAAAGATGCAAAGCCAAGACTCATCTGGTGGATCTTATTATTGCTAGAATTTGATTTGGAAATCTGGGATAAGAGTGGATGCGAGAACCTTATTTCCGATCATCTAAGCCGGATCACTTCAAATGAAACTCCTCTCCCGTTGTGGGACGATTTTCCGAATGAGCATCTCTTTTCCCTTACTCAATCTACCCCTTGGTATGCCGATATCGTTAACTTTTTGGTCATGAAAAGGTATCCCGACACATTCACACGTGCTCAAAAAGATAAATTGAAAAGTGATGCAAAATACTATGTGTGGGATGAACCTTATTTGTGGAAACATTGTCCTGATCAAATCATTAGGCGATGTGTGCCCCAACAAGAACATCTATCCATTTTACAATTTTGTCATGCAGTTGCTTGTGAGGGACACTTCTGACCTAGTCGGACCTTGAGAAAGGTCATTGAGTGTGGACTATTTTGGCCAACCATGTCACGCGATTGTTACTTGTTTTGCAAAAGATGTGAACGGTGCCAAAAGACGGGGAGCATTTCACAAAGGAACCAAATGCCCCAAAATCCAATCCTTGTTTGTGAAATTTTTTGACGTATGGGGGATTGATTTTATGGGCCCATTTCCCGTCTCATTTGGCAATGTTTACATCTTACTTGCGGTTGACTATGTCTCAAAATGGGTTGAGGCCAAAGCCACAAGATCGGATGATGCCAAAAAGGTTATTGAGTTTTTGAAGTCTAATATCTTTGTGAGGTTTAGTGTGCCTAGGGCATTGATCAGTGATCGAGGGACGCATTTCTGCAACAAGATGATGGAAGCTTTGTTGAGAAAGTACAATGTGACTCATCGTGTCTCTACCGCCTACCACCCTTAAACTAACGGTCAAGCGGAGGTTTTGAATCATGAAGTGAAGAGCATTCTTGAGAAAACAGTGAATCCGACAAGAAAGGATTGGAGTTTAAGGCTTGATGATGCCTTATGGGCCTACTGGACTACTTACAAAACCCTGATAGGCATGTCTCCACTTAGATTGGTTTTTTGAAAGCCATGTCATCTTCCCGTCGAATTAGAGCACCGTGCATTTTGGGCGGTCAAGCAAAGCAATTTCAATATTGATGAGGCGGGAAGACATAGAAAGCTTCAACTTCCAGAGTTAGAAGAATTGAGAAATGACTCTTATGAAAACTCGAGAATTTATAAGGAAAAAATGAAGCTCTTCCACGACAAGTCCATCACCCGGAAGAATTTTGAACCGGGGCATAGGGTCTTACTTTACTATTCATGATTGAAGTTATTCCTGGAGAAATTAAGATCAAGGAGCATTGGCCCATTTGTTCGACCTTTGACCATGGGGCGGTGGAAATCAAAAGTGAACAAACGAGACAAATTTTCAAAGTCAATGGGCATCGATTGAAGCCATTATATGAAGGTTTTAATGCAAATGATCTTGACATCATCCATTTGGATGTCCCGGTGTGATTGAATCAAGCTAGAAGGACGTCTCGCCAAAGACATTTAAGAGGGGCATTTTTGGAAAGCTTTATCCTTTCATGTTTTTACGTTCGAATAAAGAAGTTTTGAAAATGTTTTTATGTGTCTTTTGGAGTTATTTTTGAAGAAATCAAGAGTTTCTAGGTGTTTGGGGCCTTCCGAATCAAGAACTAGTGAAGAAACGGAGTAAAATCGAGAACCGGGAGCAGGATGCTGCGCGACCCGCGCACAAGTGCGCGGATGATGTGCGCGGCCAGGCTCCAACTTGCTACACAAAGAAGAAATTAACTGCTTAGATTGTGCAACCCGTGTGCCCCCCCCCCCCCCCCCTTACGCGACCCGCGTGCTGCCTGACGATCAAATCTTGTTTTGTTGACCAGACTTTGACTTCCGTTGACCAGGTGGATTAATGAGTTGACTAACATTGACTTTCGTTGACCAGAACTTGACCATGGATTAAAAGTTCCAGCACTTCATCATCTTCATTCAACCCTAACAAATCCCACCATTGTTTTCTCAAACTCTCAAGAACATAAACACCCACCTCTCACTAAAATTCGATTTCCCGGAGTTCTACCGGTCGGAATCCAACGAGACCACCGCCATTCTTCACCATTTTCCATTCTCTACAAATCCCACCCAAAAATTCCTCCGACCCACCACCGGAATTAGGGGCGCCACCACCACCATCTCGCCACTTTCCGACCATTTTTTGGCTAACTTCGGCCACCGTCGCGATTCCGACACCACCAAAGTGTTTCTTTCTCCAAGCTCTATACATCTAACCGAACAAACCCTCAAAATCTCATCAAAAATTTCGCCAAAAATTTTGAGCCACCACGAGCCGCCACCGGGTTTTTCACAAAAATCACATTGAAAATATTGTTTTGGTGAACAAGTCTTGCATTTTGTCATCCATGAACAACCACTAAGCTTGGGGTGCATGGTAGCGGATTCCGGGTTCAAGCTCAAATTTTTTTGTGGGACAAAAATGATCGAATCGGGTATTTTCTTTCCTTGGTTTTTATTACATTGCATTGTTCTAATACGATAATTGCATCCAATTATGCTTTGAAAATTTCCTAGGATCCTTAGTTATTTCCCGGTTTATTTGGAAAAATTGGTTTGAGTATAGTTGAAATTGGTTAATTTACTTGGGAATTTGCTCAAAAATCACTTAAACTTTGGTTGGTATTTTCTCATTTTATCTAGAAATGCTGCAGAATTTTTGTTAGAATTGTCAAATGGAACCGAGTGGTGTTGTTTGGAACCATTTTGAATTGTCAAAAGTTGGGTGCCATTATTTGTTGGAATTTTTGTGTTCGGTTTAAAGTTAGTTGCATTGCTTTGAGTGGTAAGGTTAGGGATTACTTTGGTGAAATTGTTTTTGATATTGTAGGTCTTCAAAAACTGGGCAAATCTACAACTCAGCCACGTTCCCATGGATCATCCGTTGATCCTAACCCGCAAAAGGATGTCGTCGGTCCATCCCGCAAAGCAGCCGGTAAACAAAAAAAAAGAGGAGCAGAGGGAAGCGATCCTTCCCTTACCAACGCTGAAATCAAAGCCTATCGCTCCAACCTTCGGGGTCGCACAATCCGGCCGACAAAATTCTACCATAGAAAGTCCATGAAAAAGCTTGGGGTGCACGATGGCGTATCAGATCTGTTCCAAAGAATGGGTTGGCGTGGTTTTCTTAGACTCTGTGATAGAACTTACGAGGAACCCTGTAACATCCCAAGAATCCGTACCAAAAATTTTCTTTGAATCATTACCAAATCCATATTCATAAAAACATATCATAAGTCATAACATGAATTCAGAGTATCATTTCTAAAACATATTTTCATTATTAGAGTAAAACATCCCAGGCTGACTAATCAATGGTTTGTGCCATGCGATCACCCTGAGCTCTTCCCTCCGCTACCGGAAGTACCTGAAACCAAAATTGAAAACCTTAAGCATGAAGCTTAGTGAGTTCCCCCAACCTACCACATGCCCTGCATAAACACATACTGCACATACTGGGCCACGCCCGCTATTCCGGGCCTCGTCCGCTACTTTGGGCCTCACCCGCTACAACGGCCCCACCGCTCTAGGCCCCGCCTAGCTTCGAGCCCCGCTCGGATACAGATCTGTTTCACCTAGGCCTCGCCTGCCACTGGGCCTCGCCCGCTAACATATACTAACACATAAACATATCACAACACATAAGCTAAACATATACTAACGAATCCTGTCCTAAGGCCTCGCCTATCTTGGGCCTCGCCATTGTCCTGCTACTGATGAGTCATGGAACCCCGTCCACACTCCTACTGATAGTGAGATACGGTCCCAGCCCACACTCACTCTTTCCCTAACTTGGGCCTCGCCCCTGCTCTGCTGCTAATGAGACGTGGAACACCATCCACACCTTGCTATTGGTGAGATACGGGGCCTCGACCATACTCACCTCCCTACCTGGCACATACAAGTATCACACAGACAACAAGTATACTCTATCATGCAAACCATTCCTTGGGCACCCACCCGCTATCAATGGACCTTGGTCCCAAATATCATACTAGCATACAGTGCCTAGGGCTAACCCCTGAGTCTTCCTACTCATATCTACATGGGCCGGCATTGTGGCCTTAGACCCATTCACACAAAGGGAAGCTCACCTGCACTGCTGAACTTGCCGATAACCCTCTTGCTGCTGACCGACAATTCTCTGAATCGTTCCTCCACTAGCTCCCCGAGCTACCAATATCAATTACATATATCACTTAGTTCCAAACTGAACTCTAGAAGCCAAACTAAGTCAACTCTGGTCAAAATCAATCTTTCTGGCTGACTCTACTTGTCGAGTCAGTCCTTGACTCGTCGAGTACATATATCCAGAACTCTCATAATGCGACCCAACTCGCCGAGTCACCCCAAGACTCTTCGAGTTCAACGATCTCTGAGTCCCATCTTGCCAACTAACTTGGTCACCACTCAACTCACTGATCTGAGCCTTAATCAGAAGGGGTTAGTGTTTCACGACCTGACTCTCCGAGTCCAAGAACAGACTCGCCGAGTCCAAGACAATCTTCAACAGACTCGCCGAGTTGTTCTTCCAAGTCGTCGAGTCCATGCCCATCTTCATCCAACTCGGTGAGTCCACCCATGTAACTCGCCGAGTCGCTTCAGTTCTTAATCCATATAGTGGCTTTTCGAGCCATGCAGGGACTCCAACTCATAAATCCACTCTTCCCAAGTCTATTCCTCACGTAAAGTTGCAAACTTTACGTGAAACCAAAGAGATATGGGCTTAAAACACTCTAGGGCTAGGATTTGTGACCAACGGTCTTCACCAACAACTTACTGGCAAAAACTTTATGGCTTTATGGATCCTTAATTGCCTAGATCTGAGGTAGCAACCTCAGATCTACTCCAAACTCGAAATAAACCTCCTCCATACTCAAAATGCCCAAATCTCAACCATAAGATAGATCTAAATGCAATAAGGTCAGCTTATTACCTCAACGGATCTGAAAAGTCACACCAACTATGTATCCAAGGCTTCCTCTTGCACCACTATGAACCTCCTTCTTTTCCAAGCTTCAAATCACTTCACCAAGGCTAGATCTTGCTCAAAATGGATATGGTGGTTAGGGTTCGGTATTCTGGGTGAGAGAGACTGCATATGAACCTTAGGGAAGAGAAAGAGACGTTTAAATAGGGTGCCAAGTCTCGAAATTAGGGTTTCCCAATCCAAACCAGACTCGCCGAGTACACTTTCCGACTCATCGAGTTGGTCACTTACTGTCCGACCCGGATCCCGCTCGGACTCGTCAAGTTCCACCCTAGACTCGACGAGTTGACCCCTTTGACTTCGGGTTTTCCTTTCCTTTCTTGGTCTTTCTGATTATAGGTGTTACAAACCCATAATGGAATTTTTAGCACATATGCACGAGATGATGTTGCGAAAGTCCTCACATTCCAGTTAAAACGGGGGTACCATAGGCTCACATACCAAGATTTTCTGCGTAACGTTTATGCACGCTTGTGGACGCAGATTTCTGGTCTCACTACCTTCAACCCAAGCCAATAGCAAGCCAGCACATCGTTCACCCCTGCTAGTGAATTGCTCACCGAGTTCTCACGACAAGCATCTTCGGGCACCTCGAGCATGGTCAAATCAAGAGATCTGAGCTATTTTTCCTCAAAAGCATGAGGCGTAGACTCTCCCTCAGTTTTTCAGCCTTCTTTCTGTTGGATAAGGTGTCTAAGTCCATAACTATTTCTGGTTAGTACTTGACCCGACTCGGCATGGTCCATTTGGGTTGCAAGCACCATGCAATTGGATAGACTAAATGAGAGGAATAACACTTGGAGATTATTAATATATTATAAGTTCTAATATATTAATAATATTATTTGATTAGTTTGATCAAAGAATTAATTTGGAATTAATTAAGTGATCAAAAGTTAACTAATTAAATATATGGGTTGATTATGTAAATCAGTCATATCTTGTGTAGTGGGCTAAGAGGCTCCATGGATTATCAAGTTGGGTTCTACCCATAGGATGCTCCATGGATGCTCCATGGGAGTTACAAACCCATGGGTCATGGAAATGAAGAGTCATGACACATTAGGGCTTACATGGTGTAACCCTAGATGTGTCAACACTATATAAGGATCCCATTCTCCACCAAAATCGGCTACACATAAGAAAGAAGAGGGCTAGGCCGATTTCAAGAAGTGTGTATTCTCTCAAAAGTCTTTCCAAGAGCATTTGGTGTTGTGTGAAGCATTTGAGGCATCACACTTGGGGTGCTAGGCTCACAAGGTTTCAAGGAACATAAGCAACAACAAGGTAAGTTATTCTATCTTTCATTCAAGTTAGAAATTGTTCCCCATGTATGCTAGATAGGAATATAACCATGGAATTCAACTTTGCATGATAATTAGAAAAACATAGATCCCAGGTTATTAGGGTTGCATGTACACTTAGGAAGTGTTAGAATGCTCAAAACCCATCAGTGGTATCAGAGCCTAGGCTTGTTTGTGTAACAGCCCGGAATTTCAGGTATTGTTAAAATTATGTTTTTGGGGTGTTTTAAGAGGGGACTCGGCGAGTTGGGGCCTAGACTCGCCGAGTAGGATCGCAGACCTGGTCGCGGGTTCGCGACTGGACTCGACGAGTCCGGATATGGACTCAGCGAGTCCGCACTGTTTAGCGAAAACCCTAACCGTTCAGGTTTGGGATGTATAAGAGGCACTCATTAGCCGTCATTGTTCATTTTAGCCTTCTGAGAGGAACCCTAAATCGATTGTGTGCATCTGGAGCAAGGTTAAAGGCCATTGTTGATTTTAGAAGAGTTGTTGTGCAAGGAAGTGAAGGGCTTGGCTAAAGGAACAGCAAGGGAGTCACGTTCTGAGGATTGGGGACACAGAGAGTACATCATCCAGGTAAGAATTCGAGTATACTTTGCTATGTTGATGTGTTTATGGAATTAGGGTTTATGGAACCCCTTTTGTGATTAGATTGAATGTTACCCTAGTCCCCTAAACGATTGTAACCCTGTATTGGGACCATTGGAGGTCCAGAATGTCCCATGCCTGTGCATTTCGGGAATTGATGAAGGTTTTGGATTGGAATCCTTATGCCTTAGGTCAAAATGTAAATTATGAATCATGGGGTGTATCATGAGCACTGAAATGAGGACCCTACGTGATGGATCAGCCTAGGGAGGCCAGACCTAGGAATGGTCGGAGCAGTTCTGACCTTAGGATGCAGTTTGAGCGGTTGCATGGCATGGACTCGCCGAGTTCGACGAGCAGACTCGGCGAGTAGCTTGAAGATTAACTGGGACTCGTCAACTTGTTCTTCAGACTCGGCGAGTTGAGTCGGGGTGGCCCCGCGATTCTTCCAGGAGTAACTCGCCGGGTCAAGGAGGATACTCGACGAGTAGAAGGGGAATCTTAGAGAATTGGAGGACGTCTAGACTCGCCAAGTCGCCATGGCACTCGCCGAGTCCGGTCGAGTTTACCGTTGACCGTTGACCAGAGTTGACCTAAGTCTGACTTCTTAGGGATAGTCAAACTTAGAAGATATAAGTGTTAATAAGAGATATATGATGTTATAGGGAGATTGTAGCTCGGCGGATTGTGCACGAGTGATTTCAGGATTTGCTAGCTTTCAGCATTCACGAGGTGAGTCTTCTCACTAAACTGTACCCGGAAGGGTTTGACTGTGTGACCGGAAGGTCAGATATGATATGTGATATGTATGCTATATGTGGTAAGTTATTTGTTATATGTGCTATGTATGTTATGGGCCGGAAGGTGATTATGTTATGGGCCGGAACGCATTACGTTATGGGCCGGAAGGCGATTATATTATGGGCCGGAAGGCGTTGTGTTATGAACCGGAAGGTCGGCGTGGGTAGGACCGGAAGGTTTACCCAGCAGGGACGGAAGTCCCCTGAGACACATGGACCGGAAGGTCAGGGCCTGGAAAGGCGTATGTGCGTAAGTGTATATTGGGGAACTCACTAAGCATTTATGCTTACAGTTGTTATGTATGTGTTTCAGGTACTAGCGAGGACCGTGGGAAGGCGCCGGCGTGATCTGTACACACTGGAGAATGTTTTTATGATCTTGGGATTTAGACAATTTGTGTTTGACATGACACTTAAATTATTTATGCCTTGTTTTGAATGGAAAATACTTTATTTTTTTTTAATGAAAAATTTGTTTGAAAATTTGCGTTGTTACAATTGGTATCAGAGCCTTGGTTTGAGGGATTCGGGTGCACCTTCGGGAGTAACTGAACTCAAACCGAGGATTTGAGAAAAACTTTTTAAATAAAGGCATAAACTCTTGTAAATGGTTTGTGGTAAGCAAGAAAGAAGCAGTGTGTACGATCAGTCAGCGCCCGAACGGTAAAGATCCCCAAAATACCTTACAATATTATATGATATGAATTGTTATGCATTCTAGAAGACTAGGTATTCATGATAGGACTAGAGTGGTCTGATTTGTGATGCCTTAGTCTAGGGAAGTTGCCGATATGAGATGCTTTGCTAGTGTGCGGGTAGATAGTCCATAACAGAAGTAGAGTACTCACTATCCGGGGTTTGGGGAGGAAGATTTGGGATGAATGCTGATGCGGTGTGGTCGGTAGTATTGGGCCCGTACTGCCGAAGACACCGGGTCAGTGGGAGACCCAAGTAAGAATCCCTGGATATCGGAGACTGAGTAGGGTTGCATTATCGAGTGCGATTATACTCGATGGAGTCTCTGATAGTTTTATGTTGTATTTCAGAGACATCATGGTTAGACCACGCCACGGAGCGAGTTCGAGCGGTGTGAGTGACGAGGAGATTCATCAGATGATTCACGAGGAGGTAGTTGCGGCGATCCGGGCTGAGATCCCGGAGATGTTTGGGTCTATTAAGACCACCCTGATGGAGACGTTTGAGGAGCGGTACGCCGCATTGACTGAAACGGCAGCCGCTGCAGCTACCGCAACTGTGGCCGCTGCCAGGCCACAGGAGGGTGACTCGTTGCTATTCCGGGAGTTCAGCAACACGAAGCCACCTGAGTTCGATGGGACGCAGGATCCGATTGCTGCGATGAGGTGGATCGCGGATATAGAGGGGTGCTTCTACACTTGTTCATGCCCGGAGCAACTGAGGGTACGGTTCGCTTTGAACCAGCTCCGTCTGGGAGCGAAGGACTGGTGGAAGTTCGTGACGGCGAACTTCACTTTGGCAGAGATTACAGCAGTGACATGGGAGGGGTTTACTGCTATGTTCAGGGACGAGTACGTTCCCCCGGTGGAGAGGGAACGATTGGTTCAGGAGTTCTTAACCCTCAAGCAGGGTACTGATTCTGTTGCGGTGATCACGCGGAAGTTTCATGAGAGGGCGATGTTCTGCCCCAAGCTGGTGTCCACTGATCAGGCTCGGATGAGCTGGTACTTGGGTGTGTTGAGGAGGGATATCCGGGAGTTTGTGTCAAACTCCACCTACCATACTTTTGCTGAGCTTCAGGCGAATGCCAGGAAGCGCGAGATCGAGTTGGAGACCCAGGCCAGGGAAGAGGCCGAGTCTCAGCGGGTGGACCGGCGACCGGCTCAGTCCCAGCCGGCAGCCAAACAGATAAAGTCCGCCGATTCGAGGACAGGAGGTCCGAAGGGCCGCACTTGCGGAAAGTGCGGCAAGGGTCATGATGGGGCGTGTCGATCTGGTGCTTGCTACAAGTGTGGCAAGGAAGGGCACATTGCTAGGGAGTGCCCCAAGGGGTTCACGGTTTGTTTTCATTGCAACCAGACAGGCCATAGGAAGGCCGAGTGCCCTCAGCTTCTTCAGGGATCTGCACCTGCTGCAAGAGCTACTGCGACTCGACCGGTGAAGGCCGAGGCCCCGAGGGCTCGGGGGAGAGCCTTTCAGCTGACTGCGGAGGAGGTCCGCGCTGCGCCCGATGTTGTGGCAGGTATGCTGTAAATCATGTATTTATTTTAATGTCGAGATGTTATGCTTATGTTATTATATGCGTAGGTACTTTCCTTGTGAACTCTGTGCCTGCTCTAGTGTTATTTGACTCGGGTGCGAGTAGGTCCTTTGTATCTTTAGCTTTTAGTCAGCATATCAGCGTTAGTCGTGAGTCGTTGAGATGGCCTCTGAGAGTTTCTATAGATGACGAGAGAGTGATTTGGGCCACGGAGGTTCTCCGGGGATGCGTGTTAGAGATTTTCGGGGTCGAGTTCCCGATTGACCTGATTCCTATTGTGATGGGTGATGTCTATGTCATCGTGGGCATGGACTGGTTGAGCCGATTCGGCGCTGTCATCGACTGTGAGCGTCAGCTGGTGACTATACGAGACCATAGTGGGGGAGTTCTGTCGGTGTACGGCGAGGGTACCCGTTCGGGATCAGCTTTTTGTTCGGCTGCTAGGGCGAGGCAGTGTCTACAGCAGGGCTGTAAAGGTTTTGTGGCGTATGTGATGGATACGCGGGAGGTTTCCGAGAGACCGAGGTCAGTTGAGGAGGTTCCAGTGGTGCGTGAGTTTTCAGATGTTTTCCCCGAGGAGCTGCCGGGAGTACCTCCTGTGAGGCAAGTGGAGTTTGGTATCGATCTGGTTCCGGGGGCCACGCCTATTGCTAAGGTGCCTTATAGTCTTGCACCTCCAGAGATGCAAGAGTTGTCCTCGTAGCTCCAGGAGTTGCTGGGGAAGGGATTCATTCGGCCGAGCAGCTCGCCGTGGGGAGCACCTATTCTATTCGTCAAGAAGAAGGATGGTTCACACCGGATGTGCATTGATTACCGGGAGTTGAACAAGTTGACGGTCAAGAACCGTTACCCGTTACCAAGGATCGATGATTTATTCGATCAGTTGCAGGGGGCATCTTGGTTTTCCAAGATCGATCTGAGGTCAGGGTACCATCAGGTGAGAGTGCGGGACGAGGACGTCCAGAAGACAGCGTTTAGGACGCGATATGGGCATTATGAGTTTGTGGTGATGCCTTTCGGGCTCACCAATGCCCCGGCTGTGTTCATGGATCTCATGAACAGGGTATGCAGGCCGATGTTGGATCGGTCAGTGATTGTATTTATCGACGACATTCTAGTGTATTCGAGATCTAGAGAGCAGCATGAGGAGCATTTGAGGGAGGTCCTTGAGGTGTTGAGGTCGGAGAAGCTGTATGCAAAGTTCTCCAAATGTGACTTCTGGTTGCGGGAGGTCCAATTTCTAGGACATGTTGTTAATCAGGAAGGGATATTGGTCGATCGGGCCAAGGTTGAGGCGGTGATGAGTTGGGAGGCGCCGAAGTCACCCTCTGAGATCAGGAGCTTCCTTGGGCTGGCAGGGTATTATCGGAGATTCATTAAGGATTTCTCCAAGATCGCAGTGCCGCTCACCAGATTGACCCGGAAGGGTGTTGCATTCTCATGGGGACCCGAGCAGCAGACCTCCTTTGTGACACTTCGCCAGAGGTTGTGTGAAGCCCCGGTATTAGCTCTCCCGGAAGGGATGGAAGATTTTGTAGTATATTGCGATGCATCGATTTCAGGACTGGGTGTAGTATTGATGCGGAGGGGTCATGTGATAACCTATGCGTCGAGGCAGCTGAAGCCTCATGAGGCGAGATATCCCATGCACGATTTAGAGTTGGGGGCAGTAGTGTTCGCTCTCAAGATTTGGCGTCACTACCTGTATGGGGTTCGATGTACGATATACACGGACCATAAGAGCTTGAAGTATCTGATGGATCAGCCCAACTTAAATATGCGTCAGAGGAGGTGGTTGGATGTGGTCAAGGATTATGATTGTGAGATCCTGTACCACCCAGGCAAGGCTAATGTGGTAGCCGATGCATTGAGCCGCAGGGCGGAGAGCACTCCATTGCGAGATGTATGTCTGAGATTGACTGTGATGACTCCAGTATTGGATGCTATTCGTGGGGCACAGGCCGAGGCCGTGAGACCAGGGATGCAGAAGAAAGAGCGGGTCGTGGGGTTAATTTCAGAGTTCGTTAAGGATGGACGAGGGCTTCTGACATTTCAGGGTCGGATCTGGGTACCGTTCGTGGGCGGTACGCGTATTACTTTGATGGAAGAGGCTCATAGATCGAAATTCTCGATCCATCCCGGTGCTACGAAGATGTATCTGGATTTGAGGAAAGAGTATTGGTGGCCCTGTATGAAGAGGGACGTCGCATGGTTCGTTGAGAGGTGCTTGACCTGCCGTAGGGTTAAGGCCGAGCACCAGAGGCCGCATGGCAAGTTACAGCCATTGGAGATTCCCGAGTGGAAGTGGGAACAGATCACTATGGATTTCATCACCAAATTGTCGAGGACTGCCAGGGGAGTTGATGCAATTTGGGTGAGTGTGGATAGGTTGACGAAGAGTGCACACTTCCTTGCCATCAGCGAGAGTTCTTCAGCGGAGAAGTTGGCGGAGATATATGTGAGAGAAGTGGTATCTCGGCATGGGGTGCCGATCTCGATTGTTTCAGACCGTGATGTGCGTTTCACTTCTAGGTTCTGGAAGAAATTCCATGAGGAACTGGGTACTAAATTGCATTTTAGTACCGCAAACCATCCCCAGACAGACGGTCAGAGCGAGCGAACGATTCAGACGCTGGAGGACATGCTTCGAGCGTATGTGTTAGACTTCAGGGGTAGCTGGGATGCGTATTTACCCTTGGCAGAGTTTTCCTACAACAACAGCCATCATTCGAGCATTGGTATGCCACCTTTTGAGCTGTTGTATGGTAGGAGGTGTCGGACCCCCATTTGCTGGGGAGAGGTGGGACAGAGAGTGATGGGCAATACAGAGATCGTGCTCCAGACGACAGAACATATTCAGCAAGTTAGACAGAGGTTATTGACCGCCCAGAGCCGACAAAAGAGTTATGCAGACAGACGCCGATCCAAGCTTGAGTTTCAAGTCGGCGACTTCGTTCTCTTGAAGGTCTCTCCTTGGAAAGGAGTGATCCGATTCAGAAAGAGGGGCAAGTTGGGACCCCAGTATATTGGGCCATTTCGGGTGATTGCAAGAATAGGCCGGGTAGCCTATCGGTTGGAGTTGCCAGCGGAGTTGGGGCAAATCCACGACATTTTCCATGTGTCGCAACTGAGGAAGTGTATAGCCGATGAGTCGGCAGTGGTTCCATTAGAGGATATTCAGGTGGATGCGAGCCTGAATTATGCTGAGAGACCAGTGGCCATCAGGGATCAGAAGATCAAGGTTCTGAGGAACAAGGAGGTACCTCTGGTGTTGGTTCAGTGGCAACACCGGAAGGGATCGGAAATGACTTGGGAGCCGGAACGTGAGATGCGGGAGCAGCATCCGGAGCTATTTTCAGAGTGAGACTTCGAGGGAGAAGTCTAGTCCTAGTGGGGGAGAGTTGTAACAGCCCGGAATTTTAGGTATTGTTAAAATTATGTTTTTGGGGTGTTTTAAGAGGGGACTCGGCGAGTTGGAGCCTAGACTCGCCGAGTAGGATCGCAGACCTGGTCGCGGGTTCGCGACTGGACTCGACGAGTCCGGATATGGACTCGGCGAGTCTGCGCTGTTTAGCGAAAACCCTAACCGTTCAGGTTTGGGACGTATAAGAGGCACTCATTAGCCGTCATTGTTCATTTTAGCCTTCTGAGAGGAACCCTAAATCGATTGTGTGCATCTGGAGCAAGGTTAAAGGCCATTGTTGATTTTAGAAGAGTTGTTGTGCAAGGAAGTGAAGGGCTTGGCTAAAGGAACAGCAAGGGAGTCACGTTCTGAGGATTGGGGACACAGAGAGTACATCATCCAGGTAAGAATTCGAGTATACTCTGCTATGTTGATGTGTTTATGGAATTAGGGTTTATGGAACCCCTTTTGTGATTAGATTGAATGTTACCCTAGTCCCCTAAACGATTGTAACCCTGTATTGGGACCTTTGAAGGTCCAGAATGTCCCATGCCTGTGCATTTCGGGAATTGATGAAGGTTTTGGATTGGAATCCTTATGCCTTAGGTCAAAATGTAAATTATGAATCATGGGGTGTATCATGAGCACTGAAATGAGGACCCTACGTGATGGATCAGCCTAGGGAGGCCAGACCTAGGAATGGTCGGAGCAGTTCTGACCTTAGGATGCAGTTTGAGCGGCTGCATGGCATGGACTCGCCGAGTTCGACGAGCAGACTCGGCGAGTAGCTTGAAGATTAACTGGGACTCGTCGAGTTGTTCTTCAGACTCGGCGAGTTGAGTCGGGGTGGCCCCGCGATTCTTCCAGGAGTAACTCGTCGAGTCAAGGAGGATACTCGACGAGTAGAAGGGGAATCTTAGAGAATTGGAGGACGTCTAGACTCGCCGAGTCGCCATGGCACTCGCCGAGTCCGGTCGAGTTGACCGTTGACCGTTGACCAGAGTTGACCTAAGTCTGACTTCTTAGGGATAGTCAAACTTAGAAGATATAAGTGTTAATAAGAGATATATGATGTTATAGGGAGATAGTAGCTCGGCGGATTGTGCACGAGTGATTTCAGGATTTGCTAGCTTTCAGCATTCACGAGGTGAGTCTTCTCACTATACTGTACCCGGAAGGGTTTGACTGTGTGACCGGAAGGTCAGATATGATATGTGATATGTATGCTATATGTGGTAAGTTATTTTTTATATGTGCTATGTATGTTATGGGCCGGAAGGCGATTATGTTATGGGCCGGAAGGCATTACGTTATGGGCCGGAAGGCGATTATATTATGGGCCGGAAGGCGTTGTGTTATGGACCGGAAGGTCGGCGTGGGTAGGACCGGAAGGTTTACCCAGCAGGGACGGAAGTCCCCTGAGACACATGGACCGGAAGGTCAGGGCCTGGAAAGGCGTATGTGCGTAAGTGTATATTGGGGAACTCACTAAGCATTTATGCTTACAGTTGTTATGTATGTGTTTCAGGTACTAGCGAGGACCGTGGGAAGGCGCCGGCGTGATCTGTACACACTGGAGAATGTTTTTATGATCTTGGGATTTAGACAATTTGTATTTGACATGACACTTAAATTATTTATGCCTTGTTTTGAATGGAAAATACTTTTTTTTTTAATGAAAAATTTGTTTGAAAATTTGCGTTGTTACAGTTTGTTTCTTATTTGTGCTTAAAAGTTGAAAAAAGTCGAAAAACTTGTTGTCTGCCTGATGAACTCGCCGAGTCCATGGGGAGACTCGCCGACTTCACTTGCATCTTCAACCTACTCGCCGAGTAGGTTCATGCACTCGGCGAGTAGGAGTCACAGAGTGCAGATTTTCGACTTTAGTTGTTGGAAATGCACTAGAAACATTACCCTAAACTGTTTTGGTACTTGAAAACTTGTTTTAGATGGTGTAATGTCTTTGTTATTCCATTTACAACAACTAGTTATCAAAATTACAAAGTTTTGAGTGTAGTTTTGATTCATGAAAGTGCTCATGTTCATGTTCTTGATCTTATGATGTTTAGATGATCATAGGAAATATTTGTAACCTATGTGGTAGTTTAATTCTTGATCATAATGTGTTTTAATGGAGTCCATAACTTGTCCTCAAGTTATGGAAAACCAAAAGTCACTTGAGTTAAAAACCATTAAAAGAACACATGAGTTAGAAAAATGAAGAGTCTTCATTTTATTACTCTAATAAACTCATAAGTTACAAGAAATGAAAAGTTTTGAAAGTTTACAAAACTTGCCCTCAAGCTTTGGAACAAGTAAAGTCATGTTAAGAACTTTAGTTCCAAACCTTAGAATTTTAAAAGTTAAAATTCAACCCTTATACTTATATTATTATGATTTAATAATTATATATATATATATATATATATATATATATATATATATATATATATGTATATGAACAAAGTCGTCTTTCCGCTAGTACGCCTCATTCACGAAGTCGGTCTATAAGGTGGGTATAAGGTTGTTGCCTATAAAATGGCAACTTAATGGGTGTCCACTCTCACCCACCGCTTGCTTGACCGGTGGAGGGTCGTTGGCCAAACGGGTAAGACAAGGACTTATAAATTCTCATTAAAAGTATGATGAATATTATAAAGTAACTAAATGTTTTATTAAATTCCCAATCTTAGTTACTTTAGGAAAAATGTGAATTAGGTGCTAATCCATGAAATTACACTTTACACTTTGTTTAAGTCGTTGGTGGAGCTTGTGTGGTTAACCGGCACACTAACTTGGACTTAACAAGGTAGGTAAAGGGTGACTTAAAGTTTATTATAGTATCGGTGGAGCGTGTGTGGTTTACCGGCACATCGATTGAGTGATAAACTTTAAGGGTACCAAGTGATTTGCATGGTTACTTCACACCTCATTTTGTGATCCTTGGTATCCTAGTCACAAAACTTGGAGGGCACACTCGAGATTGAAACATGCCTTTGAAAAGTTCATTGAATCTCAAAGAATCTAGGAATTTCTAAGAACCAATCAAAAACCTAATATTTAATATTTCGGTTTTCGTAATGGAAATTGGTGAATCGTCATTCACCTACCTTTCAAATATGTTATAGCTTGGATTACGGCATACCTCTTCTAAGTTATAATATATTGTGATTGGGTCCTAGCCTTAATATTACATTTGGGTGTTTTATTAAGGACTCTCTTAATATCTAAACTAATCTTGTCCTTTTCCTTCAAATGTCTTCAAACAATGCTGCTTCTGGCTCTAACCCTAATGGCTCCTTTACCCTTATGAACTTGTGTGGGAAAGTCACTTTTGATGGATCCAACTTCAATGAGTGGAACAGAAACATCAGGATGATTACCCGCTATGAGGACAAAGAATATGTCCTTAACAAGGAGCTTAAGGAGATTGATGAGACCACTGCAACTCCTCAGGAGATCCCTGACTTTCAGGCACATGAAAGGGATGCTACGAAAGTAGCATGCATCATGATGGCCACGATGACAGCTGAACTCCAAAAGTCTTATAAGGATTTCTACCCTTATGAAATGCACCAAGATCTGATGGAAAGATACCATCAAAGTGCACGACAAGAGAGGTATGAAATCATCTGCTCCATGATAACAACCATGATGAAGGACGGGGAATCCGTCACGAGCCACATGCAGAAAATGCAAAGGTATGTGGATCGATTGCTGAAGCTTAATGTGAACTTCCCTGAGGAGCTTCCAATAGATATCATTTTGCACTCCTTACCATCGTGCTATGATCAATTCCGCATGACATATCACATGAATAAGGAAGAGGTCACACTCAGCAAACTTCAAGGACTTCTCAAGACCGCAGAAACAGGCCTTAAGGGGAAGTCGGTTGTTAACACTCCTACTCCAAACTCTACTCTGGTTTTGGCAATCGGGAAAAGTCGAGGGAAGAAGAGAAAGAGCTCTTCTAAGGGTACCAAGGATCGGACCCTTGATGACTCTTCTTCAAGTGGAACCAAGAAAGGTTTCATCACTCCTTCTTCTGACCCAAAAGAGGCTGAATGCTTCTATTGCCATGAAAAATCACATTGGAAGCCGAACTGCCCAAAATACCAGCAAGATGTGAAGGATGGGAAAGTTAAACCCAACCATGCAGGTATTTACACTATCATTTCTAATAACTCACCCCATTCTAAATCTTGGGTCCTTGATACCGGTTGTGGTATTCATATTTGTTGTGACTTGCAGGGACTAAGAAGAAGTGAGAATGTGGAGCAAGGAAGAATAAACTTGATCATGGGGAATAGGAAAGCTTTACCTGTCACCAAGATTGGAGTTTATACTTTATCGCTAAGTAGTGGGCTTAGTTTAGATTTGAATAAGTGTTGTTATTCGCCAGAAATGGAAAGAAATATTATTTCCTTTCATGCATTGTATAAACAAGGTTTCACCTTTTCATTTGATAATGAAGTTGGTTCGATTAATGTTTTCTTTAATAATGTTCTTTATTTCAAAGCATTACCTTGTGATGGCGTGTATGAAACAGTATCTGTGGTTGATAACTTAGGAAATAATGTATTGTGTGTTGATTCTGTTAATAATAATAACTTGGATAAAGCATCATTATGGCATTGTCGTCTTGGACATATAAGCAAGAAACGCATAAGCCAACTCCAAAAGGATGGAGTCTTGGAATCATTTGACCTAAAGTCAGATGATAGTTGCGAATCATGCTTACTTAGAAAAATGACAAAGTCACCCTTCACAGGCTCGTGTGAGAGGGGTGAAGGTTTGTTGGACCTTGTACACACGAATGTGTGTGGACCATTCAAACATGCCACAAGGGATTCTAATCGTTATTATTTGACTTTTACTGATGATTACAGTAGATATGGATATGTCTACTTGATCAAGCATAAGTCAGAGACTTTCGAAAGGTTTAAGGAATTTAAACAGGAAGTCTAGAATCAATTGGGCAGGAACATTAAGATGCTCCGATCCGATCGTGGTGGTGAGTATCTTAGTTCAGAGTTCCTTGACTATCTAAGGGAATGTGGGATAGTCTCACAATTGACACCTTCCAGGACACCACAGTTGAATGGTGTGGCTGAGAGGCGTAATCGAACCTTGTTGGATATGGTTCGTTTCATGATGAGTCAAGCTTCGCTACCAATCTCATTATGGGGGTATGCCTTAGAGACTACCGCCCATATCCTTAATCTAGTCCCTACAAAGAAAGTTGCCAAAACTCCTCACGAGATGTGGACTGGTAAAGTACCCAAACTAGACCACATCAAGATTTGGGGTTGCGAGGCTTTCGTGAGACGCAAGACTCATGATAATCTCGAACCCCGAAGCGAGAGGTGTATTTTTATCGGCTACCTACAGCAATCCTTTGGTTACCTCTTCTACAGACCTAGTGAAAATGTGGTCTTTGTAGCTAGGAGGGCTTTCTTTAGAGAGAGAGAGAGAGAGAGAGAGAGAGAGAGTTCATAAGCCAAGGAAACAGTGAGAGGCAAGTTGATCTTGAAGAAATTTAAGAGTCAAGTGGTGAAGGAACTTCAAACTCTAGCACTGAACTTGAGGAGGAAACTCCTGTTGAGCCAATTGACAAGTTTGTACCTCTGAGGCAGTCCACAAGGGTTAGGAATGCTCCTGAGCATTACTATGGATTCCACATTACTGCAGAAGGTGATACACTTATCAGTGATGAGACACTGATAGGTCTGGATGAACCTAGCAGTTATGCGGAAGCCATGGCAGGCCCTGAGTCAGCCAAGTGAAAAGAGGCAATGGACAGCGAAATACAGTCCATGTATGACAATCAAGTTTGGAACTTGGTTGAGAATGTACCAGGTCGTAAGACAGTTGGGTGCAAATGGGTCTTCAAGAAGAAGACCGACATGGATGGTAAAGTACACACTTACAAGGCTAGAGTGGTTGCAAAGGGCTTCTCTCAAATTCCTGGAGTGGGCTATGATGAGACCTTTTCTCCAATAGCCAAGATTAAGTCTATTCGGGTTCTGTTGGCCATAGCTGCATTTCATCACTATGAAATATGGCAAATGGATGTCAAAACCGCTTTCCTTAATGGAAAGTTGGCTGAAGATGTTTACATGATTCAGCCAGAGGGTTTTGTCAGCAACGAGTACCCTAATAGAGTGTGTAAGCTTGAGAAATCCATTTATGGATTGAAGCAAGAACCTCGCAAATGGAATCTTTGATTTGATGAAAAGCTCAAGGAATTTGGCTTTTCTAGGAGTGAAGATGAGTCTTGCGTGTATGTCAAGGCTAGTGGGAGTATAGTTAGCTTTTTGGTGTTGTATGTGGATGACATACTACTCATAGGAAATGACATCCCAACCCTGCAGGAAGTTAAGTCCTGGCTTGGGAAGTGTTTCTCTATGAAGGACCTAGGAGAAGCTACCTATATTCTAGGGATAAGGATCTTGAGAGATCGGAGTAAAATACTAATTGGACTTAGTCAAAGTACCTACTTGGATAAGGTGCTGAAGAGATTCAGCATGCAGGACTCCAAGAAAGGAGAGTTACCCATCCAAAGTAACGCCAGATTGAGTAAGACACAAAGTCCTAGCATTGAGGTTGAAATAGCAGAAATGAGTCGAATACCTTATGCTTCGGCAGTAGGATCGATCATGTATGCTATGACGTGTACTCGACCTGATGTAGCCTTTGCCCTGAGCATGGTTAGCAGGTATCAGGCGAACCCTGGCAAGGCACACTGGACTGCTGTAAAGAATATCCTCAAGTACCTACGGAGGACTAAGGACTGGGTCCTTACCCTTGGTGGGAGTGATGACTTGAGAGTTGTAGGGTATAGTGATGCTAGTTTCCAGACTGATAGGGATAATTTCTGCTCTCAGTCGGGCTGGGTCTTTACCCTAAATGGAGGAGCAATTTCTTGGAAGAGTTCCAAGCAAGAGATAGTGGCTGATTCAACTTGTGAATCAGAGTATATTGCAGCTAGTGAGGCGGCAAAGGAGGCGATATGGCTGAAGAACTTCATTGGAGACCTTGGAGTTGTACCAGTTATTAAAGAGCCAATGGAAATTTTCTGTGATAGTGAAAGTGTTGTTGCCTTAGCCAAGGAACCAAGGGATCACGGGAGATCCAGACACATTGACAGAAAATACCATTTTATCAGACATCGGATAGAAGAAGGACTCCTCCTGGCAAAGAGGGTATCATCGGATGAGAACCTAGCAGATCCCTTCAAGAAGGGACTGACTCAGGTTAAGCATCTCCAGCATGCTCGGAGCATAGGGCTGAAGGATGATATTAGATTTAGTAGTTAGATAACCTAGAAATTTGTAAAGTGTAATTGACATTAGATGATGAATAAAAGGTGTTTTATTTATGAGTAAAGTGTTGCTATCTCTTGTCAATCGTTTACTATATTTCTTTTGCATGTTTTGACTTCCAAAATAATTTTGTTTGGTATAAAATATTATTCAAACCTCCACAGTCGGTCATATGTCGGAAGTAGGTATGAATCAAGATTGTCATGATTGGTTGCAGAGGTCTAAGGTGGTGGACAAGGCTACAACAATCATGAGCGCTCATAAGTTATGAGCATTGGACTCAACCCACGCTCACTGGAATCACTTCATGGAATTCTATCTCGAGTGATCGTGAGACGGTAATATCATATAAGTCTTCAAACCTAGAGATATGATTTGTTACTTACAAGTTGGTTATGCATTGATTGTACGAAAACGCATTGGTAACTCGATGTTATAAAACGTGCTTTTGTGTATAATTCAATGAGTGGTAGAACAAACATATGAGTCGAAGTTTATCTATTCCTTCTTGGATTAGAAGCTGATATCTGGGCCCCTCGATGATTTTGTTTTGACCTATGTACCGGGCCCGGTCAGAACTAAGTTGATGTGTTCAATTAAGTTCTTTGTAAAACAAATCGGAAATCGGGAAACAAACTGTTGGAGAATAAGTAAGACATTGTTCCATGTATTTGTCCGGCTCATATCTAGAACAGAGGATTATATGATCACTTATCTTAAATGGCGTATCAACATCTTCTCAGTTCCGAGAGACCTTGAAAGAGCTACGATTGCCGATCGGTTCCTGAAGTACTGGAGTTATAGTTATTAGACTTATCCAAGTGGGAGACTGTTGGATAAGGTGTCTAAGTCCATAACTATTTCTGGTTAGTACTTGACCCGACCCGGCATGGTCCATTTGGGTTGCATGGCACCATGCAATTGGATAGACTAAATGACAGGAATAACACTTGGAGATTATTAATATATTATAAGTTCTAATATATTAATAATATTATTTGATTAGTTTGATCAAAGAATTAATTTGGAATTAATTAAGTGATCAAAAGTTAACTAATTAAATATATGGGTTGATTATGTAAATCATTCATATCTTGTGTAGTGGGCTAAGAGGCTCCATGGATTATCAAGTTGGGTTCTACCCATAGGATGCTCCATGGATGCTCCATGGGAGTTACAAACCCATGGGTCATGGAAATGAAGAGTCATGACACATTAGGGTTTACATGGTGTAACCCTAGATGTGTCAACACTATAAGGATCCCATTCTCCACCAAAATCGGCTACACATAAGAAACAAGAGGGCTAGGCCGATTTCAAGAAGTGTGTATTCTCTCAAAAGTCTTTCCAAGAGCATTTGGTGTTGTGTGAAGCATTTGAGGCATCACACTTGGGGTGCTAGGCTCACAAGGTTTCAAGGAACATAAGCAACAACAAGGTAAGTTATTCTATCTTTCATTCAAGTTAGAAATTTTTCCCCATGTATGCTAGATAGGAATATAACCATGGAATTCAACTTTGCATGATAATTAGACAAACATAGATCCAAGGTTATTAGGGTTGCATGTACACTTAGGAACTGTTAGAATGCTCAAAACCCATCACTTTCTAGACAAATGTGACTCCATACGTCAGCTCACTATGGGGGAAATATTCATCGGGGGACTTATCACGATCATAGGTCGAGCCGTCGGCCTAGACTTCCCTGCTCCCGAGTACATACCTGTCGACAACCCTCCAAACTTCTTGCTAGACTGTGATGCTCTCATTCAGAGGAAGATGTTGCTCGATCAGGGAACCCACACGTATAGTTGGTTAGACTCTAACAAAACCCCGGTTTACATCCTTCCAAGTTGGATCGGTTCTTCATTCGACAGAGACGAACCCGACACTTGGATTCCTCCGGATCAGTTGACCCAAGCAAGTGTTTTTCCAGAATTCGACGATGATGAGTGTGACAACGCAGAGGAGCCTGAAGAAGAAGGTGACAAAGAGGACGACGAGATGCATGAGGCTGAAGACCATTTTGACCAGCCTTCGGTGCAGCAGCCGATGTATCAGCATGACCACTTCCAGGCCCCTCCATAGCATTTTGACCAGCCTCATCAGCAGGGGGACACAAAGTTCCATCATATTTCCCCCCTACATTTTTTGACCAGTTTGCCATGATGTTCTCTACAGTCCAACGCATTGACACTCAAACGCAAGCGAACATCCAAGCCATCCAAGATGTGGCAACACGCGTTAGTCGACTGGAGCAGTACTTCCCATCAACTTCGCATCAGGTCCAGGATATGTGGGCCTACCACTATTGCTACGGGCATTTCCCACCGCCGGCCCTCCGATTTAGGTCATTTTTTCCCTTACCTTAAGCATTGAGGACAATGCTTGTTCTTAAGCTTTAGGTGGGGCTTTTCCCTCTTTCCTTCTATTTTTTGCATGCATTTGAGTTAGGTTGCATATCATTTTAGTTTTCCCTCTTTCCTTGGAACAGGTTCACATTTATTGTATCATTATTGGTCCAGGATCTTGTTGCTATCTCACCCATCGAACCGGGACCACTAGCTGCAGTTTGGGATTTCATACTTGGGATCAGATGTTGGAAGCTTAAAGGGGTAAGTGATCATGGCCAGGTAGCTTCAATGAAGAATTATGCATGCGATACTAACAATTGTAGGATATACTACAGCAATGGATGTTTTTAGCCTTGCGGTCAATACCGCCGAGAGGATCACACTTGATCATGTTTGAACCGTTAGGATAAAGCACTGGTGCTTGTCCCCGAGTAGAATCCAGATCCGGTATCTTTACATCACCATATCTTTTTCGCGATTTTGTTTTTAGGATTTTAGAGAGTCTTTTAGCCCACATTAGGGAATTTTCTTTATTTATGGAAAATCAAAAGTTTGAAAAGGAGCTTGCATATTTACGCTCCACACATGGTCATTTTCACACTTAGACCATTCAGATTATTATTTTTACCCCCTCGGTTCCACTTACATAATTTTGGGAACCAAATTTTGTGTCAAAAGTTTTCTTGATAAAAGCAAAAATTCAATATTTTATTTAAAAAAATAATTAAAAAAACCTTAGATAGGTGATTGGTTAAATTATTGAACATGTTTCCCTACATTTTGGTCACCCGACGTTTGATATTCATTTATTTAGGATTGTCTTATTGTATATAGATCGAGTTGTTGTTTTTCGCAAATTGGTGATGTTAGAGAGACTGTTGACTCGGATACTACAGGAGGTTTTGGCCAACACTAAGTGAACCGATTCCTACAACAGTGTCCGAGCGATTAAACCCAATTACACATGAGAGTAACCGGCAGACGTGAGATCAGAGTGTACACTTAAAGAAGAGCTCCACACGATCCCATCCAGCTGCTTTCTCCATACTACAGATGTTCTTCAATGTATGCATGTTCCGTTAGGGCTGCAATTGACCATCCCTCCTTAATCACCTAGAGGAGTTGTCATAGCTGTATTTTATGGTTCCATTGTCATCGGATGAAAAATTCGTGAGATAACAGCGAGATCAATTCTGACCAAGTTGACTAACGTTGATCAGGTTCTATGGGTCTATCCATTCTTTTTATTTCCCTTAGGATAGTTCATCCCTAAGTTCATTTTAGTCTTGTCTTGCTTGAGGACAAGTAAGGTTTAAGCTTGACGTGATTTGATAGTTTATTTTATTTACTTCTTTTTATAGTTTATTTTAGCATATTTCATTCATAATTTAGATAATTTCCATGCATATTTTCCTTTTTGTTATTTTATGGCCAATTTCGGGTGCTTTCTAGTTTTGTGAGCTTTATTGCAGATTTTGTTGGATTAATGTCTAAGTCCATAACTATAATTGGTAAGACTTGACCCGACCTGGCATGGTCCATTTGGGTTGCATGGCATCATGCATTTGGATAGACTATAATGAGAGAAATAACACTTAAGGTTGGTTAATATATTATAAGTTCTAATATATTAATAAGGTTATTTAATTAGTATTGATCAAGAATTAATTTGGAATTAATTAAGTGATCAAAAGGAGACTAATTAAATATATGGATTGATTGTGTAAATCATTCATTCTTATATATGTGGGCTTGTGATCCAAGATTCCTTATGTTGGACTAAGTCCATGGGGTTACCCATGGATAATCCATGGAGCATAAGGAATGGGTAAAGTTATGAGTTACATGGTGTAACCCTAATAGCCACCATATAAAAGAATCCCATGGCTCATGAAATCGTGCACTATTGTGTGAATATGAGGGATAGACAATTTCAAGGAGTGTTCCATTTCTCTCAAGTCATTCCATGTGCATTTGGTGTTGTGTGAACCTTTTGAGGTGTCACACTTGGGGCACTAGGCCCTCAAGCTTCATGAAGAAATTCTACATCAAAGAGGTATGTAATTCTAACATGAGATATCCATATGAATCAATGTTATTTTGCTAGTTAGGATGAATACCTTGGAAAGTTCATATTTGCATGTATAATAGAGAAAACATAGATCCAAGGTATTTAGGGTTGCATGTACACTTAGGAGTGTTAGAATGCTCAAAACCCAACAGTGGTATCAGAGCCTAGGCTTGTTTTCTTGTTATACTTGCAAATTTAGCTGAAAAATCGAATTTTGTTGTTGTCTGGACAACGGACTCGGTGATTCCATCAGGTGACTCGACGAGTCCATGCCTTAAAAGTGTTCAAAACGATCCAACTCGCCGAGTTGGTTCATGCACTCGACGAGTTGGACCCCCAGACAGCATATATTCGACTGTTTTGGCTGGAATTGGACTAGGAACATTAACCTAAGATGTTTTTGGACTTATAAACTTGTTTTTGATGTGGTAATGTTCATGCTACTCCAATTTCAAATATAACTGTCAATAGATTCATGTTTTGTATTAGTTTAAAAGTTATGCTAATTACATGAAAAAGTTTGATTTGAGTTATCTTTGTTCGTATGAGTTGCTTAGATTAATAGATAAGTTAAGTGATTATGTGTTTTCAATCCACTTTAATCTAAGAAATGATTCTAAAATGTGTTTGTGTAACTTGTCCTCAGGTTATATGAAAAATCACATTTAAGTTTCATAAAACTCATAAAAGTTGGCAATGGTTACATAAATGAAGAGTCTTGTCCTCAAGTTATGGAGGTTCAAGAGTCACTTCATAAAGTAATAAAATGTGTAACCTTAATTAATTCCATAAGATACAAAATAAAGAAAAAGTTACATTCTTTTATTAGTTTAAAGTCTTCCATAACTTGTCCTCAAGTTATGGAACTTGAAGAGTTTTTAATTAAAACTACTTTAAACACATAAGTTATGGAATTAATTAGTTTTGAATAGTTTCAAAAGTTGCCCTCAAGTTTTGGAATTTGAAAAGTTTTCACTTATGAATACTTTAATTCCATGTTAGCCCTTAGAATTTTAAAAGTTAAAATTCAACCCTTATACTTTATAATATTATAAGTAAATAATATATATATATATATATATATATATATATATATATATATATATATATATATATATATATATATATATATGTATAAGAGTAAAGTCAGTCTTACCGTTAGTAGGCCTCATTCACGAAGCCGGTCTAAAAGGGTGGTATAAGGTTACTGCCTATAAAATGGCAGTTTAATAGGTGTCCACTCTCACACACCGCTTCCTTGACTGGTGGAGGGTCGTTAGCCGAACAGGTAGGACAAGGACTAGAATTCTCCCTTCATTAAAAGTATTAATGATAAATACTAAGCAACTAAACTCTTATTAATACCCAATCTTAGTTACTTAGAAAAATGTGAATTTGGTGCTAACCCATGAAATTACACTTTGCACTTTGCTTAAGTCGTTAGTGGAGCGTGTGTGGTTAACCGGCACACTAACCTGGACTTAACAAGGTAGGAAAAGGGTAACTTAATATTTATCATAGTATCGGTGGAGCGTGTGTGGTTAACCGGCACATCGACTAAGGCGTAAATATTAAGGGTACCAAGTATATTTGCATGGTTACTTCACACCTTGTTTTGTGATCCTCGGCATCCCAGTCACAAAACTTGAAGGGCTCACTCGAGATTGAAACATGCCATTGAACAGTTCAATGAATCTCAAAAGAATCTAGGAGTTTCAAAACCAATTAAAACCTAATAATACATTTTCATTTATCTTGGTGGAAATTGGTGAATCGTCATTCACCTACCTTCAAATATTTTATAGCTTGGATTACGACATCCCTCTTCCGAGTTATAAAATAGTTTGTAGGGTCCTAGCCTTAATATCTCATATTGTGTGTTATATTAAGGACTTTTAATCAACTATCTTGAATGTCTCCCAAAAGATTTATAGTTTAGACAACTATGATCCTCCCAATTCTCTTGGAACTTCACTTCCTCCACCTCCTCTAATTATTCTCCCTATCCCACAAGTTCAAGGTCACTCAAGCCCTATTAGCAAGGCAAGGTCTGTATGATCACATCTTGGAGATAAAGTCACATATTGACAAGCCGTGAGAGTTGGGTGTCAAAGTCTTAAGAAAGTTGGATGTTCAATCACTTTCTAAGTCACATAGTGAGTTACCTTTGGGACTCCTATGAAACAGACTACCACAAGACCCTTAATGATCTTTTCTATTTGCTAAGATCAACTTCCTAAAACTTTATGGACATTGACAATGATGACACTAGAAATCCAGAAAAAGCATTCTCTTCCCAATGGAAAGGGATCGGCCATAGTTAACTCAGTTGACTAAATGGTAAAGAGAAAAACTAAGTCTGTGATAGTCCCATGTACCATTACCAAAGGATCCATATGTTTATATTGCCAAAGGAAGGGGCATTAGTTGTGAAGCTGCCAATTTTACCTAAGGACGTTAAAGTCAATAAGTTTGACCCTACTTCAGGTAAAATCCACTGTCTAACTCTGCTAAGTTTCTATACTGAGATTCTTGATACATGATGTGACTGGGTCACATGTTGATGTTTGTAAGAATCAAAGAAAAGTGAAGAAACTTAAACAAAGAATATGTTGAATTTGATCGCGTAGATGGATTTCTATCGCATAGTTTGAAGATCGGATTCTTGAGCTACTTCTTAGGGGTTATGATATATTGCTTAGGAATAGATAACAACAAAGTTTTCATGCTCTTTTGCATTGTAAGGATAGTTTTTCCACAAAGTTTTTAAAAAAAATGATGATTTTATTTATTTTAAAATATCCTTACAATGGCATTTGAGGAAAAAAAAACGTTGCTTATATGATTCCATTAATAGCAAGAGTGGAAATATGAAATTGATTCTTTCATTTGTGGTAATGTCTAAATTTACCAAATAAGGAAAGATCCTCATCACCTAAGTTTGAGTTGGATTAAAACTTGGAATCATGCAAGTTGTATAGTATGATGAATGAGAACTTTCAAGCATTGGAAAATTAAGACTAATTACTTGTTCACATGGATGTGTGAGTAGAGTAAACGACTAAGGGATCGAGTACACATTCTTGTGCACTGGTCAAGCCCACCACAAAAGATTGATAAGATTATTCGTCATAATTTACTAAAGCTCAATAAATATTGTTATACTTACAAGCTTAAGTGTAATTCTGAGACATTGGAAAAGGTTCCAATGTATGGCAGAGCGAATAAGAAGAATCAACTTAGGCAAAAAGATAAAAGTTTCTCAAATCTGAAAAGATGGGAGAGTACTTTAGTATCATGTTTTAAGACCATCTTAATGATTTTGAGACCTTATCACAATTCATCCTCTAAGTGCATTCTGCTAGTTAAGAAGAGGAGTTATGAATTGTTGCAGTGGTCAAATCAAGAAGATGATTCATATCTCGTTCCAAAAACAATTCTTAGAGTTATACTCTAAGATTGTAACTTGAGTGACATATCTTAAAGAAGGTTTAAAACACTTGTCAAATGTAAGAGTAAAAGTTTTCTACTCTTGTACATTTGAAATTGGTAAGTTGTGATGTTTTGGATAAAACAAAGACCAACTAAGGCCAATTGTGTGAAGTGTTTGTCTTGATTAGAATCCACACTATCTCTTGGATGTTTGACAAGGGAGTCTTATATGTCAAGAGGACAGTGGGAGTTTTAAAGTTCTTGAAAGTCTCAAGAACTATTCAAGAATAAAACCTGAAGTTCTTCATTAGCACACGACTTGAGGTTTATAACCTATCGTGTTGACATATTTTGTGCCCATTCCGGTTAAAGTTGGCTTTGCATATGAGTTCCTAGAGTTCTCAATTGGTTGCACAACAACTAGGAAGCAATGGCAGGACCTTGAGCTGCCAGATGGCAAGAAATTAAGATTGAGTTCAGTCCATATGACTTTGGATTTGTCATCATCCTTGTCTTGTGACTATGGTTTTGACAATTCACATGGATAAGAACACATACACCATTAAATCTAAGTGTCATAAGGTTTCTCTCCGATTCATGAAAATGATGGTGAGGAAACACTTTCACTAAGTAGATTTTAGCTAGATAGCAATTGTGATATTTGCATTCTCAAAGTCGTTAGTGGAGCGTGTGTGGTTAATCGGCACACTAACATGGACATGTGAGAAGTGACAAAGGTCTAAACAATCGAGACTATGATTACAACATCCATTTTCATAGTTCTTAAAATTGTTTAGACACACCTGTGAGCTATCTAAGATAAGGTGCATGATATTGATAAAGTTTTATCAAAGCAATCTAGTATCATAAATCTGGACTTTGGTAAGAAAGTCAATAAACTATTGTTTTTCTAGAAGTTCAGCTGATTTCTAAGTACATGTCAAAACTAGTGGGAGCATAAGTGTTATGCTAATAATCATCATGTTAGTGGGAGCATGATAATTATGATAATTATTGCAAGTTAGCAATGTTAATTATAGAAAACAAAAGTTTCAATTCGTGAGGCTGCAGGGGTTGAAAAAGTTGTTTTGCTATAACTAAGGGAGAGGAAATTATACTTCATCTCAAATTCTAAAAGCTTAGGTTGAGATTTTAATCAAATTTAGTCAAGAATATATATGAATTTCATAAGGAAATTCTATATATGGGTTCATTATTTCCGTTCTAAAATTCGATTATGAATACGGCATCCATTTTCATAATCTGAATTATGAGAACTTGGCAAATAGAAATTAAAATATTATAGCAAAAGACTGAGTCTTTATGTGAGACATCATGAATCGTGTCGCATATGCTTTGGATATATGATCGATTACATGTGCTATATTCATCCTTTCTAACATTTTCCAAATGCTTGGTCCATTAAGAAGTGAAAAGGTCTAGAACTAGATATGACTAAAAGGATTAAGCAATTCTTGAGGACAATCTAAGGTTTACCAAAGATTGGTTGCTCAGGGACAGTTAGAAGTATAGTGTTAATTGTTGGAAGGACCATATTGACATATTCTGAAAAGAGGAAACTCTTGTTCAGAAGTGATAGTCAAAAGGGGGATGTGGAAATGGTCCCATTGGTAGAAGTTGTTCAATAAATCTGTGTAAGATTAGGAAGCTTAATGCAAGAAGGATGTTTCCAAGGAGTTGATCTCCTTTGGAATGCTTTGTAGTGTTTCTTGTCAAGTCTTTGTGACTTTGTGCATAATCATTACAAGAGAATCATTGCATATAAGTTTAGAATCTAACAGGTTTTGGTAAAATGGCATGAATTTGGAATTCCTGCATTTTCCATAAGAATTCGGGAGTGTGAAATTAGAATCATTGAAAGTTTGGTCAATTGGTTTATTTCACAAAGTAAGGATCATATACAAACATAGAGTGCATACTTGGTGTATGGCAAAGCTATTGTTTAGAAAAACATAGTGTACATGCTCGGAGCATGGGACAACTATTGTTTTAATTCAAGAATAAAGTTGATAGATGAAACAATATGCAATGAATAATGTGTAATCATATGGTGATAAATAAGGTGTTTTATTTATGTTCATAGGTTTTGATACCATATTAGATTCAATTATTCTTTTGTTTCATTTTGCATGTTTTCACTTCGAGAATAAACTAGGTTATTCTTCCGAAATGACTAAGTTATTCAAACCATCCACAATCGGTCATATGTTGGAAGTAGGTATGAATCAAGACTGTCATGGGTTGGCTTGTAGAGGTCCAAGTTGGTGGACAAAGTTGTGCTACAACACTCATGAGTGCTCATATGTTCTGAGTATTGGATTCAACCCGCGCTCATTGGAATCACTTCATGGATTTTATCACGAGTGATCATGAGATGATAATATCTTATATTCTTCAAAACTATAGATATGAGTTGTTACTATGAGTTGGTTGTACATTGATTGCACGAAAGTGCATTGGTAACTCGATGTTATAAAACGTGCCTTTGTGTATGATTCAACAAGTAGTAGAACAAGCCATATGAGTCGAAGTTTATCCATTCCTTTTACCTTCGGGATAAAAGCGATATCCGTGGGCCCCTCGATGATTTAATGATGATACATGTGAGTGCTTAGCCAAGCCAGGACTGATTTGATTTGTTCAATCAGTCAGTCATCATGAATCGGAAGTCGGGAAACAACAAATAGACAGAGAGAATGATTTATAATCCATGTCTCCGTCAATATGATATCTAGAATGGAGGAATATATGATCCCTTATCTAATGGACAAGTTATTGACAAAGGTCAGAGTTCATCGACAAGGTCAGAGTTCGACAGAAGCTTTTGAGAGCTACGATTGCTAGTTGGTTCTTGAAGTCATACGCAATAATAGTTTTAGACTTATCCAAGTGGGAGACTGTTGGATTAATGTCTAAGTCCATAACTATAATTGGTAAGACTTGACCCGACCCGGCATGGTCCATTTGGGTTGCATGGCATCATGCATTTGGATAGACTATAATGAGAGAAATAACACTTAAGGTTGGTTAATATATTATAAGTTCTAATATATTAATAAGGTTATTTAATTAGTATTAATCAAGAATTAATTTGGAATTAATTATGTGATCAAAAGGAGACTAATTAAATATATGGGTTGACTGTGTAAATTATTCATTCGTATATATATGTGGGATTGTGATCCAAGATTCCTTATGTTGGACTAAGTCCATGGGGTGACCCATGGATAATCCATGGAGCATAAGGAATGGGTAAAGTTAAGAGTTACATGGTGTAACCCTAATAGCCACCATATAAAAGAATCCCATGGCTCAAGAAATCATGCACTAGTGTGCGAATATGAGGGCTAGACGATTTCAAGGAGTGTTCCATTTCTCTCAAGTCATTCCATGTGCATTTGGTGTTGTTTGAACCATTTGAGGTGTCACACTTGGGGCACTAGGCACTCAAGCTTCATGAAGACATTATACATCAAAGAGGTATATAATTCTAACTTGAGATATCCATATGAACCGATGTTATTTTGCTAGTTAGGATGAATACCTTGGAAAGTTCATATTTGCATGTATAATAGAGAAAACATATATCCAAGGTATTTAGGGTTGCATGTACACTTAGGAGTGTTAAAATGCGCAAAACCCAACAGATTTCATGGAGACTAGTAGAGCGGGAATATTCAGGATGTATGGAAAGCGATGGAAATTGATGGACGTCGAGAATTATAGGCTTGGTGATAATGGAATTGATGCATTGAGCCGGCTTGATGATTATTTGAAGGCTTGGAGAAAAAGAAATTTGAATTTGCAAGAACCGGAAGAATATTCGAGCATGTGGAAATTATTAACCGGGCGAGTTTACAAGCTATGGGTGATTTGGAAAAGTCATCTTGGGCTTAAATTGAAGAAAACATGAAGAATATTGGGTTACAAGCTTAGTGGATTCGTTATAGGCAAGTGGGCTAAGTCATTGGAGGCCCAAATCACAAAAGAGCCCAAATTACACAAGAACCCAACTCAGCACACGGGCTACCCGCGCAACAGCACGCAGGTCGCGCAACCCCCTACAGGGGCAATTCTGGAAATTCTTGTTTTGAGCTATATGAGGAAGTTTGATGTGCCACTTTTCTCAACTCTTAGACATCCGACTTTTGGGCATTCTCTCTGGAGTTTTGAAGATTTTTGAAGGCCAAGAACACCTCAAGAACATCATCTTTTCACCTCTTTATTCTTGTTTAATGTTTGGTACGACCGTCTCTAACTTTGTTTCTTTGAGTTTAGCCATGCTTGGCTAAACTAATCTTGGTTGACTTTTGTTGAAACCTTTGAAATTGTGTCAACCATCCTTAAGTCAACCATCCTTCCTTTATTAATTTTACATCAAACTCTTATTTTTGTTGAAATTGTGTATTTAAATCTTAGTTTAATTCTAGTTTATTTCAAGTATTTCAAAAGACCAAACCCCCCATTTTTAATTTATTGTCATTTTACAAGTATTTTTACAAAGAGATTTCTCATAGAGTTATAAAATTGCACCAATCTCCGTGGATACGATCCCTTTACCACTATACAATATTTTAGTGTATAATATTTAGGGTTATTAATTTTGTTGGCCTTGACAACCACCAGGAGTCATTCCCTCCCAGCCCACTTAACCTACTGCCATATCAGCTCCACATATCTTTCCCAACCCATTCAACACACTGTCACATTATAATTTTTAATAATTAACATAATTTTTTTTTAACAAAAGGGCCTTTGGCCTAGCGGTAAGGAGTGACTCTCTCAAATGAGAGGTCATGGGTTCAAGTCTCATTAGGAGACATAGATGGTATTTAGGATGATTAGGAGTAGGATAGTTTTCCGTTTCAAAAAAAAATTATTATGTTGTTACTTTCTCATAAAATGCCTGTTAATACCATAATTTTAAGAACACTTATATAAAAAAAAACAAACTATTTTAAATAAATAATTTAAAACACCAAAAAAAAATTTATGAATATTGGATGAACACTAAAATTTAAGCTCGTAAGTTCATTTTCAACATAAGGCTTTTTAATAAAATTTCGGCCTAGAAAAAAAACTATTTTAAACATGCGGTTCATTGTAGAGAGCTTCTTGGTTTCAAGTATAGACATGGTGTGGTTAGGGATGTTCTCTTTGATGCTTGTCGGTGTGTTGGTATTTCTGCAAAGAAAGAAGCGCCGATGAACTTTTTGACGGACCCGAAGGATGGAAGATTCACACTTAGACTGACTGACATTCTGGTCTTTGGATGGGTAGGAGGGAAGCACGCGTGTATGGATCTTACTGGGGTTGCTCCTCTCGTCGTTTTAAGGAGTGGGGGTTTCACAGCAGGGCATGCCACTTTGAAAGCCGCTGCGTGCAAAGTAGCAAAGCACGAAAATGCATGTATAGAAAACCAACATGTGTTTGTACCTTTTGCATTTTATACATTTGGTTTCCTCGCACCAGAGGTGGTGGAGCTCCTCAACAGAGTCGAACGAGTCATGCATTCTAATGTCATATCTCCTAGATCCACAAATGTTGTTCTCAAAAGAATTAGTTTTGCCATCCAGAAAAGGCTAGCAGCGCAACTTGTTGCCCGTCTGCCTTGCATCGACATGTATTGAACTATATTAGTCTTATATATATATATATATATATATATATATATATATATATATATATATATATGATTAATTTTAAACCTAGGGCTCACTTACTTTTTTGTCTTTTTCATTCAGAAGCTAAGATAGCATCAAAGCCATCGACGATGGGGAAGATTCCATGGAAGGTAAATCTTGTCACATACGCTCTATCTCCTTTCAAGATCCTTAATGCATGAGTAAAGATTTAAGTGGGTTCACCAACCCATACAAGAGCTCCCACCTCCCTAAACTATCGGAACTCGCCATTAAAGGGGTCATGACCCGTCGGTACCGCCCTAAACTGTCGGCGAACCCGAACTTGACTCTGTACTCCCTTATAGATCTCTATAATATACTTTTTTTTTAAGTATGTCGGTCAACCCTCTCGTCTGCATTTTCTCTATTCTTCAGTTATCTTGTTAGTCATTTTTACTCCTTTGTTTTTTTCTTTATTAATAAGATAGATTTTTATTTATTAATAAAATAGTTAATAGTATATTGAGAAAATTGAAGCTATGAAGTATGATTGTAAAAGAAAAAAGTAATAAAAATCTGATGAAAATAGTGTAAACGTTACTTAGGACATAGAAAAAAAAAACAGTGATTATAGTCATAGCTAAGCTACATATGACCGAGGGTTTAAAACTTTAAATAATAAAATAAGAAAATGTATTGTAACATCCATAAATTTTGTGCCAAATTTAAACTTTTTCAATCATAATAAAAATCAAATAGCATCGTTTACAAAAATGTTTTCAAATCAATATCCATCAGAGTGTCCCAAAATCATAACATAAGGATGAGGAGGGGTACGGTCACACCTTCGCCTTGCCATGATCTCCTGAAGTACCTGAAACAATAAACTGAAAACTATAAGCCTGAGGGCTTAGTGAGCTACCCCCAAAATAACAATACCACACTGACAATGTCATATCAGAAACAATCAATCAATCAACACGCATACTGAGCCATCGGCCTGACTGGACCGCCCTACTAGGCCTACAGTCTATATGAATCTATCCCGAGCCTTCGGCATGACTGGTCTGCCACATGGGCCTGCAGTCTCCCCGGACCGCTCATAGGGTATGTTGGCCTTCAGCACAAAGCAGGACCGCCTCAAGCCAACCAACAAGCAAATAACCATGTGCACATAACTATCATATATTGGCATACACAAACATCAAACATATCTATCTCACTGATCATCAATCATAGAATTCTCTCGTAACTAGAGTACCGACCTAGTAGGTCACTAACATACCAATCCTTACGGATCATAAAAGCATAACATAATGTCTACCCTGATTCCGATCTAACAGATCATAACCACATGTAACATACCATAACAATAACAACTAAAGGGTCGGCCTTGGTGCCGTAGACCCTATCGATATAGTGAGGATAACTCACCTTGCAGATGTCGACTCGGAAGATAAACTCTAACTCTCGGATCACTTGACACAGGCTCCACTACCTATGATCATAGTACAATATACTCATAAGTCCTTAACATTATAAGGTACTCCATAACCCACTAGTCAACCCCTAGCCAAAGTCAAAGTCCTCAGTCAAGGTCAACAATCCATGTTGACCCCCAACTCGCCGAGTACCCTCGGCTACTCGCCGAATTCCTTGAAGCACATTCCAACTCACCGAGTCATCGGGGTGACTCATCGAG
The DNA here is from genome assembly GCF_002870075.4 of Lactuca sativa. NCBI lineage: Eukaryota > Viridiplantae > Streptophyta > Magnoliopsida > Asterales > Asteraceae > Lactuca > Lactuca sativa. The sequence goes on from NC_056630.2 coordinate 218,200,771, forward strand.
TTCCTTCGATTCTTGTCCAAACTTTAAGGCCACCCGTCGAGTTCCCTCCTTACAACTCGATGGATACACATGCATACATATCCTAGGGAAAACTCATCCGACTCGCCGAATAGTTCTTCAACTCGTTGAGTCTTATGGTAATCTTCATCGGACTCGTCGAGTTGTTCATCTAACTCGTCGAGTTCAGGACCATCTTCATATGATTCCCCGTGTCAACCTTGCGAATCGTCGAGTTCATTCAGTCCTTTTTCCATACAGGCCTATTTTGAGCCATGCAGCGGCTCTAAATCACAGATCCAAGATTCTAGGACATGCTTTTCACGTAAAGTTGCAAACTTTACGTGCATGAATAGCTACAAAGGTTCTAAGGGCAAAATATAAGGTCTTAGTGGGGCTTCATGTTCAAGAGGGACCTCAATCATGACCAAAACTGAAACTTTATGCTTCTAGAATCCGAGGGTCTAGATCTGAAGTTACAACCTCAGATCTAACCCATAGCTCCTTTTTCCAACTTAATATTCCCACAAAAACCCTAAACCTCAAAAATAGAAGAGATCCACAAGGAAAAAGGAGATTTGGTTACCTCCAGAAGATGATAACTGAGATAGGTGTTGATTCCCACACTCTACTTGCTCCAATCTCCTTCCCCTCCAAGCCTTCTCCCTCCAAAGATCCTCTTTTCAAGCTTCAAACACACAATGGGCACACACACACACGCGCGCATATTAGGGTTTTAAGGAGCTCTCAAAGACTGCAAAGAGGCCAAAGGAGGCTGAGGCTCCTTTAAATAGAGGTGCAAACCTCGAGATTTAGGGTTTCATCTGGCAGCTCCTACGCACCGAGTCCCAATATGGACTCGTTGAGTAGGTCACTTAACACATGATCCCACCTCGCTGTTACTCGACGAGTAGGTCAACCAACTCGTCGAGTAGAGCTTAACCCAATAAATCTTATTTAAACAATAACTAAGAATCGGGGCGTTACAAATCTCCCCCACTTGAATTAGACTTCGCCCTCGAAGTTCGCTGGGATAAACAATGCTGAGTAATGCTCGCGCATCTTCTCCTCCGGCTCCCATGTCCACTCGGATCCCCTCCAATGTTCCCACTGTACCTTTACTAAAGGTATTTCCTTGTTCCGTAGAATCTTCTTCTTCCTTTCCAAAATAGCCACAGGCCTCTCCACATAGTTCAGGCGCTCATCGACCTGAATGTCATCCAACGATACCACTGGCTCCTGATCCATAATGCATTTTCGTAATTGCGAAACTTGAAATGTGTTGTGGATCCGGCTAAGCTCCTCCGGAAGCTCTAGCATATAAGCCACCCTGCCAAACCTAGCAACAATCCTGAATGGCCCAATGTAACGGGGACCCAATTTTCCCCTCTTCCTGAAGCGGATCACACCCTTCTATGGTGAGACCTTCAGGAGAACCATGTCACCCACCTGAAATTCCAGCTTAGATCGGTGTCGGTCGTCATAACTTTTCTACCGTCTCTGAGCGGTCTGCAGTTGCTGTCTCTGTTGTATCATCTCAGTAGTTTGCAGAACTACCTCTGTCCGACCCATCACCCTGTGCCCAACCTTGCCCCAGCAGACTGGGGTCCTACACTTCCGCCCATACAACAGCTCGAAAGGCGGGGCACCAATACTGGAATGATAGATGTTGTTGTAGGTGAACTCTGCAAGCGGTAGGTGGGAATCCCAACTCCCACCGAAATTAATGACGTACACCCTCAACATATCCTCAAGGGTCTGATCGGTCCACTCACTCTGTTTATCAAATTGCGGATGGAACCTCGTGCTAAAATGCAGTCGCGTACCCAGTTCCTCAAGGAACTTCTGCCAAAAACGGGAAGTAAACCTGACATCTCAATCGGTAACGATAGAAACTAGAACCCTATAGCGAGAGACAATCTCGCTGACGTACAGGTCGGCCAACCTCTCTACCGACGAACTCTCCCGTATGGCTAGGAAATGGGCACTCTTGGTCAATCGATCCATGATGACCCATATAGCATCGAACCCCCTTGCCGTCTTCGGCAACTTCATGATGAAATCCATTGTGATTTGTTACCATTTCCACATGCGAATCTCCAGAGGCTGCAACTTGCCATGCGGCCTCTGATGCTCGGCCTTAACCATCCTACAAGTCAAGCACCTCTCAACAAACCAAGCGATATCTCGCTTCATACCAGGCTACCAATAACTCGAACCCAAATCATGGTACATCTTGGTGGCTCCCGGGTGAACAGAAAAACGAGGCTTATGAGCCTCCTCCATCACTGTCTGTCGGACCCCTCCGGACATCGGAACCCAAACCCGACCGTAACGGGTGAACAATACGCGACTATCCTGAACAAACCAGGCACTTTCTCCCTTAATCCTTTCCAACTTCCAGTTCTCTGGTCTCATACCCTCAATCTGAGCATCCCTGACCAAAACCACCAGCGGGGAATCCATCGCTATCCTCATACACCTGGCTGGGGTAGAGGACCCAACTGACTTGCTGCTCAAAACATCCGCAACCACATTCGCTTTACCAGGATGGTAAAGGATCTCACAATCATAGTCCTTGACCACATCCAGCCACCTGCGTTGCCTCATATTCAGGTTCGGTTGATCCATGATGTGCCTCAAACTCTTGTGGTCCGTATATATAGTACATCGGACCCCGTACAGATAATGCCTCCAAATCTTGAGAGCGAAAACCACCGCTCCCAGCACAAGATCGTGCGTAAGGTATCTCGTCTCATGGGGCTTCAGCTACCGCGATGCATAGGCTACCACCCTTCCTTTCTGCATGAGGACTTCCCCCAAGCCTGTGATGGATGCATTACAAAATACCACAAATTCCTCAACTCCCTCGGGGAGTGTTAACACCAGTGCTTCGCATAAACACTGTCGGAGGGTCTCAAACGCCCTCTACTGCTCAGGGCCCCACCGGAAATCCACCCCCTTCCTCGTTAGACGAGTGAGGGGTACGACAATCTTGAAGAAATCACGGATGAATCTCCGATAATACCCTGCTAAACCCAAGAAACTCCTGTTGTCTGAGGGAGATTTCGGAGTCTCCCACTGCATAACCGCCTCCACCTTGGCCAGATCGACCAAAATCCCCTCCTGGTTAACGAGATGCCCGAGGAACTGGACCTCTCGTAACCAAAACTTGCATTTCGAGAACTTGGCATACAGCCGTTCTCGCCTCAGAACCTCCAGCAGCTCCCTGAGAAGCTCTTCATGCTGCTCTCGGGTCTTAGAATACACCAAGATATCATCTATGAACACAATGATCGAGCGGTCGAGCATCAGTCTGCAGACTCGGTTCATCAAATCCATGACCACTGCTAGCGCATTGGTGAGCCCAAACGGCATCACCACGAACTCGTAATGACCATAACGAGTCTGAAACACGGTCTTCTCCACGTCTTCCTCCCTCACCCTGACCTGGTGGTATGCTAATCTCAAATCAATCTTGGAAAACCAAGATGCACCCTGCAGCTGATCGAAAAGATCGTCTATCCTCGGGAGCGGATAACGGTTCTTCACCGTTAACTTGTTCAGCTCCCTATAGTCAATGCACATCCTGTGCAAACTGTCCTTCTTCCTGACGAAAAGGATCGGTGCTCCCTAGGGTGAACTACTCGGACAAATAAACTGCTTACCCAACAGTTCCTTCAACTGAGATGATAGCTCCTGCATCTCGGGCGGTGCCAAACGGTACGACGCCTTGGCGATAGGGGCCGCACCTGGCACTAGATCAATCCTAAACTCAACCTGCCTCACCGGAGGCACTCCGGGTAACTCCTATGGAAACACATCAGCAAACTCTCTAACCACCGGGACCTCAGAAACTGAGAGCTGCTCTCTAACCCGCGTATCTACGACATACGCCAAATAACCCGCACACCCGTGCTGAATATACTGTCAAGCCCTGGCTGCCAAACAAAACCCTAATCCCATCTTGGTTCCCTCGCCATATACTACAAGTTCTCCCCCACTTGGGGTTTGAACCACCACCTGCTGTCCCTCACTGTCGATCATGGCGCCAAAACTGCTAAGCCAATCCATCCCTACAATCACGTATACATCCCTCATGGGAATAGGAATCAAATCTATCGGGAAGGACACCCCGAAAATCTCCAACTCGCATCCTCGGTAGACCGAAGAAGCAGAAGCCCTGTGCTTGTTGGCGATCGAAACTCGCAACGGACACTCAAGATCATCTATTGGCACACTGAACCCTCTAGAGAAGGTCTGAGATACAAACGACCGACTCGCCCCCGAGTCAAATAAAACCAAAGCAGGCAAGGAATTTACTAGAAACGTACCTAATCACATGTATAATCCATAAGCATAACACAAATAAAATAATTGAGATAGAGAATAGAAACGTACTAACAACCACATACGGTTCTGCCTTGACCTCCTAGGCTGTCAACTGGAAGGTGCGACCTTGAGCCTTCGGAGGTTCCACCTTGACTGGCCTCCCATCTCCAATCCTCACAGTAGCTGGCGCGGAACCCTGCGCCGACTTGGCGGCGAGCTGCGGACAGTTGGTCTTCACATGACCAACCTAATGACAATGGTAACAAATCCTCATATCTGCAGGAGGGGCGGACTGACGGCAGTCCCTGGCATAGTGCCCCTTCTTGCCACATTTGTGGCACCCACCACCTGCTCTACAAACTCCCGAATGAACCCTGCCACACTTTCCACAAGTGCGGCTCTGCTGACCCCCAGACTGTGTATCAGCGGTCTTCGACCGCTTAGGCGCCGGATGAGACTGTGTTGGTGCCTGACGCTGCTCCTTCAGCTGCAGATCTATCTCCAACTCACGCCGCTTCGCGGCTTCCTGTAGATCCAGGAGGGTATCATAATGTTGAGTAGCCACAAATTGTCGTATATCCTTCTTGATCATACTCAGATAACGAGTCATCTGAGACTGCTCTAACGCAAACTCTGGGCAAAACATAGCCCTCTTAGTGAACATCCGGGTAATCTCCATCACAGACTCCCCATCCTGTCTCAATGTGACAACCTCCTGAGCAAGCCGCTCCCGTTCAACACGTGGAACGTAGCGGGTGCAAAACATATCCCGGAACTGCTCCCAAGTAATAGCAGCCCGTTGATCATCAGAATATGAACCTGTCGTCACTCTCCACCGGTCCTTTGCCCCGAGCCTAAGCAGGTTCAGAGCACACCTGACTTTCTGGTCAGCAGGACATGAGCACGTGAAGAAACAGCCCTCCACAGCAGACAACCACCGCATAGCTCTGATCGCATCCTGTGTACCATCAAATGTTGGGGGCTTCGTATTATAGATGTCCCGGTACTGGAAAGCCCTGCCGGCTCCTCCTCCAACCCTTGCCGCAGTTACAGCCGAAGTGGCTGCAACGGCAGCTGTCTCTGCTAGAGCTGCATAACGCTCATCAAAGTACTCAACCATCATAGTCTTAATCGACCCAAACATCTCTGGCAGATGCGCTCTGAATGACACAACAATCTCGTCGTACAGAATCTCCCGGATCCTGGCATGCATCTCCTCAGTACCTATCAGAACCACGGGCTCAGGTGCTACCGGCACCACTGACCCTCCGTCTCCTGACCCTGACCCTGATCCGGATCCCGATCCTGATCCGGACCCAACAGGAAAACATCTCGTCACCACCATACTGAAAGGTACACTCAAGACATCAGATAATCAACATAATGTCGGGAGACCAAAACCCACAAACCTTAGGGGTTGTGATTTCCTTGGTATGCGTATAGGTCTTGTGCTTTCAGTAGTACGGGCCCATACTATCTTCCACACCTACCCATATTTGTCTCAAGTATCACCACAATGCCCTAATAATATCATTAACATAGAAATGCGCTCAACCCTCACTTCTAGAGGAATACCAACTATCTCGCATCTAGTCTCACCACTTCTCATGACTCACATACCCATGAAACTTCCATCATCCCTTGCAGCGCTAGTGCATGCTAGCTGCACATAACGCTGGACCCAATAGGCTTTCGAATATCCATTCCTACCCGAAGGCCGAATCAACATTCTCAGGCTATAAGGTCTTTATTATGCACAACCGTGATGCATACACTAAACATCTACAGTTATGATGTCAATTCCATATACAAGAAACTCTAGGCTAATAGGCATCATATAATTAGGCAAATCTACTATGCGATCCCTGAAGATCCCTAGCCTAGCACTAGCATGCTGTCCTAACATATCGAAATATCAAATAACTGTATGGTATTCTCGGGTTTATTTACTGGCTCCTGCTGATCGTACCCTCTGCATCCTCCATCCTTTATTTTGAAAACCATTTTTAAAACTTACTTTCCGAAAATCTCCTTGATTTGAGACTGGATTCACACGAGTGTTCCTCCAGTTCCCTCAAACCAAGGCTCTGATACCAACTTGTAACATCCATAAATTTTGTGCCAAATTTAAACTTTTTCAATCATAATAAAAATCAAATATCATCGTTTACAAAAATGTTTTCAAATCAATATCCATCAGAGTGTCCCAAAATCATAACATAAGGATGAGGAGCGGTACGGTCACGCCTTCACCTTACCATGATCTCCTGAAGTACCTGAAACAATAAACTGAAAACTGTAAGCCCAAGGGCTTAGTGAGCTACCCCCAAAATACTAATACCACACTGACAATGCCATATCAGTAACAATTAATCAATCAACATGCATATTGGGCCAGCGGCCTGACTGGACCGCCCTACTGGGCCTACAGTCTATATGAATCTATCCCGAGCCTTCGGCATGACTGGTCCGCCACGTGGGCCTGTAGTCTCCCCGGACCGCTCATAGGGTATGTTGGCCTTCAGCACAAAGCAGGACCACCTCAACCCAACCAACAAGCAAATAACCATGTGCGCATAACTATCATATATTGGCATACACAAACATCAAACATATCTATCTCACTGATCATCAATCATTGAATTCTCTCGTAACTAGAGTACTGACCTTGCAGGTCACTAACATACCAATCCTTACGGATCATAAAAGCATAACATATTGTCTACCCTGATTCCAATCTACCATATCATAACCACATGTAGCATACATAACAATAACAACTAAAGGGTCAGCCTTGGTGCTGTAGACCCTATCGATATAGTGAGGATAACTCACCTTGCAGATGTCGACTCGGAAGATAAACACCAACTCTCGGATCACTTGACACAGGCTCCACCACCTACGATCATAGTACAATATACTCATAAGTCCTTAACCTTATAAGGTACTCCGTAACCCACTAGTCAACCCCTGGTCAAAGTCAAAGTCCTCAGTCAAGGTCAACAGTCCATGTTGACCCCCAACTTGCCGAGTACCCTCGGCTACTCGCTGAGTTCCTCAAAGCACTTTCCTGTTGGGTTTTGAGCATTCTAACACTTCCTAAGTGTACATGCAACCCTAAATACCTTGGATCTATGTTTTCTCTATTATACATGCAAATAAGAACATCCAAGGTATTATCCTAATCTAGCATACAAAAACTATGAATGTAACAAGATAGAATACATACCTCTTGATGTAGCTTGATGTCTTCAAGCTTTAAGAGCTTAGCCCCAATAGTGTGGAAGCCTCAAGTGGAATCACAAATCACCAAGACACCTTGGAATACTTTAGAGAATATGATTACTTGGTTCTCTCTAGTGAAATTGGCTAGCCCTTCTTTAGTGTATCCACACTAGTGCCAATTTCACCAACCAAAGACATCCTTATATAGTATGGAGGATTAGGGTTAAACCCTAATACCCATGACCTTTCATTTCCTAGGATCCATGGGTTACACTCTCCATGGACTATCCATGAAAGCTTAGCCCAACCTAAATGAACTTGGCCCATTCCATATATATAAGAGTCCATATTTAATTAGTTCCTTTTGATCACTTAATTAATTATAAATTAATTCTTGATCAATACTAATTAAATAATATGATTCCATATTAATATATTAGAACTTATAACATATTAATATTAATCATAAACATACTATTCTCAAAAGATTATCCATATAAATTGTGTCGGTGAAGTGCAACCCAAATGGACCATGCCGGGTCGGGTCAAGTACATACCAAATATAGTTATGGACTTAGACATTAATCCAACAGTCTCCCACTTGGATAAGTCTAAAACTATTATTGCGTATGACTTCAAACCTAACTGGCAATCGTAGCTCTTAAAGCTGCTATCGAACTCTGATCTTGTCAACGAACTTGTCCATTAGATAAGGGATCATATATTCCTCCATTCTAGATATCATATGGACTGAGACATGGATTATAATCATTCTCTCTGTCCATTTGTTGTTTCCCGATTTTCGATTTATGACGACTGACTAATTGAACAAATCAAATCAGTCCTGGCCCGGCCGAGCACTTCCATTTGTCATCATCAAATCATCGAGGGGCCCACAGATATCGCTTTTATCCCGAAGGTAAAAGGAATGGATAAACTTCGACTCATATGGCTTGTTCTACTACTTGTTGAATCATACACAAAGGCACGTTTTATAGCACCGAGTTACCAAATGCGTTTTCGTGCAATCAATGTACTATCAACTCATAGTAACAACTCATATCTCTAGGTTTGAAGAATATAAGATATTATCGTCTCATGATCACTCGTGATAAAATCCATGAAGTGATTCCAATGAGCGCGGGTTGAATCCAATACTCAGAACTTATGAGCACTCATGAGTGTTGTAGCCCTTTGTCCAACACCTTAGACCTCTACAAGCCAACCCATGACAGTCTTAATTCATATCTACTTCCAACATATGACCGACTGTGGATGTTTGAATAACTTAGTCATTCAGGAAGAATAACCCAGTTTATTCGGGAAGTCAAAACATGCAAAATAAAACACAATAATAATTGAATCCAATATGGTATCAACCCTTTGAACATAAATAAAACACCTTTTATTTATCACCATATGATTACACATTATTCATTGTATACTGTTTCAGCTATCAACTTTATTCTTGAATTTAAAACAATAGTTGTCCCATGCTCCAAGCATGTACACTATGTTTTCTTAAACACTAGTCATGCCACACACCAAGTATGCATACTATGTTTGTCTATGATCTTTACTTTGTGAACTAGATCAATTGAACATAACTTCAATGATTCTCTTTTCACACTCCCAAATCCTTACTGCAAATGCAAGAATTCCAAATTCATGCCATTTACAGAAATCTGTTAGATTCTAAACTTATATGCATTGATCCTCTTGTAACGATTATGCACAAAGTCACAAAGACTTGGCAACAATCATTACAGATTATTCCAAAGGAGATCAACTCCTTGGAAATATCCTTCTTGCATTAAGTTTCCTTAATCTTACACAGATTGAAAATTCTAACTTTGAAACATTTCCAGATTCCATTTTGACTATCACTTCTGAACAAGAGTTGCCTCCTTACAGATTATGTCAATATGGTCCTTCCAGAATTATCACTATACTTCCAATTGTCCTTGAGTAACCAATCTTTGGTAAACCTTAGATTGTCCTCGACAATTGTTTAATCCTTTTAGTCATATCCAGTTCTAAACCTTTTCCCTTCTTAATGCCCCAGGCATTTGGAAAATTTTAGAACGGATGAATATAGCACATGTAATCGATCCTATATCCGAAGCATATGGGACACGATTCATGATGTCTTACATAAAGACTAAACCAGTCTTTTGCTATAATATTTCCATTTCAATTTGCCAAGTTCTCATAATTCAGATTATGAAAAGGGATGCCGTAATCATAATCGAATTTTAGAACGCAAATAATGGACCCATATACAGAATTTCCTTATGTTGAGCCATTCCAACATGAAATTCATATATATCCTTGACTAAATGATTAAAACCTCACGATCTAAGCTTATAGATTTGAGATGAAGCATAATTTCCTCTCCTTTAATTATAGCAAAACAACTTTTTCCCAATTGAAACTTTTGTTTTCTATAATTAACATTGCTGACTTGCAATACTTATCATAATTATCATGCTCCCACTAACATGATGATTATTAGCATAACACTTATGCTCCCACTAGCTTTGACATGTACTCAGAAATCAGCTGGACAGTCTGAAATTTAGATTCATACACCCTTTCCGTAGATAGCTCACCTGTGTGTCTAAGCAATTTCAAGAACCATGAAAAGGGATACCGTAATCATGGTCTCAATTGCTTAGGCATTTGCCATTTCTCACAAGTCCATGTTAGTGTGTCGGTTAACCACACGCGCTCCACTAACGACTTTTGAAAATGCAAATAACACAATTGATATCTTCGTAAAATCTACTTAGTGAAAGCGTTTCCTCACCATCATTTTCATGAATCGGAGAGAAACCTTATGACACTTAGATTTATATGGTGTATGAGTTCCTACCCATATGAATTTGTCAAACCATAATCACAAGACAAAGATAATGACAAATCCAAAACCATATGGATTGAACTCAATCTTAACTTCTTGCCACCTGGCAGCTCAAGGGCCTGCCATTGCTTCCAAGTTGTTATGCAACAAACTGAGAACTCTAAGAACTCATATGCAAAGCCAACTTTAACTGGAATGGGCACAGATATGTCAACACGATAGGTTATAAACCTCAAGTCGTGTGCTAGTGAAGAACTTCAGGTTTTATTCTTGATTATTTCTTGAGACTTTCAAGACCTTTAAGACTCCCACTGTCCTCTTGACATATAAGACTCCCTTGTCAAACATCCAAGAGATAGTGCGGATTCTAATCAAGAAAAACACTTTACCCAATTGGCCTAAGTTGGTCTTTGTTTTATCCAAAACATCACAACTTACCAATTTCAAATGTACAAGAGTAGAAAACTTTTACTCTTACATTTGACAAGTGTTTTAAACCTTCTTTAAGACATGTCACTCAAATGACAATCTTGGAG